>NC_060140.1:620610100-620917054 GCF_021461385.2 Schistocerca piceifrons
TCAAGGCTAAGGGTGGGCCAACACCGTATTGAATTCCAGCATTACTGTTGGAGGGCACCACGAACTGGTAAGTCATTTTCAGCCAGGTGTCCGGATGCTTTTGATCACATAGTGTATCTTGAAATAGTCGCCAGAAGCATGAAATGAAATTTTGTGCCAATTATAAACTGCTGCTGATAAAGTATTGTACTTCTGAGCTGCTTTAAGCGTCAAAGATTTTGTAGTTTAAAATAGGGTCGAAGTGTGTTGTTTATCGTAATGCTCTGTAAGCTTGTAAATTTCGTTGCTCCGCCTGAAACAAAACCACAGACACCATTAAGATGTTACGCATTTAAAGCAATCTTCGAATCACGTGTCTGGTCGAAGAAGCAGTTTTTCATTCCTATACACATACATCCCACTTAAGGTTTGTGGGTAAATATTTATGTCCAGGCAGTGTTGAACATCTTTGCTCTTTCTGTTATCCTCTTTCTGCATAAAAGCACTTGCTATTTTTCAGCTTGCTCTGCCTGTGCGAATGAAGTAGCATAAATGAGAGTAAAGAACACATTGAACACTTTCGATAATGATGTTATTTTGCTTTTGTTTTACGCATCTTTGGGATATGGTTCATTTTTATCATCAGGTAGGCGGAAGGGTGACTGCCAAATCTAGATGATCTACATTTATACTGAGCAAGCTATTTGACGGCGTATGGCAGCGGTTACATCTCGTACCACTGTATAAGTCTCCCATCTCGTGAATGGCTCTGGAAACTGTGTCAAACGCGTTCATGAAGTCAAAGGGCACGGCATGAACCTGGACGCTTTTTTCTACTTACGGCTTTGTATTCCAGTCATCGCTTGCTGTGAAAAACAGCTACCACCGATCTCTCCTGATGAAATAAATATCTGCATAATATGAGTTACTGGAATTTGAATTTGCACATGAAGGACTTCTGAGAATCATTACTACACGCTGGGGTAAATGCTTTTTTTATTTCTTTTGTTTTTTTGAAACTGTATCAATCGAACTTTATTTCCTGGCCTGCTCAGCCTGTGCGAACGAAGGAACACAAACGATTATACAATAAAAGACTTATTAAGAGTAATATAGGCTTAAAGAAGCCTAAGGACCATTTCGAATTTTGAAGTGCGAAACCAAAATGGATAAAGCTGCAGGAAGGTGACGAGAAAGTATATATAATAAAAGTTTTTAAACAAACAACAACTTTATCTTTTAACTTATAGAAAAATTTTGTGCAATGAAACATGCATGGAGTAGACCGATTGGAAGTGAATCCAGTTCTCTACGTGTTAGCGAGGGTTCCAGTTCTCTTTTAGAGGATATCCCACATACCGTACGAAGAACAAGACTGCAAAGATTTTATCATCAAATACCGCGCCTCTTAACAGAAAAAAGTTGGCGCCATGTCATCAAACTGCTCTCTTAGCATGTTGGAAGCGAAGGACGCAACAGTGATGACCTCATTGTGTAATCGTCCATTCTGGCTTGAGTTACACTGGCGTTGTCAAGGACATCCGAATAAAAAGAAACGGAGCTGGTAAATAATGTAATAAGACTTTGATCCAAAACCGTCGAATACTTAATTACATGTATAAAATTTTCGAACAAGGTGAAATACATTCCTATTACAAAAATTATTATAACGATTTTTTATAGCATGTGCACTTAGTTCTTACGCCTGGTAAGGTTTCAGCGGTTCGCGTGTACTCAATAACATACATTAACATAAAAAAGTAGCAGTCTGACTGCTATGATGATCGCTGAATTAGTTTCATCTAGACAAGTTTATATCTCCACTTGAACTCTGCAACCCAGCAAGCGGTGTGGAGAAGGAGACACCATTATTTTGCTGGTGCATATTCATGGTTTCCTCGAGGAACATCTGTTGTCCATAAGGAAAGCTACGATGCCTTCGAAACTGGATGGCGTGCAAACTGATCACACCTCACCCTTCTTAATTATAAAATAACTAGCACGCGAAACAGAGCTTCGATCTAAATTATCTGATCAATCCAAACAAAATTCAAATAATGGATGTATAAACATTTTAACGAACAAAAATGTAATAACAGAACACTACATACGAAACACATGCGGCCACAAATGAATTCTGTAAATTACTGATTGGATGGGGACATGTTTCCACTGAGACTCGCTTTAAGTAATACTTTTATTTGCTATTGGCCAATTTCAACCTCGCCCTTATTACCAAATATTTGCACGTAATGGTCATATGTCTACTCTTCATAGACCATACATTCCACCTATTCGCTCTCTCCTTTGCGCATAAAAGTGAAATTCCCACTGAATTTTTAAAGTTGATCCTAGTTTCACCAAAGATTATTTTGACCTTTCTATATGCTGAATCAGTCCGTCCAACGACCATTTCTTTTTAGATTGCTTCACATTTCCCCGCAGCCGTTTCGCCTTAATTATCCTGTACTTCCTTTTTGCACTATACATAAGTGACTTCTACTGCTGCATTCCTGTCTTTCAATGAACATCTTTGTAAATCGTCCTTTATCCATCAAGTGATGTATTTCTCCTGTTACCTATGATTTCTCCGAAGTTACCTTCCTTGTAGAGGAAAGTGGCGTAAGACCGGTTAGTGGTATGAAACCGTTTCTGTGTATTAATGCCCTCTGGTAGAGAGATACAAAATTACACTGCTCTAGTCAAGAAGTTAGAGCGAGCATATTGGCGTGTTTTTGCTGTTCTGTTCAACGCGTCTGTGAAGGTAAGTTTGCTTACAGTATCAACTATCTAAAGTTCTTTCGTTTATAAACTGCAATTGTTTCTCAGTCATTACACTTATAGAAACTCTATGTAGCCATATATTCAGGGTTATTACAAATGATTGAAGCGATTTCACAGCTCTACAATAACTTTATTATTTGAGATATTTTCACAATGCTTTGCACACACATACAAAAACTCAAAAAGTTTTTTTAGGCATTCACAAATGTTCGATATGTGCCCCTATAGTGATTCGGCAGACATCAAGCCGATAATCAAGTTCCTCCCACACTCGGCCCAGCATGTCCCCGTCAATGAGTTCGAAAGCATCGTTGATGCGAGCTCGCAGTTCTGGCACGTCTCTTGGTAGAGGAGGTTTAAACACTGAATCTTTCACATAACCGCACAGAAAGAAATTGCATGGGGTTAAGTCGGCAGAGCGTGGAGGCCATGACATGAATTGCAGATCATGATCTCCACCATAACCGATCCATCGGTTTTCCAATCTCCTGTTTAAGAAATGCCGAACATCATGATGGAAATGCGGTGGAGCACCATCCTGTTGAAAGATGAAGTCGGCGCTGTCGGTCTCCAGTTGTGGCATGAGCCAATTTTCCAGCATGTCCAGATACACGTGTCCTGTAACGTTTTTTTCGCAGAAGAAAAAGGGGCCATAAACTTTAAACCGTGAAATTGCACAAAACACGTTAACTTCTGGTGAATTGCGAATTTGCTGCATGAATGCGTGAGGATTCTCTACCGCCCAGATTCGCACATTGTGTCTGTTCACTTCACCATTAAGAAAAAATGTTGCTTCATCACTGAAAACAAGTTTCGCACTGAACGCATCTTCTTCCATGAGTTGTTGCAACCGCGCCGAAAATTCAAAGCGTTTGACTTTGTCATCGGGTGTCAGGGCTTGTAGCAATTGTAAACGGTAAGGCTTCTGCTTTAGCCTTTTCCATAAGATTTTCCAAACCGTCAGCTGTGGTACGTTTAGCTCCCTGCTTGCTTTATTCGTCCACTTCCGCGGGCTACGCGTGAAACTTGCCCGCACGCGTTCAACCGTTTCTTCGCTCACTGCAGGCCGACCCGTTGATTTCCCCTTACAGAGGCATCCAGAAGCTTTAAACTGCGCATACCATCGCCGAATGGAGTTAGCAGTTGGTGGATCTTTGTTGAACTTCGTCCTGAAGTGTCGTTGCACTGTTATGACTGACTGATGTGAGTGCATTTCAAGCACGACATACGCTTTCTCGGCTCCTGTCGCCATTTTGTCTCACTGCGCTCTCGAGCGCTCTGGCGGCAGAAACCTGAAGTGCGGCTTCAGCCTAACAAAACTTTATGAGTTTTTCTACGTATCTTCAGTGTGTCGTGACCATAAGTCAATGAATGGAGCTACAGTAAATTTATGAAATCGCTTCAATCATTTGTAATAGCCCTGCATTAGATGATTAGTATTATACATTAGCAAATAATAGGGCTCTGATTCAACAATAGCGTGCTTTGCTTCTTTTTTTATAATCTGTTAACCGGTCAGCCGGACAGAGTGGCCGAGCGGTTCTAGGCGCTACAGTCTGGAACCGCGCGACCGCTACGGTCGCAGGTTCGAATCCTGCCTCGGGCATGGATGTGTGTGATGTCCTTAGGTTAGTTAGGTTTAATTAGTTCTAAGTTCTAGGGGACTGATGACCTCAGAAGTTAAGCCCCATAGTGCTCAGAGCCATTTGAACCATTTGTTAACCGGTCAGTTACCGGTGTTGCCCTATCTTATAGTACCGCACTGCATTTTTTTTTTCTGCAGTTCAGATATGCCGAGAATTTAGCAGAGGAAGGGAAATAGACAATCATGGAGCCAAGAGAGCATGGAAGGGGCAATAGACGAAGTGCTGTCGGATAGTGGTTAGTGTTTAACGACCCGTCGACAACGAGGTCATTAGAGACGGAGCACAAGCTCGGGTTAGGGAAGGATTGGGAAGGAAATCGGCCGTGCCCTTTCAAAGGAACCATCCTGGTATTTGCCTGAAACGATTTAGGGAAATCACGGAAAACCTAAATCAGGATGGCTGGAGACGGGATTGAACCGTCGTCCCGTCGTCCTCCCGAATGCGAGGAGGAGGATATTAGTGTTTAACGTCCCGTTGACAACGAGGTCATTAGAGACGGAGCGCAAGCTCGGGTGAGGGAAGGATGAGGAAGGAAATCGGCCGTGCCCTTTCAAAGGAACCATCCCAGCATTTGCCTGAAGCGATTTAGGGAAATCACGGAAAACCTAAATCAGGATGGCCGGAGACGGGATTGAACCGTCGTCCTCCCGAATGCGAGTCCAGTGTGCTAACCACTGCACCACCTCGCTCGGTTGCTGTCGGATAGGATGGGTTATTTGAAAGCAGCAGGAGTCTTCATTTTTCCACAAAGTACCCTAGATGACAGATTAAAAAAGGTTAGGACAAATCAGTTAGCTTCTAAGGAAGCGACAATTAAAGGATGATTGTGGCCATGCCTACTTCTGTTTAGTTACTTCTGAATTTTTTCATGAGCGCAGCCGGCAACTTTATACCAACAATGTTTATTTTCCCTCGAAAGAGGGATGAAGAACCACCAGGTACCTTTCCTCAGTATCATCCTTCTGGATGTATGCAAACTGAAATTTTTGTGTACTGATTTCGAAAATTTATTGAGTTTTCTAAGCCATCTGCAAATAAACCAATTCTTTAGATTTTGGGTGGACATGCCACACATTTGAAGAGCTTGATCTGGTCAACTTGATCCGAGAAAACACTGTTACTCTGTTGTGCTTGCCATCACATTGTTGCTACCGAATGCAGCCGTTAGACGCGGCCTTGTGGCTGCTTTGAGTATCTATAACCAACAAGAAGTTCGTCAATGGTGTGCAAAACTTCTTGGAAGAGCTGTGACCATTCATCAGGTAGCCAAATTGTGTAGTGTTGGTCTCCTTAAAGCAGAAGTAATACAAACCGCAATAAGTGTGTTCAAGAAAATAGGAATTTATCCACGTAACAGTAATATTTTTCCGGAGCACTTTTTTGCCCCTGCAGTAACCACAGGTAGCTCTTGTCCTACAGAAGTAACTACAATTTCAGGAGAATGTCTGTTTCTAGAAGAAAGCCGTACTCTAAAAGAGAACCTACCTCCACAGGAAAATCTCACTTCAGAAGACGACACTGGTTCAAAAGAAAATCCTGCGCCACAAACAAAGAATAAACCTGAAACGTCGGTTTCCTTTAGATAATCAAGGGTTAAAAGTTCGGAACCGTAAGCTTTTTGGAGTGAAACCTAAGCGACACCGTTGGTGTTAGCTGTATCACCCAAAGGTGTAATGCCACCACCTCGAGCTGCAAACAAGAAAACAAAAACAAATGGTGATAGAAGGGGTAAACTGTCAGTTCAACAACCTAACATATAAAACTTAATTTGAACGACAGTTAATAGGAAAGAAGAAAATATATAAGAAAATTGTGTCAAGGAAGAGATTCTTTTTTTTCAATTGTTTGTATTGTGACGACGTATTTCCAAACTCAGAAGAAAGAGAAAATTTGAATTCAATGCGGAGAATGCCTTTGCTAGGCCCACTAAAGCTGCAGTGGAGCGGATGATGAGCGTTGTTACTTCACATGTGAGTTTTCTGAATAGTATTGTTAACTACATTATATTTCAATAAATATTTCTGCTGCTTTTGCACTGAAAATCTTATTTTTCTATATTCTCATAAGGTTAGGCGTGCACCCGCTTACCCCTCTAGAGGAGTAAGACCGGCTCATTTGATTTTTCGTATAAAAGACCTTCTCACTAAAAAAAAGTACGGATGCTATGGCTTTTCAGGAATAATATATTGTACCCAGTCAAAGATTGATTATTTTTACTAAATCTGACAACCTCTAGGTTAAATAGTTTAGCTCCGAAGGTCCCTGGAGTATTACCTACCCGATCTTACTCCACTTTCCCCCATTTATGTTTGTCTGTCCAACACTGTGACTGCCCTTAAAGATCCATTCCCCTTCTACTCAACTACCTACTCTGGTATTCATCATCAACTATCTACAGGCTAAGAGAACATCAAACGTATCTCATCATTCCTCTTTAGTTCAGTATCCCCCTTCTTCCCAAATTGATTCTTCCGGTCAATTCTCTTAAACTTCAGTCTACTCTTCATCACTATTAATTGTGATCCCGGTCTGTGTCATCTCCGGGGCGTGCCTTACAATCCAATAGCTGATTTCGGAGTCTCTGTCTGTCCATGATGCAATCCAGCTAAAATCATTGTTAATTCTTCCACCTTTAGGAGCAGTTTCCCTCTCCAGGGTAAGACGCTATCCTGAAACACCTCCCGTTTATCCGCCCTCTTTCATAAGGTTGTTGGCAGAACGAGAGAGACTCCTTATACAGGAAGTCTCTGGCCGCCATTTATGATGATTTTTATTTAAAATTTAAGCATTAACTGGGTTCGAACCCAGGACATTTCGATTACGAGTCAAACTTGGCAGACCACGGGTGCTCTGCAGTTTGACTCCAGGAAAGGTAAAGATATCAGAGAATCAGTTGCGATATTACACTTGTTAATGGGTGCGAGATTTAAGAAAAATGAAGACACATTCATTGTAATTGTCGACTTAGAAAAAGCATTCGACAGTATAAAGTAGACCAGGATGTTCGAAATTCCGAGAAAAATGGGAGTAAGCTCCAGGGAAACACGGTTAGTATACAGAGGTTGGCCAAAAATGTGGAAATTCTGCGAGAAATGCACGCTTCAACATTCATGCATATGTTGGCCAAGCCTGCAAGTTGCGCTGTAGTATTCGACCACTAACGGCACCTGTGCAGTGCCCTCAATACGTTGCCAGTGTCTATCGTGGTCAAACCACTGTTATGTGTAGTTCTGAGTGCGTTATGTCGGACCTAAGTGGATTCGAATGTGGGCAAATTGTTGGCCCTTATCTGGTGGGTGCTTCCGTAACCAAGGGAGCTGAAGTGTTTGCTTTTTCAAGAGATATGTTATCTAAGAATTGTAACGCATACAAGCGAAATGTAAAAACATTATCTGCTAAGTCACAACGTGAACGAAAGATTGTGTTGAATAATCGTGACTCATTTATGAGGATTGTAACGAAAAATTGGAGAATGCCAGTCGTCAAAGTCACTGCATAACTAAATGTCGCACTCAACCCTGTCAGCAACAAACAACACGAAGGGAGCTCCATAAGCACTGAATTGGAGGGCGAGTTGCAATTCAAATGCCGGTACTCGAAAAACGTGGTACCGAAGCTATAAAGCCTAGACTATGGAGCAATGGGAAAAAGTCATCTGGTCGGATGAGTCTTCTTTCACACTGTTTCCTACTTCTGACCAAGTATTCATACTAAGAGTGGAACAGGGCGGGGGTTCGGCGATGATCTGGGCAACCATATCGTGGAATTCAATGGGAACCATGGTTACTCTGCAAGATCACGTTACTGCTACGGATTACGTGACCATTTTACTGATCAAGCCCATCCCGTGGTACAGTGTTCGCTCCCATGTGGTATGCTGTGTTCCAAGACGACAGGACCCTTGTTCACGCAGCTCCTATAGTCCATGTTTGAGCATGAGGGCGAACTGTCGCATCTCCCCTGGCCACCAGCGTCACCAGATCACAATATTTTGGACCGTTTGTGGTCTCATTTAGAGAGAAGGGCGCATAATCGCTTTCCACCCCCATCATCGTTATCCGAACTTGCCATTATTTTGCAGTGATTCCCTTGAAAACCATAAACACCTGTATTTTAAATAAAATGAGGAATGAGGAGGTTCTGCCCAGAAACGTCGAGGAGATAAATATTTGGAAAACACTGCCACGAACAAGGGACAGCAGGGTAGGACATGTGTTAAGATGTCGTGTATAACTTTCTTGGTACTAGACGGAGCTGCACAGGGTTGAAACTGGAAGGGAAGACAGAAATTGAAATATATATCCAACAGACAACTGAGAATGTAGAGGGCAAGTGCTACTCTGAGATGAAGAAGTTGACACAGGAGAGGAATTCAGTGGCAAGCTGCATCAAACCAGTCAGAAGACTAATGACTCAAAAGTAAATAAATTAATAAACTGCATCGGTGGTTACTCAGTTTGAAATTCTAGCAGCGCAACGCTGACTTTGTTCCCCAGTTCGTTTTAATTTCTGGGTTACGTGTGGATTATGGTACGCAAGATATGAATTAAGTTTTAAATTCCTCGTCGACGTCGAGGTCATTAGAGACGGAACACAAACTCTAATTGGACAAGAGAAAAAAATCGACCGTGATCTTCTTTAAGAAACCGCTTTGACATGCCTCAAGCGTTGTATAACTCATGGAAAACCTGAATATTAGGGCAATCGGATGGGAGCTTTAATCTCCTCTTGTATATGAAACCATTGCACTATCTCCCTCAGTTGTGAATAATCGACAAACTTCACACATAGCGTATGGATAAGCAGAAACCTCTTACCGCCAAAGCGTCGTCATAAGGTTTAAATAATTAACAAACTGCTTCATTCAACGGGTTTGTGAATTCCGTCATCTTCCCGCTTGCGCACGACTGAGATCGACCCAGATACCAAGAGTTTACACACATGCAGTCCGGTGTTAATACATTGTCGGCTGTGAAAACTGCGCTACGAAGCAAATGACATGAAAATTGGGGGAGGTGAAACACAAGTTATGGCATTTAAATATCGGGAATGCAAGAGCAAGAATGGTTTGATGATGAGGGCAGCATTGTCATTGTCATTGTTGTGGTCTTCAGTCAAAAGACTGGATTATGCAGCTCTCCATGCTTCCTGTGCAAGCATTGCTATTGTCGTTGTTGTGGTCTTCAGTCCAAAGACTATTATGCAGATCTCCGTGCTACTCTATCCTGTGCAAGCCTCTTCATCTCCGAGCAACTACTGCGACCTACTTCCTTCTGAATCTGCGTACTGTATTCATCACTTAGTCTCGCTCTACGATTTTTACCCTCCGCCACACATGGTTGGGTGGCTTGCGGTGTGTAAATGTAGATGTACTAAACTGATGATCCCTTGATGCCTCAGAATGTGTCCTACCAACCGATTGCACCACAAATTTCTCTTCTCCCCAATTCCATTCAGTACCTCGTCATTAGGTACTGATCTACCCATCTAATATTCAGCATTCTTCTGTAGCACCACATTTCAAAAGCTTCTATTCTCTTGTAATCTAAACTGTTTATTGTCCATGTCTCACTTCCATACATGGCTACACTACAAATACTTTCAGAAAGAACTTTCCTGAGACTTAAATCTATACTAGATGTTAACAAATTTCTCTTCTTCAGAAGCACTTCTCTTCCCATTGCCTGTCTGCATTTTATATCCTACGTACTTCAGCCATTATCACTTATTTTGGTGCCAAAATAACAAAACTCATCTACTACTTTAAGTGCCTCATTTCATAATCTAATTCCCTCACCATTACCTGATTTAATTCGACTGCATTCCATTATCCTTGTCTCACTTTTGTTGATGTTCATCTTATATCCTCTTTTCAAGACACTGTACAACTGCTCTTCCAAGTCCTTCGCTGTCTCTGACAGAATTACAATGTCATCGGCAAACAACAAAGTTTTTATATCTTCTCCCTGGACTTTAATTCCCACTCCAAATTTTTTTTTAGTTTCCTTTACTGCTTGCTCAATATGCAAATTGAATAACATCGGCGATAAGCTACAACCCTGTCTCAAACCCTGCTTAACCACTGCTTTCCTTTCATACACCTCGACTCTTATAACTGCCATCTGGTTTCGGCACAAATTGTAAATTGCCTTTCGCTCCCTATATTTTACCCCTGCCACCTTTAGAATTTGAAAGAGAGTATTCCAGTCAACATTGTCAAAAGCTTCTCTAAGTCTACAAATGCTATAAACGTAGGTTTGCCTTTCTTTAACCTATATTCTATGAGAAGTCGTAGGGTCAGTATTGTGCATTTCTATTATATAATTCTATATGAATATGCCTTTAATCCATTGCAGTTTCTGTACAACTGTCGTTAATCACTCTTAGAATCTCATAAAAGCATCAGGCTAATAACCAGTAGCGCCCAGTAATCTTGGGCCACTGTGCTACAGCAAAATGTAAATATTGTACTAAAATTATGCCATTTCTCTTGGAATGTGAGTCGAAAATCGTACTAAAATTACACCATTTATCTTCGAATGCATGCTGGTATGCAAATAAAACGGACGAAAACATGTTTTGTAGCGCTCCCTCTGTGATAACTGGAAGCCAGAGTTGAGTGCTGAAATGATGGCCAACTGCACTACGATCAGCTCGGAGAAGGGATGCTGCTGTTTGCACATACTCTGGTTTGACGTCATCCCTCCCGGCTCTAACAAGGGAACCTCCCCATCGCACCCCCCTCAGATTTAGTTATAAGTTGGCACAGTGGATAGGCCTTGAAAAACTGAACACAGATCAATCGAGAAAACAGGAAGAAGTTGTGTGGAACTATGAAAAAAATAAGCAAAATATACAAACTGAGTAGTCCATGCGCAAGATGCGTAACATCAAGGATAATGTGAAAAAAGCTGCGGACCGAGAGGTCTTTGGTTCAAGTCTTCCGTCGAAGTTTAATTTTTTATTTTCAGGCAATTAGAAAAGTTCAGGCAGTCACACATAATCAACTTCGCTCTCCAAAATTCCAGGACATGTTCAGATTTGTTTGGACATATGCAGGATTTGACGGTCTACACACGGAAAACTTTGAAAACGTTAAAAACATACGTTTTGACAGAACACAGGGAAAACTGTGCGACTGTAAACTGTTGCATTCATTTGTTGCAGTTTATGTGACAAACTCTTATGTTTTCATCACTTTTTTGGGAGTGATTATCACATCCACAAGAAAACCTAAATCGGGCAGGGTAGAAGAATCTTTTTACCCATTCGCCAAGTGTACAAGATAGGTGGGTCGACAACATATTCCTGTCATGTGACGCACATGCTGTCACCAGTGTCGTATAGAATATATCAAACGTGTTTTCCTGTGGAGGAATCGGTTGACCTATGATTTGCGATCAAATGTTTTCGGTTCCCATTGGAGAGGCACGTCCTTTCGTCTACTAATCGCACGGTTTTGCGGTGCGGTCGCAAAACACAGACACTAAACTTATTATAGTGAACAGAGACGTCAATGAACGAACCGAAAGATCATAACTTTGCGAAAATAAAGAAAGAAAACTTTTCACTCGAGGGAAGACTTGAACCAAGGACTTCTCGTTCCGTAGCTGCTCACGCTAACCACGGGACCACGGCGCTCCTGAACTCACGTAGTCCTTGATGTTGCACATCTTGCACATGGACTACTCAGTTTGTATATTTTGCTTATTTTTTCCATAGTTCCACATAACTTCTTCCTGGTTTCTTGATTGATCTGTGTTCAGTTTTTCAAGGCCTATCCATTGTGCAAACTTACAACTAAATCTGAGGTGGGTGCTTTCGCTTCGTAAGCTCTTTTCTGTTTATTTTGTTTTATTATTATTATTATTTGCGTAACAACGCATATACGAAAAGAGCCGCGAAATACCTATATGTAATGCTGTGCCATGAAGTTCTTTATAATCATTAATTCTCAACAAAACAGAATATATTGTATTCTTATTGTTCTGTATCTGGCTCTCTATTAAAGGAACATTTTTCGTTACTGTAACTCACTATAAAACTCAACATATCTTCCCTACTTTATAGTTATTGAAAGTGTTAATGAAAATTACTTTGTTATGAATACTGATGTTACAGTTCGCAATGATTGTTCAACAACAAAATTTTGCAGTGGATTTTTGTTATCAGTAAAACACCAATAAGTACCACGACTAGCACAAGAACATGAGACTATTATCGGAGAAAAATACAAGGTTAGCCAGACCAGAACTAAGCACAGCAAGATTCCTATTATATTACGAAGGTAAATTATCTTTTTTGTACTGTTAGTAATATATTATCAGCAGCCCGCGTCAACCTGCAAAACACATCATAAAATCTGCTGTTCTGCTCTGCAAGTCCGGAAGCTGAAAGAAATAATTTTATTTCACTATTACCTTCCCGCTTCTTTGCGGTATGATAGATTTCATTTAATGCAGTTTGAATACGCCGCGGCAGCGGCTCGTTCGTTCGTAGCGCAGCTCTGCACCACGGATAATATTGAAATAATTGAAAATGTCTTAAAGGGATGGGATAATATGCCAAGCAAGCTACTACAAATAATAATGCAAGGTTTCATTAAATAACTCTATTCAAAACATTTAAATATGTTAATTATTACACACCTTTAAAATGAGTACGTAATGGCGTACATCTCTCAGTCTCGACAAAAGAATGCTACGTTAGCATACAATACAACGTCACAGGCTATCCTTCTCACGTAACTCCAAGAAGAAGAAGACAGAGAAATTAATGTTCGTTCTGTATTATTTATACTAGTCACATATTCTCATCTTTGTTTAATATTTATCGTCTGTGGCGGTTTCAGTACTCGCCGACACAGATATTATCTCAAATAAATAATAAAAAAAGTACATAATTTTATACAATAACAAAACATGATACACAATGTTTTTCTCTTTATCACATAATATGTCTTTTGCTAAGAGACGTTACAACGCCCCCTGGCAGCAATTGACTAACGTTAAGAATGTTCGGCAACATGCTGCCACTAACGTTCGTTTTGTCATTGTTTGTCACCTTATTTGGAATATTCACTGTTCACTTCTTTGCTCTTTTGCACTATGGTTTTAATTACACTCTTTATAGGTTTCTCACACTTTGCGAGGTGACCGTAAACCTAGTCCCAGGGTCATTACAGTTTTCTGGCTCCCCCATTCGGGCTACGTGCGGTCAGAAAACCTGGGAAAACTGCGCCGGAGCCATGGTCATCTCGCCTGGTTTGTCTTAAAACACAGTTCGATTGTTCATCAAAAAAGGTTGGAATCCATCCAATGTTCACAGATAACAAAGGTTATTTATGACAAAATGTTAAACTTTTAGTCTCCTTGTTAAAAATGTACCTTCTATACACTCTTTCACATTTGTGTTAAAGTCAACAGTTTTACAGTAGTGTAATGGATTGTATCTGCACTTACTCACGACAAATGTTCTACCATGGTATGGCATTCGTGTCAGTTTGCTTCACTAATATGACGAAAACATATAACATATATCATCGAACCAGTGAATATTTTGAGTTTATACACAGTAAGCTAAAGAAAAAAATGTCTGTCACGTAATTTCGTGTCCATAAATCATTTTCATGTTGGTACATTCACAGCGTAGTTGGTAAAGTTCGGTTGAATGTCAACAATGTTGTACGGAGCGGGCGGCGCGAAGCAATTGTTGCGTAGCGTCGTCTGGAACGCGGCGTGCCAACGACCGCTGGGGTCGACGACCTACTCGCCGTAACAGCGACGGAGTGTTGGGGTGGCGCCCGAGCAGTCGCGAACCGCGCCGAATCATTCACCAATGTCGGCGTGTTGCAGTGGTTTCCCGCGACCGGCTGGTTGGCGGCACGGCACCCGTCTCTGCTTCTCCGCATGGCTCCCCGTCACAACGCATGAAACAAATATTCCCCAACGGTGTACTGTCTTTAAGGATACAGATTATTAGCTGTGGAAGAAAATGCAACTTGGTTAAAAGCGTTTATTGTTCAGTAAGCCGTCGCACAGGATGTTTTGGCGTGATAACAGGTTTCTTGTGGCTTCACAAGTCAATCGCATTGTGACACTGGTATTCAGGGTTCGTCACACATACGTTGTACTACACACTTTCATTTGTTCTCACGGTCGATACGCTGCCAGAGCGTCTCTCAACACGCGAAAATGTTTCGGTTCACACACACTAAATGTTTCCGTCGAGCGATGTTTGTTTGCATCGACTCCGAACGGATCACTAACTATCGGTTTTACACACGGTAAATTTATTGTTCGTTGAGCACTGCACTATGACAGTTAGTCACTCAACACTTGACTTATACCGACGTATATATTGGTGCAGATACAACAGTCATTTTCTGTCCCTACTACACACAATATTCTGTCCTTTCCAAGATTGTTTATGCACACAGTTTATTTTTAATGCATATCAACTGTTCTTAGCATAGTCACTCTCATCTACAATGAGTCCATTGTGTTTACCACGTCATTACACACTTTTAATACTATTACTAGGCATATATGGCTTTTTTGTAATTATTTAAAGGTGTGTGATTTTTGGTACATAGCTTTCTTTTCCTTTTTCAGTGTAGCTTGCCAGGTTATCACCCATCTAGCAAACAGATTTTACCATGTGCATGACAGCTTGACTTGGGCATATTGCTCAATAAATACTTCATTTAGTACTAGTATTATCTTTAATGATCTGTCCTACAGGACTACAGTGTAGTTTCCGCGTTGATTGACTTGATTCGCGTACCGCGTAATGAATATTCAAGGACGTGTACCCAGTACACAGGCTTCAATTGAAGCATCGATACATACAAAGCGTAGGTTACACGGAACGGGTTTGTTTCTGATTGAATTCTGCTCCAGTGTCGTTCTCAGATCACTATTGGCAGTAAACGTTACATCACATAATTGCTTCGTACTACAAAGTCAATTTTTGGCCAGTAGAGACTCTCTCTCAGGGTTCCTTAATTCTAACACAATTACATCTGTTACATTACTATATGAGATTTCATCATTAATTGCACTTACTTACTACAAATGAAAAATGATTCAAGAAATTAATCCTTATTTTATCAACAAAAAGATTCTTCATTGCTTGATGAGCATATAGTATTTTAATGACACTAATAATCTGTAAACAAAGTCTTCAATTTGCATGCTATTGCTCAGTTTACTGATTCTACTTTCATGCTATGCTTAGTTATTTATGTTTTGCTTCCTCAAAATTTTAAATACACACAAATTCTTTCTTAAAACTAACATACTTATACTCTAAAACACAACTGAAATGTTCTTACTGCTACTATTTACACCTGACATGTCACTGAATAAATAATTTTACTATCCCACTCTAACACCTTTTAAATCTCTCTAGCCACTACTTCCCTCCTTGACCAAGGGATGGAGTAAGTTGCGCGGCAGTATGTTTTGTGGGGCATCACCTCTATGTGATAGTGGTACCCTTTGACTATTCCTGGTCGGTCGGTAAATACCATGGTATATTCCGATAACAGCTGCGTCAACTGTTGCTTTTGTATGTTGCTTAAACTTTCAGATTCCTGTACTTTGGTCTGAAATGCATGAACCTTTGTTTCAAAATTTCTATCTTCTATACTCGGATAATAGAGATCTGTCACAGGTGAATAATCATCGGTGTGTAGTACCCAGGGGTTCCTACCTTTGATATTAATTCGGTTGCAACATGGCACAAGTACCGCCTTCGATTTTATCATAGACAACTCAATCCTCCTACCTTTATTAACTATGCTTAGTTTTCCCGAGGGGAGGTCGATCACTGCGTCCCTCTCACGGAGAAAATCTACTCCCAGAATGCAGGCCACCTTTAACCTTTTATCAATGAAGAACGAGCTCACTATGGCTTCGCCCTCCTTACAAATCTCCAGCTGCACCTGGTACTTAACTAATTGGCTCTGTGCACTTATAGCTCCAGACACCTTGCAATTATTAACCGGGAAAGTCGGTATGCTACGTCCCTTCCCCAGCGCTTTAAACAATTCTGTATTCATTACACTCACTGAGGCACCTGTGTCGATGATTATATTCACAGTCCGCCCCGGTAGCTGAGTGATCAGCGTGACAGACTGTCAATCCTAAGGGCCCGGGTTCGATTCTCGGCTGGGTCGGAGATTTTCTCCGCTCAGGGACTGGGTGTTGTGTTGTCCTAATCACCATCATTTCATCCCCATCGACGCGCAGGTCGCCGAAGTGGCGTCAAATCGAAAGACCTGCACCAGGCGAACGGTCTACCCGACGGGAGGCCCTAGCCACACGACATTTCCATTTATTATATTCACGGCAACATCATTGATTTTCGCTTCTATTATGGCTTGCACATTTTCGTTGCTATCTTTCCTACATTCATGCGGTTCGGTCAGTAGATCTCTATCCATACTGATACCGTCGTTGTATCGCAGCATATGTATTCCAGGGATATTATTGTCATTCGTGTTGCTCTCACTCCACCCCTCGGCCAGCGATGGAGAGCATATCGAGGCCGATTCTAGTTTGTTGGATTGCTTGCTTGCGAGGTACTTGGACGGCTATTGTCCGCGACCTCTACTATGTGTACGTTTTGATTTGTAGGCCGCCACGACTGCGCAATAGGCGCGTTTTGCAGTGGTGGTCTATTGTTGTCGTACCGGTCATTACCCTGCCGCTCCGGGCTTGGTCGCTGATTCTGATTCCAATTGCGATTACTGTCACTGTAATTGCTATGCCACTGACCTCGCGCATTTTTCCAGCGTTGGTCCCTGGCAGTCCGGAATCGTACCGGTCGTCAAATCGACGCTTTTTATTATGGGACGGTTGACCATACCCGTTCTGACTTCTCCCATTATTACAATTTTGCGAATGCTCTTGCCGCTTATTACTACCCCCACCATTTCTATGGTTGTGGTTTTGTGCACTATTATTTCTGTCATGTTTACACCCTGATCCATTATTCCGCGAGTGATCACACGCTGCTTTTGCGTCTTCCTGGATTAAGTCTATTGAATCTAGAACAGACAGGAAATGTACCATGTCGCTTTCTAGTACGTGTATTAATTTCTCTTTGATATGAATGGGTAAATGTGGTTGTCTCTTGGTGAGATAGGCTCGTCCCAGTAGCGCGTTTTGTTTATATACTTCTCGAAATACCGTCTCAGATTCCCAAGACGGGGTGAGTACGGTTCGGGATTGTATACTTCTTTTCTTAGCCGCTCTTGTATACAAGGCGACCAGTATTTCGACAAAAACGCCCTTTCGAATTGTTCATACGTCATGCAGCTGTCTGCTACTTCCGTAGCCCACAACGCTGCATCACCCTGAATGTATGACATCACATATTGAATTTTCTGTGCTTCATTCCACACACTAGGCAAGACATTTTTAAAGCTTTTTATGAATACTACTGGGTGTACTGACTTCCGTTCAGTAGTAAACGTTTGAAACTGCCTATTTTTTATCAAACGTTCTTCAACCAATATTTTTGGACTATACTGGTTTGCTCCTGGGACATAGGGTGTGTGCTCCGAACCGAAGCTACAGCTCTTCGCATTATCGCCTAAAGATTCACCATTGTTGCGTCGCGTATAAGTTTGTGCGTTGCCAAAAACATTGGCTGTTGGCGACATAGGTTCATGTTCAAAATGTTTGCTGCTCTGGGCTAAACCCTTTTCCAAGTCGGATATCCGTTTGTTAATATTCACTTGCCATTGCGGAATATCCTCACTGAGTATTTGTTTGATGGTTTGCACGTCGTTCTGTAACTGACTATTTACTGCGGTACTGAACGATTCGGAATCTCTATCTGCCATGGCTGCTTGTATCTTAGAATTAATATTTTTGTCAATCTCACTCTCCTTCGCTTCTGGCCATGAGTTGAATTCGGCTTCAATTTTAGTCGCTTGTTCGTTCCACTTCTGCTCTACAAGCTGTGTGGAATCTGTTTCTAGCTTTTCTAATCGGTTGGCTAAGACACCTATCTCGTCTACGATGTTAGTGTTTGCTACTTGCAGGTTGTTGACCTGTACAGTCAACTCCTGCACGTCCTTAGGTATCGACTCATAATTCTGTTTCATACAGGCAATGTCTTTTTTCATAATTTCTAACGATTGCACAAGTTGCTGGTCCTGCTCAGCTTGCTGGCGATCCCGCTCAGCCTGCAGGCGATCACTCTCAGCTTGCTGTTGTGCAAATTTTGACTGGTAATCCAGCACGCGCTCTAATATCGCCTGAAGTGAACACCCACCAGGCAGATTACCACTCTCTGGTTCCTGCTTTTCTGGGGTTGGTGCAATTTCTTTATCTACATCTCCCTGAGCACTGGTGGGCGGTGGCACCTCTTCCTGTGCCCCTGCCCCCACATTTTCGCATGGTATATCCTCAAAGAGAGTACTTGTACTGCTTAATGCACCCGTTTCTACATTTCCTGCACTAAGTAATGGCTATTCCTCAGTATTCATATTGCTCGGACGTTGACTACGCAATTTAACCATATTCATAAATTACCTACTCAAACACAAGATCTGACAGTTTTGCCACTTGCACACAAAATATGTTAATCTATCTACAATACACTGCACACTAAAAATTACTATCTACACTCAACTTTGCCCTGTTATAAACACTAACGTCAAACTACGCACACCACTAGCGATATGAGATCACTTCACTGGAGTTAAGCTTCTACAAACAGGACAACTAAACTGTAGTCTTACCTTTAGTTTATCTGATTTCGGGGTTCGGCTGCCCCCGGATTATGTAGTCGTTACTGTTTCTCAGTACTCTCAGGATCGTTTCCCTGACTCGCTTGCAGTAGTGCGTTTTTACATGAAAGAATGTTTGTACATTCATTAATACATGGCATTAATCATGATACACATACATACATTTATCACTAAATACATACATATATGTATAACAATGGACACTGAAAGAAAATACATAAAACAATTATTTTCGTGGCCACTGCAAATTCGGGCCCCACGTTTTTGGGCGACAGTTTCGCTTCGTAAGCTCTTTTCTGTTTATTTTGTTTTATTATTATTATTATTTGCGTAACAACGCATATACGAAAAGAGCCGCGAAATACCTTTTAGTAATGCTGTGCCATGAAGTTCTTTATAATCATTAATTCTCAACAAAACAGAATATATTGTATTCTTATTGTTCTGTATCTGGCTCTCTATTAAAGGAACATTTTTCGTTACTGTAACTCACTATAAAACTCAACATATCTTCCCTACTTTATAGTTATTGAAAGTGTTAATGAAAATTACTTTGTTATGAATATTGATGTTACAGTTCGCAATGATTGTTCAACAACAAAATTTTGCAGTGGATTTTTGTTATCAGTAAAACACCAATAAGTACCACGACTAGCACAAGAACATGAGACTATTATCGGAGAAAAATACGTTTTTTACTACAAGGTTAGCCAGACCAGAACTAAGCACAGCAAGATTCCTATTATATTACGAAGGTAAATTATCTTTTTTGTACTGTTAGTAATATATTATCAGCAGCCCGCGTCAACCTGCAAAACACATCATAAAATCTGCTGTTCTGCTCTGCAAGTCCGGAAGCTGAAAGAAATAATTTTATTTCACTATTACCTTCCCGCTTCTTTGCGGTATGATAGATTTCATTTAATGCAGTTTGAATACGCCGCGGCAGCGGCTCGTTCGTTCGTAGCGCAGCTCTGCACCACGGATAATATTGAAATAATTGAAAATGTCTTAAAGGGATGGGATAATATGCCAAGCAAGCTACTACAAATAATAATGCAAGGTTTCATTAAATAACTCTATTCAAAACATTTAAATATGTTAATTATTACACACCTTTAAAATGAGTACGTAATGGCGTACATCTCTCAGTCTCGACAAAAGAATGCTACGTTAGCATACAATACAACGTCACAGGCTATCCTTCTCACGTAACTCCAAGAAGAAGAAGACAGAGAAATTAATGTTCGTTCTGTATTATTTATACTAGTCACATATTCTCATCTTTGTTTGATATTTATCGTCTGTGGCGGTTTCAGTACTCGCCGACACAGATATTATCTCAAATAAATAATAAAAAAAGTACATAATTTTATACAATAACAAAACATGATACACAATGTTTTTCTCTTTATCACATAATATGTCTTTTGCTAAGAGACGTTACAGTGCGATGGGGAGGTTCCCTTGTAAGAGTGCTACGTTGCTCACAGTACCAGGTCAGTATTTTATACGATAGTGAACGTAAATTATACTGTAAGCAACGTGGCGAATTCTGTAGACTAGAAAGGTCTTTTCCTGTAGACTAAAGAGGAGAAAGTGAGAGTTAAAAAGTTAGGTAGACCTACTCAAAATTGAAATATAACAAGGGGAGGGCGTGCATTGGGGCTCACTGATTTGTCTCAAACTGTGTGTGTAGAAGCTGGTGCATGCATTTTCAAGTACCTAGAACATTTCGAGTGAAAGGGCTTTGAGGAAAATTAAAACACACTCTAGAGATTTACTAGTAGAGCATGAGCGTTTTTGTAGCATTACTTGATGTGTTGTTGCAGTGGCCAGGTGCAGTTTGTTGGCTTTGGTTCGATTCTTGCTGCTGCTATCTTTTCTTTTTTTCCTTTTTATTTTATTATTTGCAGTGTTAAACTATTGATTTAAAAAATTAAATATATTTTAAAAGTTCATTTTATATAAACAAAATTAGCGCATTCAGTTTAGTTATGATTACTAGCCTTGCAAGCCAACAGTCTGTAGATGGTGGTAAAATTAAAAAAAAAGAGTGCAAGAGGAAATTTATTAGACAGTGTATGAAAAGAGTTGGGTCTGCAGGAGTGATGTCTGCAATGCACATTTTTTGCTTTTCATGTTTGTTATTTTGGAACAGTGATATGTGGGCTACCGGGACAGTGAAAGATCTGGACATATTAAAGCATAATAACAAAAATCATAGTGTAAATCATAAACACATAAAAAAACATACACGATCTTAGAGCATTAGGCAAAGCTAATATCAGAGTCATATTAAGTTGCGCCTATAATGACGACAGGCCACTGCAAACGACTGATAAACAATGGATTATATATATATATATATATATATATATATATATATATATATATATATATATATATATATATTCATTACCACCAACTGATCATCCATCAAGATTTATCCGTGAGGTCATTAAAAAACTGCCTGTTTACCCAAATGCTACATGTAATGTTCAGAATTTGTTCTCTGCACGGCAAAAAACATAGACCTACTCATTCACTTGATACGCTTTGTCTTTGATTTCGTAAGTCATGTTGCTCCTGCAACAGCTGAGCTTGTAATCAATGGAAGAAACCTGGAATGCGATGCCTCATAGACACTTGCAAAACCTGTCCGCCCCATTCCACGACCTACAGTATAGAGCATGCTGGCTCCACTCTGGTTTTTGACGTGTAATGTTTCTTCTTTTGCGCAATGGATAGTTTGTTTTTTCCATCATAGAAGACCTGGAGAGTGTTATTAGTCCTTTATGATTGATATTCCTTCATATCGTTGCATGACCCTCAACACATAGGTTATTCAAATGGCTCTGAGCACTATGGGACTTAACTTCTGAGTTCATCAGTCCCCTAGAACTTAGAGCTAATTAAACCTAACTAACCTAAGGACATTACACACATCCATGCCCGAGGCAGGATTCGAACCTGCGACCGTAGCGGTCGCGCGGTTCCAGACAGTAGCGCCTAGAACCGCTCGGCTACTCCGGCCGGCGCATAGGTTATTCTTCAAATTATTTTATTTGCAGTGTTAGATACAATTTTGTAAGTCCAGTTAATTAATTTCGTCCAGCAATACTCTTCTTCAGATTTGCACAATGGCTTGTAGAAGTCACAATCAGACAGCTGCACCACAAATGCGCTACCATGCTACCGACAGTATCCAAATAGAACTCGTTCAGTATTAAAACTGGAGCAAAACAATAGTTCACTAAAACCCATGAGTACATCCTTTAATGAACGGTTGAGTATTCTAAAGACCACGTTCTACAATTGAGTACAATGTTGCAAATAGTTAAACGTGTATTTTAATGAAAATTGTAGAAGAAAAGTCATTGTTATATACATTGCCAAAAAGAAATCAGTACATCCGTTTAGAGGTTTACAATTCACTCAAGATTTATTGCTACAATAGTTCACATGGTGTACATTTAATTATTACAATTACAGATCACTAGCACAAGCAGTTCTCTGATACCAGATCGACCCATACTGAACACCCATATTAGTACACGGTGTAGCAATGCAGGCGCTGATTCTGGCATCCAGTCGATCATACTGATGGGGAATATTGCCACGGGATACGCATGCCACGCCTGCTCAACCTGTTCACATAGTTCTGTAACAGTTGGCTGATGTGTTGCACGAGTCACTTCACGTCCAATCGTATCCCACATGTGCTCAATTGGAGACAAGTTTGGAGATCATGCTGGCTAGGGAAGTTGCTGCAACATCTTGCAGAGCACGCTGTGTTTCACATGCATTGTGTGGGTGTGCATTGTCCTGTTGGAACAACACATCATCTTCCTCTTGCAAGAACAACAGGCCGGCCGCTGTGGCCGAGCGCTTCTAGGCGCTTCAGTCCGGAACCGCGCTGCTGCTACGGACGCAGGTTCGAATCCTGCCTCGGGCATGGATGTGTATGATATCCTTAGGTTAGTTAAGTTTAAGTAGTTCTAAGTCCAGGGGACTGATGACCTCAGATATTATTTCCCATAGTGCTTAGAGCCATTTGAACCAAGAACAACAAAGGACAGATCTAACAACATCCTGCACGTATCGAGCTCACGTTAGCGTCCCATCCAGATTCATTAAACAGACGAGAGTTGTAGGTTATCGCTCCCCAGACCATAAAGCCTGAGGTGGGGCCAGTGTGCGTTGGATGAATGCACTCTAAGAGACATCGCTCACCAGGTCTACGTTGTATGCGCCACTGGGATCACTTGCGTGCAGGCAGAATCTGATTTCATCGCTGAAGACCACGGCGCTTCATTCCATCTTCCAAGTGATCCTCTGACGGCACCAGTCGAGCCATGCACGTCGATGCTGTGGTGAGAGTGAAAGACAGGCTGGAGGTATGTGTGCCTGTAGCCCAACTGCTAATAACCGGTGCGCAACAATTCGTGTTGACGCGTCTGGGCTCACAAATGCTCTTATCTGTGTTGTGTTAGCTGTACGATCTGCCACTGCCGCCCTTACACTACGACGATCCTGTTAGGTGTCTGCGTTGCGTCGACGTCCAGAACCTCGTCTACGGGTGTTAGGATGTTCAAGTGACCACTGAATCAATATCTTTGCTCAACTGACGCAGCATGTGTGGCATCTCTCCGAAATGATCATCCTGCGACTTGGATGGCCACAATTTGACCCCTTTCAAACTCGCTCATTTAGCTGTAAGAAGCAAGAGTGCTCTGCGTGGCATGGTTGCCTTCTTCCTTCACACGTTTGGATCACAGTGGGTGCTTCTGGCTGTGAGCATTTCCTATTGAAGGGTAGACACAGATGGTGCACTGGTTGCGATGCCACTACTCGATCTGTTGGCGGACGACGTTGAAACCATTATCAGTACATCTGCTATCCCCCAGGTGGCATATGGCATCATCAGATCAAAATTGGCGTGTGCTTTCCAGGTGAACTAATATTTTTTCCCAGCAGTGTAGTATATCAGTTTTATGCGTCAGTCACTTGTTTATTGTACCACAGCGCGTTTCAGTGGTTCACCTGCATCTCACAGCAGCATTCACAGCAGCAAGCCAACTGTAAATCAGGTTATTTTTCGTCTTTTAAGCTAAAGTACAGGGTGACACACGGGAGACGGACGGTTTTGATCTGTGTGGTACTGAGGGCGCGGTGGTGGGAGGTGGTCGTGGTGGGGATAGTTCTGATCCACACCATTTCATTTACTCAGTCACTGAGGAGCAGTGGGACTAGCAACGTCGAGTGTTTGTCGATGACAGTTTCGTGAAAAGTGGTGAGTCTGTTATTGCTACGCAGCGATTGTTTCGTGCGCGGTTTAATGTCGGTCGACATGGAGCTTTTCCGAGCCGTAACACAATCCTCAGATGGGTGGAAAACTTCAGATCAACTTGAAATATTCTGGATAAGAAGCATCCTGGCCCGAGACACAGGGTAACGACACCAGAAAATGTTTAAAGGGTAAGGCAAGCGGCAGTCAGAAGCCCAGGACGGTCAGCTAGACGTCATGCTAGTGAGTTACAAATCAATCGTGAATCGGTTAGACGAATTTTGCATAAAGAATTAAAATTCCATCCCTACAAAATGCTCATTGTCCAACAACTTACGGAAACTGATTTTGCTGTACGAGAAGACTTCGCTTACAGAATGCAAGTGATTTTGGGATCTAATGAAAATGAAATTTCATTGATGAGCGATGAAGCTCATTTTCATTTAAAAGGGACCGTGAATAAGCAAAAGCTACGTTACTGGGTTCCAGAGCATCCACACCTTATCCACCAGCGTCCTCTACACTCAGAAACAGTAACTGCCTGATGTGCTCTTGGCTCTGTTGGCGTTATTGGACCTTGTTTTTTTGAAGGGTATGGGGTCACAGTTACTGTTAATTCGGTTCGTTACATTCGTATGCTTGAAACATTCTTGAAACCAGAACTAAGAAGACGACGAATTCCTTTAAAACGCGTTTGGTTCCAGCAGGATGGGGCAACATCGCACACCGCAAACACTTCAATGACAGTTCTTAGACGTATATGTTTCCTGGCCGGACTATCTCACGTTTTGGCAATGTTCCTTGGCCTCCCAGACCTCCCGACTTGTCAGTATGTGACTTTTTTTCTGTGGGGGTACCTTAAGAACTGTGTCTATAACCACAAACCACGAAATTTGGACGAGTTGAAGAATGCAATCATTCAAGAAATTGCTGCCATCCCTGCAGAGATTTTAGTCCGTGTGATGGAGGATTTTGAGAGGAGACTTGAGTCCTGCATTCGAAATGATGGACATCACCTTGACAATATTATTTTTCACAAATTACTTTGTTAACTAAAATGGGAAATAATGAGCTTTGATTTTGTGTAAATAAATATGCATTAATTTTAAAGTTGGATGAGTATTATTTCATTAAAAACCGTCTGTCTCCCGTGTGTCACTCTGTAAAACCCAAAAGGATATTGCACGCTGCTATCTGTTACTTGTGCAAATAGCAGTCTTTTTAGGTTGTTGTTGTGGTCTTCAGTCCTGAGACTGGTTTGATGCAGCTCTCCATGCTACTCTATCCTGTGCAAGCGTCTTCATCTCCCAGTACCTACTGCAACCTACATCCTTCTGAATCTGCTTAGTGTATTCATCTCTTGGTCTCCCTCTACGATTTTTACCATCCACGCTGCCCTCCAATACTAAACTGGTGATCCCTTGATGCCTCAGAACATGTCCTACCAACCGATTCCTTCTTCTAGTCAAGTTGTGCCACAAACCTCTCTTCTCCCCAATCCTATTCAATACTTCCTCATTAGTTATGTGATCTACCCATCTAATCTTCAGCATTCTTCTGTAGCACCACATTTCGAAAGCTTCTATTCTCTTCTTGTCCAAATTATTTATCGTCCATGTTTAACTTCCATACATGGCTACACTCCATACAAATACTTTCAGAAACGACTTCCTGACACTTAAATCTATACCCGATGTTAACAAATTTCTCTTCTTCAGAAATGCTTTCCTTGCCATTGCCAGTCTACATTTTATATCCTCTCTACTTCGACCATCGTCAGTTATTTTGCTTCCCAAATAGCAGAACTCCTTTACTACTTTAAGTGTCTCATTTCCTAATCTAATTCCCTCAGCATCACCCGACTTAATTCGACTACATTCCATTATCCTTGTTTTGCTTTTGTTGATGTTCATCTTATATCCTCCTTTCAAGACATTATCCATTCCGCTCGACTGCTCTTTCAAGTCCTCTGCTGTCTCTGACAGAATTACAATGTCATCAGCGAACCTTAAAGTTTTTATTTCTTCTCCATGGATTTTAATACCTACTCCGAATTTTTCTTTTGTTTCCTTTACTGCGAGCTAAATATAGAGATTGAACAACATCGGGGAGAGGCTACAACCCTGTTTCACTCCCTTCCCAACCACTGCTTCCCTTAGATGTCCCTCGACTCTTATAACTGCCATCTGGTTTCTGTACAAATGGTAAATAGCCATTCGCTCCCTGTATTTTACCCCTGCCACCTTCTGAATTTGAAAGAGAGTATTCCAGTCACCATTGTCAAAAGCTTTCTCTAAGTCTACAAATGCTAGGAACGTAGGTTTGCCTTTCCATAATCTAGCTTTCTTTTTAGGTTAAGTTAAACCAAAAACATGGTGCATACTAATATTAGTACATACAAGAAACCGCAGTACACAGGATCTTTTTTGTTTTGCTTTACTTCAAATGATGACTCATAATCTGTTTTTCATTTGGTCTGCTGCTGGAAACACGCTCGTGTACTCTGAACTAACATCAAGAACGTAAATACTGAATTCTTCACCTGAAGACGATGGTGTCAGTCATCGAAACGAGTTATCGTAGAGCATACAAGTGACTGGCGTGGACGCAGTCCTCATATTCCCGTCATTTATGGACGAAATAATCGTCAAGTAATTGTTCCAGAATGAAATCTTCACTCTGCAGCGGAGTATACGCTGATTCGAAACTTTTTTGGCAGAGTATAACTGTGTGCCGGGCCGGAGACTGTCTCGAGTTCGAGTCTCGGTCCGGCACACAGTTTTACTCTGCCAGAAAGTTTCAAAGTAATTGTTGTTAAGATTGGCTGACATTGTTTCTACCGCTCTGTTGATACTAATGACTTGCTGACTGACTACAAACCTTCGACGCGATTTTTATACCTGTATTTTGACGTGCGATTGACAACCGAACATCAACACATGATCGCAACGCATAGGCTAACATGTTCAGCACATTTTCTGTACGTGCTACGGTGTCAGTCTTATTGGGTAGCTCTACCGCAGCCGTTTCGGGCCGCAAAGGCAGGCGTAGTCGCTGTTTTTGTCTGTCGAGGTCAGCCGCACCTCTTGCAGCGTCACAGCTGTTCTGGCAGACTGGGATGACACAGCACAAACGAGAGGTAGACAGGAGCTCTGGCGCCACGTGTTCGTATTCAGCCACTTAATCTGAGTCTCTCGTTACATAGTTAGTCGCTGCAGAAGCAGTTCAAAGTGGGTGCAGGCAAGGCAGGAAGTTAATGGTTTTAATTGCAAGGAATGCATTGATAACTGAATTTTTCAGCCATTCAGTACTACTTCTTGCACTTACTGAACATATTTGCCTGCTAGATACACAAGAAAACCACTTTTTCGTCACCCTTATGTCACTAAAGTCCCTGTAACGTCAAAATGAAGATTTTAGGAGATCAGCAGTTAGACAAAACCTTTTGAACTATTCAGTTAATAGGTCTAGTAATTCTAAGAATTCAGTGATGATCTTGCATCAGTAATCAGACTGCGATTTCATACGATGTTCGTTTCGTGGGAAATTCTTTGAAATAATAATGATTATCAGAATGAATATGTTGTTATTAATATCTTTCTGATTACGACAATTATACAAAATCTCTTTCCCGAGACTTTTACGCGTACTTAGATATAGGCAGTCTCTATATTCGTTACTAACACCCTACACGATGCCATTAAAATTAAGTAATTTAAAATAATTCTTGGCATTACTCAGTGAAACACGTCTAAAACTGATTTCTAAGTAAGTGAAACGTTAATGGAATAAAGTCGAATAGAATGAAAATTATTTCTGGTATTTAAATAAGTCATTGTCCATAGCAATATGTATAAGGGTTTGTGCATGCAAATATCTAAGGGGAAAAAGTCTGCATTGTAACGAAGGAACAAATCAGAAAGGATCTTACTTCGAAATGATTTCTCTAACTTTGAAATTAGTTTCTTTCGTATCAATAGCAATGAAATTAGAAATAATCTTTAGACTCTGATGTTTTACCATGGATTTTATTTTCATCCTGTTGAAATTCGTAGCCAGAATGTCACCTGTAATATATTTTCTAACTATCTACATGACGTTGCAGCCACTCTCCTGCTACCTTCAACATCCCCATACTTACACGTCTTAACGCAAAATATTTCCTTTTTTGAGCTTTCTAATATCTGCTCTCAAATACGAGTGTGAATCAAATGAAAGCCTAAAATATTTTTTTAAATATTATTTATTGTGAATAAGTGGTACAAAGCTGTATCACTTTTCAACATAATCTCCAACACGCTCAATGCAAGTCCTACAGCGCTTACAAAGTGCGTAAATTCCTTTAGAACAAAATTCTTTTGGTAGTCCGCGCAACCACTGATGCACCACGTGGCGTAGCTCTTCATCAGAACGGAACTTCTTTCCTCCCATTGAGTCTCTGAATGGTCCAAACATATGGAAATCACTTGGGGCAAGGTCTAGTGAGTATGGTGGATGAGGAAGACACTCAGAATGCAGGTCTGTGATTGTTGCAACTGTTGTACGGGCAGTGTGAGGTCTTCCATTGTCGTGTTGCAAACAGGACACCTGCTGACAGCAGTCCACGTCGCTTTGATTTGATTGCAGGCCGCAGATGATTTTTTAGGAGATCTGTGTATGATGCACTGGTGACAGTGGTCCCTCTAGGCATGTAATGCTCCAAAATGACGCCTTTTTCGTCGCAAAAGAGAGTCAGCATAACCTTCCCTGCTGATGGTTCTGTTCTAAACTTCTTTGGTTTTGGTGATGAGGAATGGCGCCATTCCTTGCTCGCTCTCTTCGTTTCCGAATGGTGGAAGTGAACCCAGTTTCGTCCCCAGTAACGTTTCTTGCAAGGAAGCCATCACCTTCTCCTTCAAAGCTCCGACGAAGTTCTTCACAAGCACCAACACGTCGTTCTTTCATTTCAGGAGTCATCTGCCGTTGCACCCATCTTGCAGACACTTTGTGAAACTGGAGCACATCATGCACAATGTGGTGTGCTGACCCGTAACTAATCTGTATACATGCTGCAATGTCATTCAGTGTCACTCGGCGGTTTTCCTCCACTATGGCTTCAACTGCTGCAATGTTCTGTGGAGTCACAACTCGTTGTGCCTGACCTGGACGAGGAGCATCTTCCACTGAAGTCACACCATTTGCGAACTTCCTACTCCATTCGTAGACTTGCTGCTGTGACAAACATGCATCACCGTACTGAACCTTCATTCGTCGATGAATTTCAATAGGTTTCACACCTACACTACGCAAAACCGAATAACAGAACGCTGTTCTTCCCTGGTGCAAGTCGCAAGTGGGGCGGCCATCTTTATACTGATACTGCGACGGTATGTATGCATCTGCACTATGCTGCCACCTACAGGCCATTCTGCACGCTGTTTGTAGCACGCTTACCAACTTACAGGATAACGGCGCGAAATTTCGATTTGTTATTACAAATATAAGTTTTTCATTTGACTCACCCTCGTACGTCTCAGCGACTTGATACTGCACTTCGTTTACGTGTTGCAGATACAATAAACTGTTCTCTGCGTCCTCTAAATTCGTCAGTTGCTCGGAACATGTACGCTATCTGTTTAACGCAGTTTCTCTAACTGTGAGCGTGTGTCCATTTCGATATTTTCTACACAGTGACTCACTTCTGTATCCATTCTTCAACAGTGTTAAGTTCTGGAACATTTGGGCACTATGAAAATCCTGAATAAAACTTCCTGTTGCCTGCATCATGCCCATAAAATACCAGTGGTGTCCTTCTTTTCATTCTTGGATGCTTCCATTTTACTCACACATTGACGTATATATTCTCATTTGTCATTGCAAGGAATTCAGCCCCATTTCTGACAACGGCTTTAAGTTTTTGCGTTGTTCCCAGATCTCCTAATCTTTGTTTATCAAGTTGTTCTACGAATGTGAAGTTATTCAGTCTTCAGTAGCTCGCATCTACAAGGTGTGTGAGAAAAGTAATGCGACAGACAACGCTGTGAGCGATCTGGCAACGCTGTGTTGTTCTCCTTGCGTAGAGCGGTGTGTTCGTCCATTCCATATGCACAGTCCGCGTTTCAGCTCCATACAACCATCATGTGATTTTTGAGAGTGGCATCAGTGAAGTTGTTTTTTTGTTGTGTTACGAAAATGGAACCGCGGAATTTAGAGCAACGCTATCCCATCACGTATTACGTTAAACTTGAGGAATACGCGAGTGTGACCTTTAAAAAGTTGAAACAGGCTGATATGAGCATCCCATATCAAGAGCATAAGTTTTTTTGCTGGCGCTGATCATTTTTGGAAGGCCAAGAACATGTTGAAGATGAATGTCGCTCAGGGAGATTTTCAGCTTCAAAAACTGACGAAAACGTCGAATGTGTGCATGCTCTTGTGAGGTCAGATCTTATGCCTTCCTGAATAATGATGAATGATGTCATGCAGGGAATGCCATGAAAACATTCCCCAGACCATAGCGTTCCCTCCTACAGCCTGAATGCTTTGATTTTAGATGTTTCACACCGTAGACACCAACAGCTATGTGTCCAATAGAGCATAAAACGTGATTCATCTGAAGAGGCCATCTGTCAACACTCAGTGGATGGCCATTCGCGGTACTGGCGTGCAAGTTCCAGCCTTCATCGCTGATGAGCAGCAGTCAGCATGGGTGAATTAACTACACGCCTGCTGCAGAGGCCCATATGCAGCACCGTTTGCTGAATGGTCATTGAGGAGACATTGTTGATAGCCCCTTGATCCTTCCGGGCAGTCAGTTGCTCAACAATTGTACTTCTATTCGCCTGAACACATTTCCTCAGCCGTCATTCACTCCTGTCGTCCATGGCCCATTCGCACCTAAGTTACTCGCCAACGGTTTTGGACAGTGCCGTTTTGCCATGTATGGTATACAGTGTTGACAGATGTGAAAATTACCGAACTATCAGTTTAATAAGTCACGGCTGCAAAATACTAACACGAATTCTATACAGACGAATGGAAAAACTGATAGAAGCCGACCTCTGGGAAGATCAGTTTGGATTCCGTAGAAATATCGGAACACGTGAGGCAATACTGACTCTACGACTTATCTTAGAAGCTAGATTAAGGAAAGGCAAACCTACGTTCCTAGCATTTGTAGACTTAGAGAAAGCTTTTGACAATGTTGACTGGAATACTCTCTTTCAAATTCTGAAGGTGGCAGGAGTAAAATACAGGGAGCGAAAAGCTATTTACAATTTGTACAGAAACCAGATGGCAGTTATAAGAGTCGAGGGACATGAAAGGGAAGCAGTGGTTGGGAAGGGAGTGAGACAAGGTTGTAGCCTCTCCCCGATGTTATTCAATCTCTATATGAGCAAGCAGTGAAGGAAACAAAAGAAAAATTCGGAGTAGGTATTAAAATCCATGGAGAAGAAATAAAAGCTTTAATGTTCGCCGATGACATTGTAGTTCTGTCAGAGACAGCAAAGGACTTGGAAGAGCAATTGAACGGAATGGACAGTGTCTTGAAAGGAGGGTATAAGATCAACAAAAGCAAAACAAGGATAATGGAATGTAGTCGAATTCAGTCGGGTGTTGCTGAGGGAATTAGATTAGGAAATGAGACACTTAAAGTAGTAAAGGAGTTTTGCTATTTGGGGGGCAAAAAAACTGATGATGGTCGAAGTAGAGAAGATATAAAATGTAGACTGGCAATGGCAAGGAAAGCATTTCTGAAGAAGAGAAATTTGTTAACATCGAGTATTGATTTAAGTGTCAGGAAGTCGTTTCTGAAAGTATTTGTATGGAGTGTAGCCATGTATGGAAGTGAAACATGGACGATAAATAGTTTAGACAAGAAGAGAATAGAAGCTTTCGAAATGTGGTGCTACAGAAGAATGATGAAGATTAGATGGGTAGATCACATAACTAATGAGGAAGTATTGAATAGGATTGGGGAGAAGAGAAGTTTGTGGCACAACTTGACTAGAAGAAGGGATCGGTTGGTAGGACATGTTCTGAGGCATCAAGGGATCACCAATTTAGTATTGGAGGGCAGCGTGGAGGATAAAAATCGTAGTGGGAGACCAAGAGATGGATACACTAAGCAGATTCAGAGAGATGTAGGTTGCAGTAGGTACTGGGAGATGAAGAAGCTTGCACAGGATAGAGTAGCATGGAGAGCTGCATCAAACCAGTCTCAGAACTGAAGACCACAACAACTTAGCCGTTTCCATCCTTGGCACGAAAACCAATGATTAACCCCTTTTGGATGTCAGATAAATCGCTCCATTTTCGCATAACGACAACGACTGCACTGTTTTCGTGTGCCCCTCCCCCCCCCCTTCTCCCGCACGCTTTACATATCCTCCACTGCGAGTGGTGCTACCTGCAGTCTGTGAGTGATTATTTGACTTTGACATGGAACATAGGCGATGGTCACTTTAATGTGACTGGACCATGTGTTTGTATGTGAGTGTCCATTGTTTCCATTTCTATGAGCTATTTTAACTGAATTCTTATGCGAGCTTATTTTCAGTACAGGAATAAACCATTCCTGCAGATCATAAATGCTGTGAGTACGTGATGCCTACTGAGTGTGTCCAACGTGACTGAAAGTTTTCAGGTGGAGACATCGTTACGAAATGTGCACAGGCAGTTTATTCTCATCTTTTGGACTTTGAGAAAGGTCGGATCATTGGCATGACGAACATGAAGCATCATACCGATACTATGCACAGAGGGTTGGCTGTGCTGCAGTGATTGCAGAATGAGCAGTGGTGAAGTAAGGAGAACAATACAGCCAGAAGAGCAGGCACAGCTCCTTCTACAAAGAGTATCGCATGAGAAGATAGTAAGACTGTTCGGCTGGCTTTGATGGACAGGCAGATGACAACGGCTGAAATCTGGGTGGTAGTTGCAGGCAGTATGTCATAATGAACCGTTGGTAATACATTACTGGAAGCTGGGTTGATATCTCTAGTTGCCATGCGTTGTTTACCACAGACACCGTACCAAATATTCTGGGAACTTGCCTCATGTAGAGCCAGAATCAACCGGAATGTTCAGGAAGGGGAGGCTTCTGTTTCAGGCTGTCACATCGACACCAGTGTGTCAGTAGCCAGAAATGGCAGTAAAATTACACTGTTTCTCTTCAAATGAGAGCCAGCAATCGCACGAAAAGTACACTAATGCTCTTTGAATGTGTGCTGGCATGCAAATAAAATGGGCGAAAACATGTTTTGTTGACCTTTCTCTGCGATAACTAGGAACCAGTATCAAGTGCTGGAATGATGATCAGCTGCATTACGATCGACTTAGAAAAGGAACGCTGCTGTATGAACAAGCTCTCATGTGACGTCATCCCTGCTGGCACTGAGGGTGTTACGTTGCTCATGGCACCAGGTCAGTATTTTTCTTTGAGCCCTGCATGTATTGTTCAAGCATAGAGTACAGGAGATTTTATAGGAGCAGCTGACATATCAGTGCCTAGAGGCCAAGTGCACCGACTGGCAATTTGTCGGGCTGGATTCGAGTCTTGCTGCTACCATCATCTTCTCCTTTGTTCATTTTATTTTATTCCTCGCGGTGTTAAACTATTAAATATAAAATTTAACCCTCTTATTTCTGCAGATGTGTTCTCTGCATTCCCTGCTGAGAGAGGATTTGCCTCACTGTACTGCTCGCCTAATGCTGCTACCTGCGCTGAGAGATGGTGTTGTGGCCGCTATGACGTACTCATTATCCGATCTTAAGAAAACAATTCAGAGAAAAAAATTTATTTTTGCAGAGCTTATAGTTTGAAATCTGCACACGATAAAGAACTGCATTTATTTTAGTTATTCGTCATTACTACAGTGCTGCATCAAATTACGTAAATTACGTAAAGCATTACACGAAATTTTAAAGAGTTTCCAGACGAAGAAAGGTATTGCATAAACTTTGAGTGTAGTTGATTTTCGCACATACGTTGCTGTGTACGAAATGTATATACAGGGTGACGATTATTGAACTGTGTGAATTAAAATCGTCATAACACCTGAACGGTTTTCGTTAGGACGTTCAACCTGCACGGTTGGCCGCGAGGCAAGATGGGAGTTAGTATGTGCTGTATGGTTTGGTTTAGCGACGAAGTCCACTTTCATTTGGATGGTTTCGTCAATAAGCAAAATTGGTGCATTTGGGAGACTGAAAATCCTCATTTGGCGAACGAGAAGTCTCTTCGCCCTCAACGAGTGACTGTGTGGTGTGAAATGTCCAGTCAGGGAATAATTGGTGCGATGTTCCTTGACGGTATGGTGACTAACGAACGCTACATGAAGGTTTTGGAAGATGATTTCATCCCCATTATCCAAAGTGACCCTGATTTCGACAAGATGTGGTTCATGCAAGACGGAGCTCGACCCCATCGAAGCAGGATAATGTTTGATGTTCTGGATGAACACTTTCAGGACGGTATTTTGGCTCTGGGGACCCCTAGAGGTCACTGGCACGGGCCTCGATTGGCCGCCATATTCTCAGGATCTGAACACATGCAACTCCTTTTTGTGGGGCTATACTAAAGACAAGGTGTACAGCAATAACCCTAAAACCACTGCTGAGCTGAAAACAGCCATTCGGGAGGTCATCGACAGCATCGATGTTCTGACAGTTTAGCGGTTCATGCAGAATTTCGCTATTCGTCTGCGCCAAATCATCGCCAATGATGGCAAGCGTATCGAACATGCCAAAACGTAAATCCGAATACCTGTAGTGACGTTTACATGTTGAGTAAAGTGTGTGCACGCCGTAGTCTGTAACTAATTTACTTTTCTTTTATATAGTTCAATAATTGTCATCCTGTATATATCGTATTTATCCGTCGACATCTGGCAAGCGACTTTCAAGTAAAGTGTCACCCCTGTAAATGAATATATATAATGAATGTACAGGTAGAGATTGTGGACACTTAGTTGATGGCATATGGAAGTTTGGGTCTGGCCATGAGTTACACGTGGATAGCCAAATGGTAAGGCGACCACTCGCGATAAGCTGGAAATCCGGGTTAGAGTCCCAGACCAGCATAGATTTTCACTGTCGCCGTTCCATTATACAACTGATGGGAGTCCATATTCGCAACTGGGAATTCATTTCATGTATGCTTATTTCTGTCCCAGAGCATCGGGAATAATATGGTCATAACAATCGCCATATTTCATAAACAGTTCAAGATATACAAACGTTTTTCTTTTCTTTTTCTTTTTTTTTTTTACAAATAATAGCACACAAAGAGGCACGTATGTTATACGATAAATACTCGAAACATTTTTATTCACCGGGATATGGAAGTAGCTATTTCGCAAGAGTGAGAGGGTTGGTGGATGGGACGTGTAAACACATCAATAGCGCTTAAGTTCTCTAAAGATTTACACATAGAGTATAAGGGACTTTCGAGCAACAGTTCACATGGCAGTCCCAAGCCAATGGTCAGATGCACTGACTGCCAAATCGTTGGCTTGGGTTCGATTCCCACTGCTACCACTGTTTTCTCAAAATATTAAATGATTAATTATAAAATTTAAATATATTTAAACAGTTCAATTTATGTAAGTAAAGTTAATATATTCAGTTTGGTTATTATTACTGCCCTTGTAAGTAGGCCGTTTAGGTTTTTATGTTGGTAATGCCACGTAGTGCTCTGTATGAAAATCGCTGACTGCGCTGTCTGCAGTCTGTGGCTGGTTGGACTCATTGTTGGAATATTTGCCTGTGTAGTGTTGGGCAGTTGGATGTGAACAGCGCATAGCGTTGGGCAGTTGGAGGTCAGCCGCCAGCAGTGGTGGATGTCGAGAGAGAGATGCCAGAGTTTTGAGAGGTTACTATAAGACTTTTGAACATTATTAAGGTAAATACATTGTTTGTTCTCTATCAAAATCTTTCATTTGTTAACTATGCCTATCAGTAGTTAGTGCCTTCAGTAGTTAGAATCTTTTATTTAGCTGGCCGTATTGGCTCTCGCTGTATTGCAGTAGTTCGAGTAACGAAGATTTTTGTGAGGTAAGTGATTCATGAAAGGTATAGGTTATTGTTAGTCAGGGCCATTCTTTTGTAGGGATTATTGAAAGTCAGGTTGCGTTACGCTAAAAATATTGTGTGTCAGTTTAGTGACGATCAGAATAAGTAAAGAGAAAACTGTTTGAGTACGTTGAGTTTTGCTCAGCTGTTTGAAAATCAAATAACGTAGTTTACCAGCACAATCATTCTTTACATTCAAAAGGGACGTTTCACCCTTGTAAGTCAAATGTCTATAGGCCACCACATTATAGCACGCTGATAAAATTTTGCAACAGCTGCCACTGTTGCTGGTACACCCTTCATGACCAGGGTACCAAATGGCGTATTCCAGCATGTACTCGATTGGCCTCCAAAGCCCTCTGATTAGTCACCCGCAAAACATGTCTGGTATCTAAAGAGATGTACTTTGATATCAGCCTTCATGATAGGACGCAGCATATACTTCGGGCATGGCAATAAATCACTCAAAATGACATGCGGAGACTGCTTGCTTCCATGCAACAATGAATATAAGAGGGTATTCATGTATGTGGGGCTTACATCTCATGCTGATGACCAACATCAAATCCGAATAGGATAAAACTAATAATTTTTAACACCCATCATGTGATGAATATCTACATAAAATTTTATTAAAAACGGACCGGTCCTTCGTGATGTAACATCTACCTTTCTCGTCAATGTATTTCTAAAGCTATCATACTGGCCGCTTTCAGTCTGTATAAGCTTCCAATATTCCATGTTACAATTCGTAGACATTTTCGTTTGCATTGTTCGTCTTACGGTGTATTATTTCTTTCAGATAGTCGATTATAAGCTTCCTCTAACTTCCTTGAGTAAGACCAGTAGTAAGAATTATCACATCACTACTCGTGGGCTGGCAAGTTTTCTTAGGTTTGCTTAGGAACGATGGCTTCACTATGCGGCGTGATCGGTCTGCCCCTTCCAGATTCCTGATGTGACATCTCTAGCGACGCCTGTTCAACTTGGTTAACCCTTCTCATACCTACGATAACGCCAACATAGTCCTCAATTTTGTTGAACAACATGAACCCTCCCGTCCCGGCGCAGGAGGTGCTGTTGATAACTAAATGTTTCCTCGGAAGGTGTGTTGCCAACATATAAGTAAAAAAGAGATAACAGAAATGTTTTTGAGGATTTGACCAGTTTTCTGGACGTTGACTACGCTGTGCGTATGTATTGATTCTCAAATATTGTCGCCAACAGAGCCAAAATTAGGGTAAACGGAAACTTGTTGCGGTGGAAGTTGTTGTTGTTGTTGTGGTCTTCAGTCCTGAGACTGGTTTGATGCAGCTCTCCATGCTACTCTATCCTGTGCAAGCTTCTTCATCTCCCAGTACCTACTGCAACCTACATCCTTCTGAATCTGCTTAGTGTATTCATCTCTTGGTCTCCCCCTATGATTTTTACCCTCCACGCTGCCCTCCAATACTAAATTGGTGATCCCTTGATGCCTCAGAACATGTCCTACCAACCGATCCCTTCTTCTGGTCAAGTTGTGCCACAAACTTCTCTTCTCCCCAATCCTATTCAGTACTTCCTCATTAGTTATGTGATCTACCCATCTAATCTTCAGCATTCTTCTGTAGCACCACATTTCAAAAGCTTCTATTCTCTTCTTGTCCAAACTATTTACCATCCATGTTTCACTTCCATACATGGCTACACTCCATACAAATACTTTCAGAAATAACTTCCTGACACTTAAATCTATACTCGATTTTAACAAATTTCTCTTCTTCAGAAACGCTTTCCTTGCCATTGCCAGTCTACATTTTATATCCTCTCTACTTCGTCCATCATCAGTTACTTTGCTCCCCTAATAGCAGAACTCCTTTACTACTTTAAGTGTCTCATTTCCTAATCTAATACCCTCAGCATCACCCGACTTAACTCGACTACATTCCATTATCCTCGTTTTGCTTTTGTTGATGTTCATCTTATATTCTCCCTTCAAGACACCATCCATTCCGTTCAACTGCTCTTCCAAGTCCTTTGCTGTCTCTGCCAGAATTACAATGTCATCGGCGAACCTCAAAGTTTTTATTTCTTCTCCATGACTTTTAAAACCTACTCCAAATTTTTCTTTTGTTTCCTTTACTGCTTGCTCAATATACAGATTGAATAACATCGGGGAGAGGCTACAACCCCGTCTTACTCCCTTCCCAACCACTGCTTCCCTTTCATGTCTCTCAACTCTTATAACTGCCATCTGGTTTCTGTACAAATTGTAAATAGCCTTTCGCTCCCTGTATTTTACCCCTGCCACCTTTAGAATTTGAAAGAGAGTATTCCAGTCAACATTGTCAAAAGCTTTCTCTAAGTCTACAAATGCTACAAACGTAGGTTTGCCTTTCCTTAATCTTTCTTCTAAGATAAATCGTAAGGTCAGTATTGCCTCACGTGTTCCAGTATTTCTACGGAATCCAAACTGATCTTCCCCGAGGTCGGCTTCTACTAGTTTTTCCATTCGTCTGTAAAGAATTCGTGTTAGTATTTTGCAGCTGTGACTTATTAAACTGATTGTTCGGTAATTTTCACATCTGTCAACACCTGCTTTCTTTGGGATTGTAATTATTATATTCTTCTTGAAGTCTGAGGGTATTTCGCCTGTTTCATACATCTTGCTCACCAGATGGTAGAGTTTTGTCAGTACTGGCTCTCCCAAGGCCGTCAGTAGTTCCAATGGAATGTTGTCTACCCCGGGGGCCTTGTTTCGACTCAGGTCCTTCAGTGCTCTGTCAAACTCTTCACGCAGTATCGTATCTCCCATTTCATCTTCATCTACTTTCTCTTCCATTTCCATAATATTGTCCTCAAGTGCATTGCCCTTGTATAGACCCTCTATATACTCCTTCCACCTTTCTGCTTTCCCTTCTTTGCTTAGAACTGGGTTTCCATCTGAGCTCTTGATGTTCATACCGTAAGTAGGCTGTTTATGTTTTCTCTATGTAAGTAGGCTGTTTATGTTTTCTTATTGGCAACGTTACGTAGCGCTCAATATGAAAATCACTGGCTGTGCTGTGTGCAGCCTGTGGCTGCTTTGCATTGTTGTAATACTCGCCATTGTAGTGTTAGGCAGCTGGCTGTGAACAGCGCGTAACGTTGCGCAGTTGGAGGTGAGCCGCCAGCAGTGTTGGATGTCGGGAGAGAGATGGCGGAGGTTTGTAATTTGTCATGAACTGCTATATTTATATATGATGATATCAAGGTAAATACATTGTTCGTTCTCTATTAATATCTTTCATTTGCTAACTATCCCTATCAGTAGTTAGTGCCTTCCATAGTTTGAATCTTTTATTTAGCTGGCAGTAGTGGCGCTCGCTGTATTGCAGTAGCTTGAGCAGCGAAGATTTTTGTGAGGTAAGTGATTTGTGAAAGGTATAGTTTAATGTTAGTCAGGGCCATTCTTTTGTAGGGATTTTTGAAAGTCAGATTGCGTTGCGCTAAAAATATTGTGTGTCAGTTTAAGCACAGTCATGTATAAATTGTTCAAAGGGGACGTTTCATATGTCGACCCTTAGCCTAGGATACCTCACTGGAATCTTCTGATTTTTTTTCTTGTAGTTTGTGTAATTAGTGTAGCTATTGTTTATTGCTAGCGCGTAATTGTAGAGAAAATCTCCTTTGTAGTTGCAATCTTTCATTGTTGTACAGTAAAACAGTTGTGGCATGCATGTAGATTTGCACCAAGTATTTCGCAGCTGCAATTAACTAGATATTATTTTCAGTGCTATGTTAATGTGTTCTCTTATTTTTGATCTTCAAATTGTGTTTTTCTGTGTTGTCGTGTGAAATACTGTGACAATAATGGCGTGTGAAAAACGTAATACTAGGCTCCAAAGTAAACTGAGAAATGACAGTGAAAATGAAAGCAGTGTGTTAGTGCCACCGAGTAATGAATTAACTGATGTTCAAAGTAGTAATTTGGTAATTGTGCATAGGGAAATGGAGCGGGCTGCAAACAATGGTGTAGACATTGAAACAGGTAGTGAACAGGGAAGCATTATCGATCGATCGGTCGGCAACTGCTCGCCTCAGGAATCCGAAATGACAGGACACAATTTCGCAAATACTGTAGATTCAGGTTTTGGGTCATCACCGTTTTCTCAAATAAGTCAAGACACATTTTCTGCTTGTCAAAATGTGAATGTTGCCTGTGCAAATGCACTGCCTAAAAGCGTAGGGAAACAGATTCCAGACACTAATACATTATTATTGCAATTAATGCAACAAATGGAACAAAATCAGAGACAAATGGGACAAAATCTTAAAAAGTTAGACACAGTGGAACAAAATCTTAAAAAGTTAGACACAGTGGAACAAAATCTTAAAAAGTTAGACACAATGGAACAACACCAGAGGCAAACACAGCAACAGTTAGACACAATGGAACAAAATCTTCAAAAGTTAGACACCACACTTAAACAAACACCTGAAGATTTAACTACTGTGTTACATAACATTGAATCGAAATGTCAAAAAGTCTGTAATGACGTAAAAACACAAATTTTTGAGCATTTTCAACCTATTTTTTCGCGGCATGCAAATGCGTTACAGAATCACGAAGCAGCCATAAAAGAACTGCAAACCATTGTTCATGAAAATCATGAGACCTTGTGGGCTAAAATTAACTCAGTTGCATCTACCGATTCGGTTATGCAACTTGCAAAAACTCAGGAAAACTTAAAGGACACAGTAGATTCGATTTCAACACAAATGGACACTCTGAAACTTGGTTCAGAAAAACACACTGAGGAAATGTGTTTACTATCGGAGAAAGTAGCCGAACTTTCGGATCAGGTCACTAACTTATCTACAAAGGTAGATGATGATCTGAATGACACAAGACCTGTAGCCTTCACTGACACAGAAGAGTATGAACAAATTAGAAAATTCAAACAGAATCAAAATCAAATCAATACACAGTACAAAAGAGAAATCTGGGAAGTACAAGATCAGCTGACACAGGTAATTCAAGAATTACGTATTTCAGAGGATACTCGCGCCCCAATACGGGAAGAGGGACACAGAAATACGGAACAGCCACAAAATAATAACACAGGGCATTTCGGAAGTTATGAAAGAAATTGGCAATGTGCACCGAATTTTGATATGGAACGGCCGACACGACCTTACAATGACCGCCATGTGACTAGCCGACATGATGATTTTGACTATAAGCTGTTCGTTACAACACGTAAATTCAAAACATTTAAGAATTCTGGCAACGACATTCATCCACAAGCATGGCTCCATCAATTCTTGCATTGTTTTCCTCCCAACTGGTCGTTAGAACACAGATTAGAATTTATGTGTGGCTACTTGGAGAATGAACCAGCTGTAAGAATGCGATCGGTAATTTACGATTGCCACAGTGAAGGAGAGTTTTACCATGCCTTCCTCTCAGCATGTTGGTCTCAAGCCACACAAGACCGAGTAAAACATAGCATCATGATGATGAAACACTTTGAACAATCTGAATTTTCCAGTCTTGTGAAATATTTTGAAGACATGTTGCATAAGAATCAGTATCTTTGAAACCCATACAGCCCCTCAGAACTCATCCGCATTTGCTTACTCAAATTACCTGAACAATTACGACATATTATTTTAGCAGGACGTTGCAAAGACGACATTGAAGGTTTTCAGGGACTGTTACAAGAATTAGAAATTGACACAGACAGTCGCGGGATGCAAAAACAGGAAAACAATCACTACAGGTCACATCCGTCACAATTCCGTGACGACAGAAATAATAACTGGACCCGACAATCCTATTCTTACAACGTAAATCGTGACCAAAACAGACACCACCCGTATGACAACCGCTGGCAGAGTAATAATAGTTACAGAGAAAGATCGCATTTCCGTAGTAATGACTATCACAGAGACAATCAGAGAAACAGACAATATGGGAACCAAAACAATTATTATCAAGGGAGACAGAATAACTTCAGATGCAACGGTCCAGCGCGCAGTTACGATTCAGGGAGAAATTCTCCACCACTTAACCGACAAGAAAGAAACTACAGGAACTACCGACATGACGACAAACGATATATTCGTAACGACAGACCTGAATTGCATCAGAACTGGCGGGATTCAAACAGGGCAGGGCCTTCTCGTCAGAGTGAATTTGTAGAAGTTAGGTCTCCTAATCCCAATAACGGCGCGCGCCTACAAAGAGACAGACAATGACTCGCACAGCAGGCAGCCGCGTGCGCCCGCTGGCTCCGAGAAAAATAACATAAGACACTAGCCTGGAGAAAAATTTTAGCATTCTTTACCGATGTATACCACATGATAATTGCGTTGAAGTTGAAACTCTGCGTACTAGGAAGAGTAAAGGTTTACACCACATTTCACATGTAAAACCGTTTATTGAAAGATAATCTGCTTTTTAACTTTGTCTTTGCCATAAAACTTTTCACTTCACATTTCTAGTATGCTTTGTCAGACTTAAGAAACTGTTAACATGTAACAATGTTTGAAGTTAAATATCCAGTCAAGAACCAAGAGAACTTATTTAAACAGAAATTACGAATGCATTGTTATAATGAACAGACGACACAGTGTTGTTAATTGTACATTCTTGCTTGTTAGTTGCACGATTACGTAACGACTATCAGGCTTACATACTTAGGACACATACTGGTACTGCTAATGAGATTTTAATGCAACTTTTGGTTTACTTGAAAATACATTCTGGGTTTAAAGTACTTTCTGTGAGATACCAGAGGACACAGTGGTTAGTTTATGTGATAGCTACACGATGTTATCACGACGCTACTAATGAGTGACAATTCACAATGTTGCTTTTGCAGTGTATTTGTTTTATATCTGCACAGTTTTCTGAATTCTTCTAGGAAGAAAAACATGTTTTAGTAGTAACTTTTGTGGTATAGCAACAATGAGACAGCCTTTTTTGTGGCATAGCAATACGTTACTGTACAGTACTTTCTTCATCACGCCAATAAGCATAATAACTACGATATCTATACGCAAAGCATTTCACTTTTGTTTATCATGTGGTAAGTACATTGACTTCTGCAGAACTTAGCTTTCGGAGGACGATAACTACGACACTTCCACAGAGATTATGTTGCGACAGGATGCACAGTTTAGCGCTACAGTACACGCATTTGAGTGATTAATCTTATACTTAAAACACTTATTTTTAAAGATTTTTTTAATTACAAAGAAAGTTTTCCGTGATACATTTCATTCCATTGCTGTAATTTGTAACACCTGAGGGTATAATTACATTAATCCTCAGGGGGGTACACGCTTACTTTATGTACCATGTGTGTGGCAACCACAAGGAACCCTAGCTATTATGGTATTTGCTTATACAACTTTACACATCGGTACCAAATTTCTCTAACACACAAATTACACAGCTATCTGATCATGTAACTGAGAGATAAACTTTTTTTATTACATCAGTGACATATGTTTACGCAATTACAGAGTTGGATTACTTCACACTTACGAAATTGTATTTTGTCTGTACTGTGTGATCTGTTCATATTTTTTCGGAACCATTGTGATACTATGAGAGCTTTGAATGATGTATTTGGTAAGGGAGCATGATTTTTAAAGTAAGTTTGAGGGAAATGACACTTTTGACATGAGCAGAGAATTTTTTTAATTATTGGAGGAAGCTACGACGATTTTGAGATTTGACTGAGGTGTTATGATGTTATTTTTACGACAACGATGTGTATTATGCTGCTGAGGTATGTTTAAGATTAATCGGCTGAGGCTATATGAGTTATTTGATTATGCTTAATATTTATAATGACGAAATATTGACGAGTGTCGATGGATACGTATATGTGTAATAAGGTAAGGAGTAATGAATAGTGGGTAGGGACTCTTGACTTGTGAAACAGGATGTTGGAAACCAAGAATCGTACTTTAAGAGTTATGAAATGTGCGTAAATGTGTGAATGTATCACAATGCCACTGAAAATTTTTTTGGACACTGTTATATTTATAGGGTTTTGTTTCTACAGATTTGCAACGCTAATTCTTGACCTGTGAAATATTTTTATGTGAGACTGTCACTGTAGCGGAAACTGCTGTCGTAAATATTTCCGTAAGAAAGTTAAGTGACCACCTGCACGTAATGCGTCGCGGGCACCCACCTGGGCGACAGCCGCCCGAAAAAAAAAAAAAAGCCATTAGCCTTTCAGCGGCACAGGTAGAAAAAAAAAGGGAGGCCATTATCCTGGCTATTGACGTTCCTTTGTAGAAAGCATGGCAAATATTACACGCTCACTACCTGAAAACATATGGTTACTCGTACTTTGTGCTAATTACTGAAATGCTTATGAATTGATGGGAAATATTCGTACATCTGCACACCTGATTATGACAAGTGTCTTTCTACGAGAGTTGAGAGCTACTGACTTACGAAATGCCACATGACTATTGAATGATATTTTTATGCTTTGGTTTGCGTAATTGCTTATTTCATTTGACATCTGTTTTCCAGCTGTGTTGCAGCATTGGTTTCATAAAATAAAATTAAATGCATTTGCTAATGTGAACACTTTCTGTCAACAGATCTGTTAAATAATAATTTTGTGATCCACATTCTTCAAAAAAGGAGCACTTGGAAAGGAAAGAACAATAAGAAGGGACTAGTAACAGTAACTGCATACATAATATTCTTTTCAAGTACATGGTAATATTTCTTTTACAATAAGTTGTTGTGGTGCACCACTTTAATTACTTAGACATTAAGATGTGATTATACATTTCCCTTATCTGCATTGTTATCTTTAGTGTACTATTTTTTCTGCTTGAGCTATGTCATGTTTAGATATAAGCTGCTGTTTGCCAGGCATAGTGCTACTGAACTTTAATTTGTGTTACTCTGCTAAGCCAGATTTATTTTTTTGTTTGCTGCGCATTGCCTCATATTAGTTGTAATGTTGAATTGCTTGGTAATTTAGATTTACTGTAGCTTGCTTTGCAATTTTCCATTTTTTTTATTTCTGTTTATATTAATTGTTTTATGTGCTGCTGCATTGCCTCGTCCCTTAGTTTAGCATCTGAGCTCAGTAGATTTAAGTTAGCTTAAGAGGGGGTAGACTATATAAGAAACTAACTATTATAAATTTATAAGAAATAGGATACTGTACAGTGGAGAAAAACTATTATTGACAGAGGATGTGAACAAAATACAGAAGGCAGGCTTAGATAGGACTTTTTGGGAATAATGATGAACAAAGGGAGATCTCCATGCAAAATACTGCAGTAAAACAAACCCTGTCCTTTCCCTTTTGTGTTATCCCACTATATGTTTGTGTACCCTTGTGTATTTGTTTTCTTCCTGTCTCTGTGTAGTTTCATAGAATTTTTTCTTCTTTTAATATTAAGCTACATTCACTATGATGAGGAATACTGTTATCCTCAAATATGATTTGCATTAATAATATGTTATTTACCTTGTAAATATGCTTAGACATTATTTATTCTGGTTTGTTGCTCACATGTGAAGGTGATGTTTCAAAAGTTCTTGTGATCTTTATGTATTTACTTATGTCATAATTCCTGTAACACTGATGTATATGTCTATTTCTATTCTTTTGTAAAGCCTGTACTACAAATGTTATCTGTATTATTATGTTCTTTAATGATGTATTTTGTACCCTTTTAATTGTATTTTCATGTTGTAAATTTATAAAATTGTAATTGACACCAGTTCATCTTATTATTAACTTGTAAGTTACATTTCACTGCACACGTTTCTGTTGGTCATAGTTTATGGACAATATGTGAGAAGTAGGGACTGTTAGTGTTTGCACATGTGTTGATAATTCAGCAAGGGACTGGATAACAGCATTGCTGGTTCTGAGGACAATTCCAAAAACTTTGTGAGTGCACAAGTGGTGGTTTATGGACTTGCTATATTCTCCGCAAGACTCTTCGATGGTGACTGTGCACCTGCACAGTCGCAACAGATGGCTGCTGGCCGTCTCTACATGGACCACAATGGGTCTACATCTTTGATGGCCCACCAATACCATTATTTCTACAAGGACTGCAGTGGGTCTGCACCTCTGGTGGCCCACCAATACCATACTCTCTACCAGGACTACAGTGGGTGTGCTCTGTGATGACCTACCTACCAATATTCTTCAAAACTTCGACTGACTCTGCTGTGGGTTTGCTCTGTTGTGGCCCATTACCTGTCTGAATGTCAAGAGTCAGCACTGTCTTTCCATTGGAAGGACAACACTACTTCTTCAAGACAGCATGGAAATCCACTACTTCTGTGTGCATTTTCTTTTACTGCTCAGACTTTGAGAAAAACACTGCAATTTTACTGTGACGAATGATGAGGACTGTCTTTATGGACTGTGAGAAAAGGTTAGCTTTTGACCAACATTGTATCAATAAGTGTGTGCATTTGATTTCTTTGTTATTGTAATTATGAAAAATTTTATCAAATCATTATTGGCCACTGCCCAAAAAAAAATTTGTAAAATTTTTTGTGGGGAGCATGGGGGCTATGTAAGTAGGCTGTTTATGTTTTCTCTATGTAAGTAGGCTGTTTATGTTTTCTTATTGGCAACGTTACGTAGCGCTCAATATGAAAATCACTGGCTGTGCTGTGTACAGTCTGTGGCTGCTTTGCATTGTTGTAATACTCGCCATTGTAGTGTTAGGCAGCTGGCTGTGAACAGCGCGTAGCGTTGCGCAGTTGGAGGTGAGCCGCCAGCAGTGGTGGATGTGGGGAGAGAGATGGCGGAGGTTTGTAATTTGTCATGAACTGCTATATTTATATATGATGATATCAAGGTAAATACATTGTTCGTTCTCTATTAATATCTTTCATTTGCTAACTATCCCTATCAGTAGTTAGTGCCTTCCATAGTTTGAATCTTTTATTTAGCTGGCAGTAGTGGCGCTCGCTGTATTGCAGTAGCTTGAGCAGCGAAGATTTTTGTGAGGTAAGTGATTTGTGAAAGGTATAGTTTAATGTTAGTCAGGGCCATTCTTTTGTAGGGATTTTTGAAAGTCAGATTGCGTTGCGCTAAAAATATTGTGTGTCAGTTTAAGCACAGTCTTGTATAAATTGTTCAAAGGGGACGTTTCAATACATGTGGTTCTCTTATCTCCAAAGGTCTCTTTAATTTTCCTGTAGGCAGTATCTATCTTGCCCCTAGTGAGATAAGCCTCTACATCCTTACATTTGTCCTCTAGCCATCCCTGCTTAGCCATTTTGCACTTCCTGTCGATCTCATTTTTGAGACGTTTGTATTCCTTTTTGCCTGCTTCATTTACTGCATTTTTATATTTTCTCCTTTCATCAATTAAATTCAATATTTCTTCTGTTACCCAAGGATTTCTACTAACCCTCTTCTTTTTACCTACTTGATCCTCTGCTGCCTTCACTACTTCATCCCTCAGAGCTACCCATTCTTCTTCTACTGTATTTCTTTCCCCCATTCCTCTTAATTGTTCCCTTATGCTCTCCCTGAAACTCTGTACAACCTCTGGTTCTTTCAGTTTATCCAGGTCCCATCTCCTTAAATTCTCACCTTTTTGCAGTTTCTTCAGTTTTAATCTACAGGTCATAACCAATAGATTGTGGTCAGAGTCAACATCTGCCCCTGGAAATGTCTTACAATTTAAAACCTGGTTCCTAAATCTCTGTCTTACCATTATATAATCTATCTGATACCTTTTGGTATCTCCAGGGTTCTTCCATGTATACAACCTTCTATCATGATTCTGTCCGCCCCGGTAGCTGAGTGGTCAGCGTGACAGACTGTCAATCCTAAGTGCCCGGGTTCGATTCCCGGCTGGGTCGGAGATTTTCTCCGCTCAGGGACTGGGTGTTGTGTTGTCCTAATCATCATCATTTCATCTCCATCGACGCGCAGGTCGCCGAAGTGGCGTCAAATCGAAAGACCTGCATCAGGCGAACGGTCTACCCGACGGGAGGCCCTAGCCACACGACATTTCCATTTTTATATCATGATTCTTAAACCAAGTGTTAGCTATGATTAAGTTGTGCTCTGTGCAAAATTCTATCAGGCGGCTTCCTCTTTCATTTCTTAGCCCCAATCCATATTCACCTACTACGTTTCCTTCTCTCCCTTTTCCTACACTCGAATTCCAGTCACCCATGACTATTAAATTTTCGTCTCCCTTCACTATCTGAATAATTTCTTTTATTTCATCATACATTTCTTCAATTTCTTCGTCATCTGCAGAGCTAGTTGGCATATAAACTTATACTACTGTAGTAGGTGTGGGCTTCGTATCTATCTTGGCCACAATAATGCGTTCACTATGCTGTTTGTAGTAGCTTACCCGCATTCCTATTTTCCTATTCATTATTAAAGCTACTCCTGCATTACCCCTATTGGACTTTGTGTTTATAACCCTGTAGTCACCTGACCAGAAGTCTTGTTCCTCCTGCCACCGAACTTCACTAATTCCCACTATATCTAACTTTAACCTATCCATTTCCCTTTTTAAATTTTCTACCCTACCTGCCCGATTAAGGGATCTGACATTCCACGCTCCGATCCGTAGAACGCCAGTTTTCTTTCTCCTGATAACGACATCCTCTTGAGTAGTCCCCGCCCGGAGATCCGAATGGGGGACTATTTTACCTCCGGAATATTTTACCCAAGAGGACGCCATCATCATTTAATCATACAGTAAAGCTGCATGCCCTCGGGAAAAATTACGGCCGTAGTTTCCCCTTGCTTTCAGCCGTTCGCAGTACCAGCACAGCAAAGCCTTTTTGGTGGAAGTAGCCGTACAGATACAAGACCGCAGTGAAAATGTCTCCTAATAGATCGATTTTTCGCTTAGAACCACAGTTGTTAAACGTGGGTGATGTTTAGATTGCATCTCATGTTGGAGAGTAATTGCACGTTATGCAAGACACTGTGTTTGTACTTCTGTTTTCACCCAAATATGTTTCAGCACTTTTTGTGCTATCTTTAGTTGGCTTATTTGTTTATTTTCTTTCTGCAAAATAACTTCTGATACAAAGTATTTACATTCGTAAAATGAATGATCATTGTCAAACATATTGCATTAGAGTCCATAAGCACAGAGTTGAGAAATGTATCAGTGAGTTGAGGCATTCTGTGTTGTTCATTTGCGATGTGTCTAAAGGTTTTATTTTTAGGTAAATTTCGAAATTACGTTGATGTATCCCTTTGTTTACACATGAATTTATTGGTTGTTTATGTGGTAGCTTTAGATGTACTATCTACACTGTTTACCGCTTGTTACCTGTAAACAGCAAAACGTTTGTTTACTTTCTGTTTATTATGCATTTCCGATCATGAATCATTATGCTCGTATATCGGATTATTTAGCCTGTTGCTTACAGTTTTTGATGTTGTGGTGTTTTTTTTTTTTTTTCTTTGTTTGTGTCGTGGTAACGCGCTTATTTCCGTCTCTGTTGTCGTTACATATACATTTTCTACGGTGTATTCGCCAACCACAGAGTTTCTTCCCCCATTAAGTGTTCTTATGGCTGTGTGGTGTTCATTTCTTTCGTGTGGCATGTTTGTTTATGTTTGTTTGTGTGCATGTGTGTGTGTGTGTGTGTGTGTGTGTGTGTGTGTGTGTGTGTGTGTATGTGTGTGTGTAAGACAGACTGTTATTCATAAGTAGGTAAAGTGAATGGTGTGGAATATGGAGTAAGGGGAGAGTAACAGAACCCAGTACGTTATTCTCGATGGTCAGTGTTCATCGGAGGTGAGGGTATCATCTGGAGTGCCCCAGGGAAGTGTGGTAGGTCCGCTGTTGTTTTCTATCTACATAAATGATCTTTTGGATAGGGTGGATAGGAATGTGCGGCTGTTTGCTGATGATGCTGTGGTGTACGGGAAGGTGTCGTCGTTGAGTGACTGTAGGAGGATACAAGATGACTTGGACAGGATTTGTGATTGGTGTAAAGAATGGCAGCTAACTCTAAATATAGATAAATGTAAATTAATGAGAGGAATAGGAAAAAGAATCCTGTAATGTTTGATTACTCCATTAGTAGTGTAGCGCTTGACACAGTCGCGTCGATTAAATATTTCGGCGTAACATTGCAGAGCGGTATGAAGTGGGACAAGCATGTAATGGCAGTTGTGGGGAAGGCGGATGGTCGTCTTCAGTTCATTGGTAAAATTTTGGGAAGATGTAGTTCATCTGTAAAGGAGACCGCTTATAAAACACTAATACGACCTATTCTTGAGTACTGCTCGAGCGTTTGGGATCCCTATCAGCTCGGATTGAGGGAGGACATAGAAGCAATTCAGAGGCGGGCTGCTAGATTTGTTACTGGTAGGTTTGATCATCACGCGAGTGTTACGGAAATGCTTCAGGAACTCGGGTGGGAGTCTCTGGAGGAAACGCGGCGTTCTTTTCGTGAATCGCTACTGAGGAAATTTAGAGAACCAGCATTTGAGGCTGACTGCAGTACAATTTTACTACTGCCAACTTATATTTCGCGGAAAGACCACAAAGATAAGATAAGAGAGATTAGGGCTCGTACAGAAGCATATAGGCAGTCATTTTTCCTCGTTCTGTTTGGGAGTGGGACAGGGAGAGAAGATGCTAGTTGTGGTACGAGGTACCCTCCGCCACGCACCGTATGGTGGATTGCGGAGTATGTATGTAGATGTAGATGTAGGAAACCTATTTTAGAGAATGATCATATGCATATAGGGGTGGGGTTATTTATACAGTTCTACTGTGGCAAACAGGTTTCTTATTCACAAACGTGATTATACATCTTGCGCCTGACTCTCTTTACATGGCTTACTTACACAGAAACATAGACTTTACTGTTTCATATTTTCACACTTCACTTTGGTTTAAATTGCTACTTTCGTAGTAAATCCCACATACTTTCCACATTTCTAAAACTTTGGTTTTTCTGATTGGAGTATTGATTTTACAAACTGCTTCAACATTGTATGAGACTAGTTGTTATGCAAATTGAAGGTGGAGAGGGGAAGAAAGGAACGAACACGAAGGGGATCACTGCTGCCAGCTGTATCGGGTCATTACGCGGAATCTGCGGCGACGAGCGAAGATACGTACCAGACCGGGATTCTAAAGCGGGATTTCCTGCTTACTAGGCAGCTGTGTTAAGCACTGCTCTATTCGGGACATAGCATTATCGCACCTGCCCGGACTACCTCGGCACGTCCCATCGAGCGCCACCTATCTGCAGCCGCTGTCCATTTCCTCCATATTCGCTCTCTGAGATCCCCACTGGAGGTCGGACGTATTTGTGCATCCGCTCTGAAGAAGGTGGGTCCATTGCCCAGCTAGGCAGATCAAATTGTATGAAAGTGTGGTGTCCGAAAGAACTGTCACCACGCAGAATCCACAGCTGTTATACATCATATGTAAATTGAAGGTGGAGAGGGGAAGAAAGGAAAGGAAAGGGAGGAGATCATTGCTCTCACCTGCATGTGGACCTTAAGCGGAATCAACAGAGACGAGCGAATATGTGTACCGGTCTGGGATTCGAGCCTGGGATTTCCTGCTTACTAGGCAGGTGCGTTAACCACTGCGCCATCCAGGGAATCACTAAGTAGCGAATCCGTGTAAAATGGACAGGGGGTGCGGATAGGTGGTGCTCGATGGGAGTGTGGGTCGGCCCTGAGACGTGCCGAGATAGTGCGCAATAGCTAACCCACCTGTCTAGTAAGCAGGAAGTCCCGGATTCGAATCAAAGTCTGGTACACATTTTCACTCGTCGCCGCTAATTCCGCGTAATGTCCTGATGCAGCTGCCAGCACTGATCCACTCCCTTTTCTTTCCTTTCTACCCCTGTCCGCCTTCAATTTACATATAATGTATGACAGCTGCGTATTCTGCGTGGTGTCTGTTCTTTCGGACATGTCCGAAAGAAGAGACGCCACGCATTGGTATAATTAGGCTAGTTCTGTTTCGATTTTATCATCTCTCTGATCCTTTACCATTATTATTTTTGAATTAGTACTTACCTTTATTTGACTGATTGTTATGTTGGTGCGCTGCTTCATTACGCTTCTTTTTTCATCAGTCTTCCTATGCTCCTCCTTTCTTTTCAACAGTAGGATTATTAACGGAAATCTCTGTCTCATTGCAGAGGCTATTAAAACATAGAGACTTTCCAGAGACGTTTAGAACACGTGTCGAAGTCAATATAGTGGTCAAGCTTAGTCTCTGTATAAAGATAGAGAGAGAGTAAAACCAAAACTACTGCTCCAAACACAGATTCGGGTTGCTAATCACGGATAGCTTCCATGAGCAGAGAACTTTCAAATAGTGCGGATGGAGAAATTTCTTGGTTCACTTATCTGTTAATTCATATATTTCTCACATTTGAGTAAAACTGCATGAATTTCTATCGCCGACTGGCCGTTGGTTTCACAAAATTCACGCCAAGGCGACGGTTGCAAGAAGACAGTTAGGCCTCGCCGATGGCCAGGCGCCTGGCACCGAACCAGTAACGCCAACCTATGGGTGGAGAGACCGAACGGTCCCTCGGATGAAAGCCGAAGCGGCCGTCGGCATTCGCGCCCCCCAGTCATGTTGGCAGTAGGGATCCCTTGCTGTCGGAGGAAACACACAGCGTGCGAGGATCCTATTTTTACAAAACTACTGAGAGAAGCCCTCAGTTCGTGGCAGTTCTTGGAAGGCTTCACTTCGTGAACAGCAGTCGCACGGTAGCAAGCGATTCACGTGTTCGTTTTCACTGCCTTGGATGCAACCATGCCCAGTTGCGCTCAGTTTTTACCAAGTCATACGTGGCAGAAAGCGCGTAGCAAAGCGCACTGAGTGGAAGATGCAAATATCGGCTTGCACCGCGAGGGATTAGCCCCATTGTTTTGTCAATGTTTAATCGGTTATCTTTGTAGTGCTGCTCGCGCCCGTGTGCTTGCAACGTGTTTCTGCCCGTGGTTCTTTACCGTAGTATGTGATTAAAATCCCAAATTTCGTATTCGCTTTATTAAGTCTCTCTATGGACTGGAATAGTTATCCTTACCTTTGTTCGTATTTTACATCTTTTCATATATTTGTGGCTTGGCCAGCTGCAAGTCTGCGGATCGCCTTTGTAGACCAAAATTGTGGTTTCAGGTACTGTCTCTGGCTGAGCCAGATGCAGCTGCCTGCCCTGTTTCAGAGGATGATTCTCAGCCTTCAAGGTCTGGGCAATCGCAGAGGGTGGGCTTATTGGTAGTTGGGAGCTCCAATGTTAGGTGCGTACTGGAGCCCCTTAGGGATATGGCGGCTAAGGAGGAGAAGAAATCCAGTGTGCACTCCGTGTGCATTCCGGGTGGAGTCATTCCTGATGTGGAAAGGGTCCTTCCGGATGCCATGAAGAGCACAGGGTGCAGCCAGCTGCAGGTGATAGCACATATCGGCACTAATAATGTGTGTCGCTTTGGATCTGAGGAAATTCTCTCTGGATTCCAGCGGCTATCTGATTTGGTGAAGGCTGCCGGTCTTGCTAACGAGATGAAGGCAGAGCTCACCATCTGCAGCATCGTTGACAGAACCGACTGTGGACCTTTGGTGCAGAGCCGGGTGGAGGGTCTGAATCAGAGGCTGAGACGGTTTTGCGACCGTGTTGGCTGCAGATTCCTTGACTTGCGCCATAGGGTGGTGGGGTTTCGAGTTCCGCTGAATAGGTCAGGAGTTCACTACACTCAGCTGGCGGCTACACGGGTAGCGGAGACTGTGTGGCGTGGACTGGGTGGTTTTTATAGGTTAGAAGGCCTCGGGAAAGCATGGGGTGGGATTCAATCTCAAAGGATGCATGGCAAATACAGGACGTGCTTGGATCAAGGAACAGTCGGAATTGTAGTTGTAAATTGTTGTAGTCGTGCTGGGAAAGTCCCTGAGCTTCAAGCGCTAATAGAAAGCACAGAAGCTGAAATCGTTATAGGTACAGAAAGCTGGCTAAAGCCTGAAATAAGTTCTGCAGAAATTTTTACGAAGTATCAGACGATGTTCAGGAAAGACAGATTAGGCAGAATTGGTGATGGAGTGTTTGTGTCTGTCAGTAGTGGTTTATCTTGTAGTGAAGTCGAAGTAGATACTCCGTGCGAATTGGTATGGGTGGAGGTTATACTTAACAGCCGAACTAAGCTAATAATTGGCTCCTTCTACTGACCCCCAGACTCCAATGATATAGTTGCTGAACAGTTCAGAGAAAATTTGAGTCTCGTAACAACTAAATACCCCACTCATACGGTTATAGTTGGTGGGGACTTCAACCTTCCCTCGATATGTTGGCAAAAATACTTGTTCAAAACCGGTGGTAGGCAGAAAACATCTTCCGAGATTGTCCTAAATGCTTTCTCCGAAAATTATTTCCAGCAGTTAGTCCACGAACCCACGCGAATTGTAAATGGTTGCGAAAACACACTTGACCTCTTAGCCACAAACAATCCAGAGCTAATAGAGAGCATCATGACTGATACAGGGATTAGTGATCACAAGGTCGTTGTAGCTAGGCTTAATACCGTTTCTTCCAAATCCTCCAGAAACAAACGCAAAATAATTTTTTTGTGGACTGGCAAGACAACCAATCCACTAGGACGGGAGGCCGAAGGGCACGCGTTTAAGCTCACGCAGGATGGCGTGAGGTCTGGAACAGGACAAGGTCTTTATAGTAGCAAAAATAGTATGTAGCTTCTGGAATACCTAACTTTAATCCACAATTGGTGAACATCGGTCTGACAGTACATGCATCACAAGATAAATAGCAATTGATAATGGCGCCTTGCTAGGTCGTAGCAAATGACGTAGCTGAAAGCTATGCTAACTATCGTCTCGGCAAATGAGAGCATAATTTGTCAGTGAACCATCGCTAGCAAAGTCGGCTGTACAACTGGGGCGAGTGCTAGGACGTCTCTCTAGACCTGCCGTGTGGCGGCGCTCGGTCTACAATCACTGATAGTGGCGACACGCTGGTCCGACGTATACTACCGGACCGCTGCCGATTTAAAGGCTACCACCTATCAAGTGTGATGTCTGCCGGTGACACCACATTCCTCCCCCGCAAATCGGCGTACGGTTGTGTTATAAGGCTTCCGCCCGCCGTGGGGAGGACCCCATGTTGACGTATGCAACGCGGTGGGGAGCCTAACAACAGGCGAGGCTGTGCCACCCGCACCCTGCCATTCGGCCCGAGGGGAGCTAGGAAACGCCTGAAAACCTACTCCAGGGTGCACGCCAACATGCGGTGTATGTGCCCGTAGAGAGACAGGAGGGGCCGAAGGGTCGACCTCCATCGGGTCGGGGCACCCGACGGGCGAAGACGCCATGTGGTCTGGAGCGGGCAAGAGTTCCATGTCGGATGACAGCTGGTCACGGGAAGCGATCGGCGGCGCGTGACCCAAGGAGGCGCCCGACGGTTGCAGGGACGCGTCCACTGCGGGCATCACCGGTGGGAGAACAGGCGGCGGCGCGTCGCCATGGGGCAAAATGGAAGGCAGCGTCGGTAACACCTGGGGATGAGGCGAGTCAGTAGATGGGTCCCCAGGGCGTTGACCGGACGGCACCGTCGCTGAAAGCAGACGGGGAGCGGCAGAACCCGTGCGACGACAGAGGCGCAGCTGATTGAGATGCCGACGCATCTCACCAGAGGCCCCCAAAACCAGATACATAGCGCGGCCGAGGCAGCGAAGAATGCGCGCTGAGAGCCAACGCCGTGAACCTCGATAGTTGCGATAGTATACAACGTCGCCTGGGGCAAAAGCAGGTGTCTGCCGCTGCACAGGAACCTGATGCGGCGGATGTAGCAAAGACACCAAGGTTCGATGAGGGCGACCGTGAAGCAACTCAGCCGGCGAGCGACCATCGCGGGGCTGAGAGGGATACGAGGACAAAAAGAGCAACAACGCGTCCTCCCGAGAATGCGACTCTTTCAGCTTCAACATCAGTGACTTGAAAGTCCTGACCAAACGTTCAGCGGCACCGTTTGACTGTGGCAAAAACGGCGCGGACGTCAGATGTTGAATACCATTGGCCTTGCAGAATGACTGAAATTCTGCGGACATGAATTGTGGGCCATTGTCGGAAACAATAGTCTGTGGAAGACCTTCAATGCAAAAGATAGCGGATAACGCTTGGATGGTGGCAGATGACGTCGTGGAAGACATCCGGACAACAAAAGGAAAATTACTGAATGAATCGACCATAACCAACCATCGAGCATTCCAGAATGGATCAGCAAAATCGATGTGTAAGCGTTGCCAGGGGGAAGTGGCTTTTGGCCATGGCAAAGAATTTCCGCAGTGGTGCTGATTGTTGTTCGGCACACACCATGCAAGAAGAGCACTTATTCGTAATCGCGGCATCGATTCCGAACCAAGTACAGTGCTGACGAGCAAGTTGTTTCGTTCTCACTATACCCCAATGTCCTTGGTGGAGAAGCCGTAAGACAGAGGACTGTAACGAACGTGGGACCAAGACCCTGGACTGATCATTATCAGAACGCAACAGCAAAACACCACGTCGAACAAAAAGTCTCTCCTTGTGAGCAAAAAATCGGCGAACCAACGGATCCCCAATCCGTGACTTTGACAAGGGCCATTGCGTAGCAACAAAACGCAGAACGGTAGCAAGGACAGGGTCAGCAACTGTGGCCGTAGCTACACGACGAAAATCAATCGGAAACGATTCGACCACATCATCGGTTTCCGAATCAATGAACATGCAAGCAAGTTCGGAGGAATCGAATGCTCTATCCTCAGCAACAGGCAAACGGGACAACGCATCGGCGTTTCCGTGCTTAGCAGTGGACCGATACAAGATATCGTAGCGGTACTGCGAGAGGAAAATAGACCAGAGAATGAATTTCTGCGCTGTACGTGGAGGTACAGGCTTGTTCGGATGAAAAAGCGATGTCAAACGTTTGTGGTCTGTGATGATGGTAAAGCGACGACCATACAAGAAATCATGAAACTTTGTAACACCAAAGACGAGAGCCAAAGCTTCTTTCTCGATCTGTGAATAATTTCTTTGCGCAGACGAGAGCAATTTGGACGCAAAGGCAATAGGGCGATCATGTGATCCATCTTTGTGCGCAAGCACAGCACCGATCCCGAAATCCGATGCATCCACCGTCAACAAAAGGGGTTTCTGGGGATCGAATGGTGTAAGGCAAGTATTGGAAAGCAACGCCGATTTCAACTGGCGAAAGGCGCGTTCGCATTCCGTCGTCCAGACGAACGGAACACCTTTACGGCGTAAGCGATGAAGCGGAGCTGGAATGGAAGAGGCGTGGCGCACATAGCGATGATAATAATTGATTTTTCCCAGCACACTCTGTAGCTGCTTCAAATTCTGCAGCGAAGGCAAGTCTTGTATGGCACGGAGGTGCTCGGGACTGGGATGTATGCCTTTGGCATTGATTACATGTCCCAGATAGGGTAAGTCACGAGCAAAAAACACACATCTGTCCTTCCGCAAGCGAAGACCATTTTGTCGCAAGACCCGAAATAATGTTCTGAGATTGGCTAAATGTTCTTCTTCCGTCTTTCCGGAGATCACAATATCGTCCAGATAGTTTGCTGCAGTAGGGACCGACGCACAAACAGTTTGTAAATATTGCTGAAACAATGCAGGGGCGGATGCACACCCAAATGGCAGTCGTTTGAATCGGTACAAACCAAGATGCGTGTTAACCACCAAAACGCGCTGGGATTCTTCGTCCACCGGTATTTGCAAGTACACATCTGCTAGGTCCAACTTCGAAAAATATTTACCCAGGCACAGTTTGTCAAAAAGATCTTCCGGGCGGGGTAAAGGAAAAGTTGCAATCACTAGTTGTGGATTCACTGTTGCCTTGAAGTCCACACAAAGTCTCAATTTTCCGGAAGGTTGTGGCAAAATTACTAAGGTTGATGCCCAGAGAGAAGCCTGTATACGTTCAATCACACCTTGTGATTCCAAATCGTTTAATGTTCTTGTGACCTCATCACGCAATGCGTGGGGAACATTGCGCGCGCTGAAAAATTTCGGTTGCGCGTTGACTTTCAGTTCCAAATGTGCTTTATAGTTCTTAGCGCAACCGAGGCCCGGTGCAAAAATGTCTGCAAATTCTTCACAGAGACGAGAAACACTGTCTGAAGGCACAGTCTGGTTCACTGAGAGGACCTGATTGACAATAGACAAGTTAAACAACTGAAATAAATCGAAACCAAACAAGTTCACAGCAGAAGAAGAACGAAGGATGTAAAATGACACAAGTTTTGTTTGTCCCTTGTATGTGGCAAGAAGGCTGCACTGTCCTAACACAGGGAGCCCATGACCTGAATATGTAGTTAGCTTAACATTTGCGGCACGCAACGGAGGTGTACCCAGCTGTTTGTACATGTCGTGATTGATCAATGAAACTGCAGCTCCGGTATCGAGCTGGAATGGTATCACTTTGCCGTCAATGTCCAAGTCTACAAAAAGTTTATTGTCCTGCTGACGACAAGAGCGACTGTCTCATGCAACGTGAACTGACTCTGGTACAGAAGCACTTGCGACTTGACGGGATTTCTGGCGATGTCGACGCACACTATTTGTGGGACGAACACAGTCACTGTTAGAGAGAGTGGCACTGAGCGGAGTGGAATGAACTACATGAATTTCCATGGGCGAAGTGTCACGAGCCTGAGTGTCCTTGGTTCGAATTCGGCGCGAAAGAAAGGGCCTGGAATGGTTGTGAGTGTCCAATCTGAGCTTTTTCTGGCAAACACTCTGAACATGGCCCTTTTTATTACAGAAAAAGCAAATAGCCTGGCGTGACGGGCAATTCTCACGCGAATGTCTAGTAGCACACCGCGGGCATGATTTTAGCACTGCATTTGCTTGCTTGCGCGGCACACGTGGCGGAGAGCTTGGCGGCAGCTGTGCAGACGGGCGCGAGGGCTGTTTACTGTTCCGTGTAGCTCGCCCGGTGGGCCGGTTAATGTGACACACAGCTGGTGAAGTTTCAAATGATTCCTGAGCAAAGTCAAGTGTGTCCTGCCGATCCAATATGTCCATCACTTGTTGAAGGGAGGGATTGACTAGTTTCAAAATCTGTTCCCTTATACGAACATCAGAAACGTTCTGTGCAATTGCATCACGTACCATAGTATCTGAATAAGGGAGTCCACATTCACACTCAAAAGCACAATCCCTAGTAAGGCCTTGCAAGGTTGCAACCCACTCCCGATTAGTTTGACCGGCCGTACGTTTTGTACGAAAGAAGGTATACCTTTTTGCAACTACATTGACTGATTCTTTGAAATATGCATCTAATGCAGACAAAATTTCGTCGTAGGACAGACTTGCTACGTCGCGTCGGGGAAATAATTTGACTATCACACGGTACGTGGCCACTCCGACGCAAGAAAGGAGAAAAGGCTGCCGCTCATTACCTTGAATTCTGTAGGCGGCGAGATGGAATCCAAATTGGCGTGACCACTCCGTCCAGCTTTCCAGTGCAGCATCAAACGGACGAAAAGGTGGTACAACAGCGTGGTGTGGCTGCGGTAGCGGTGGAGCGGCGGCTGCTGCATCGTTTTGCATTGCACGTTGACCCTGGACGAGCTGTCCAAGGGCATCCAATAAGGCCTGCGTCTGCTGATTCCGTAAGCGATAAAATTCGGACAGTACATCAGGAGATTGTGGCGTAGCCATGACACAAGTAAATCAGGGCAATATCAATACGAACGCAAAATCCTCGTCGTCAACTTTTGTGTACTGGCAAGACAGCCAATCCACTAGGACGGGAGGCTGAAGGGCACGCGTTTAAGCTCACGCAGGATGGCGGGAGGTCTGGAACAGGACAAGGTCTTTATAGTAGCAAAAATAGTACGTAGCTTCTGGAATACTTAACTTTAATCCGCAATTGGTGAACATCGGTCTGACGGTACATGCATCACAAAATAAATAGCAATTGATAATGGTGCCTTGCTAGGTCGTAGCAAATGACGTAGCTGAAAGCTATGCTAACTATCGTCTCGGGAAATGAGAGCGTAATTTGTCAGTGAACCATCGCTAGCAAAGTCGGCTGTACAACTGGGGCGAGTGCTAGGACGTCTCTCTAGACCTGCCGTGTGGCGGCGCTCGGTCTACAATCACTGATAGTGGCGTCACGCGGGTCCGACGCATACTACCGGACCGCGGCCGATTTAAAGGCTACCACCTAGCAAGTGTGGTGTCTGGCGGTGACACCACAAATTTTATTTAAAAAAGCGGAGAAAGTGTCACTAGAGGCCTTCCTAAGAGACAATCTCCATTCCTTCCGAACTGACTATGCAAATGTAGACGAGATGTGGCTCAAATGCAAAGATATAGTAGCAACAGCAATTGAGAGATTCATACCTCATAAATTGGTAATAGATGGAACTGATCCCCCATGGTACACAAAACAGGTCCGAACGCTGTTGCAGAGGCAACGGAAAAAGCATGCAAAGTTCAGAAGAACGCGAAATCCCGAAGATTGGCTTAAATTTACAGACTCGCGAAATTTGGCACGGAATTCAATGCGAGATGCCTTTAATAGGTTTCACAACGAAACATTGTCTCGAAATCTGGTAGAAAATCCGAAGAAATTCTGGTCGTATGTAAAGTACACAAGCGGCAAGACCAGCAATACCTTCGCTGTGCAGTGCCGATGGTACTGTTACCGACGACTGTGCCGCTAAAGCGGAGTTATTGAACACAGCTTTGCGAAATTCCGTCTCCAGGGAAGACGAATGGAATATTCCAGAATTTGAAACACGAACAGTTGCTAGCATGAGTTTCTTAGAAGTAGATACCTTAGGGGTTGCGAAGCAACTCAAATTGCTTGATACGGGCAAGTCTTCAGGTCCAGATTGCATACCGATTAGGTTCCTTTCAGATTACGCTGATACAATAGCTCCCTACTTAGCAATCATATATAACCGCTCGCTCACCGATAGATCTGTACCTACAGATTGGAAAATTGCGCAGGTCGCACCAGTGTTTAAGAAGGGTAGTAGGAGTAATCCATCGAACTACAGACCTATATCATTGATGTCGGTTTGCAGTAGGGTTTTGGAGCATATATTGTATTCAAACATTATGAATCACCTCGAAGGGAACGATCTATTGATACGTAATCAGCATGGTTTCAGAAAACATCGTTCTTGTGCAACGCAGCTAGCTCTTTATTCGCACGAAGTAATGGCCGCTATCGACAGGGGATTCCGTATTTCTAGATTTCCGGAAAGCTTTTGACACCGTTACTCACAAGCGACTTCTAATCAAGCTGCGGGCCTATGGGGTATCGTCTCAGTTGTGCGACTGGATTCGTGATTTCCTGTCAGGAAGGTCGCAGTTCGTAGTAATAGACGGCAAATCATCGAGAAAAACTGAAATGATATCAGGTGTTCCCCAGGGAAGCGTCCTGGAACCTCTGCTGTTCCTGATCTATATAAATGACCTGGGTGACAATCTGAGCAGTTCTCTTATGTTGTTCGCAGATGATGCTGTAATTTACCGTCTAGTAAGGTCATCCGAAGATCAGTATCAGTTGCAAAGCGATTTAGGAAAGATTGGTGTATGTTGTGGCAGGTGGCAGTTGACGCTAAATAACGAAAAGTGTGAGCTGATCCACATGAGTTCCAAAAGAAATCCGTTGGAATTCGATTACTCGATAAATAGTACAATTCTCAAGGCTGTCAATTCAGCTAAGTACCTGGGTGTTAAAATTACGAACAACTTCATTAGTTAGGTTAGTGTTTAACATCCCGTCGACAACGAGGTCATTAGAGACGGATCGCAAGCTCGGGTTAGGGAAGGATTGGGAAGGAAATCGGCCGTGCCCTTCCAAAGGAACCATCCCGGCATTTGCCTGAAACGATTTAGGGAAATCACGGAAAACCTAAATCAGGATGGCTGGAGACGAGATTGAACCGTCGTCCTCCCGAATGCGAGCCCAGTGTGTTACCACTGCGCCACCTCGCTCGGTGAACAACTTCAGTTGGAAAGACCACATAGATAATATTGTGGGGAAGGCGAGCCAAAGGTTGCGTTTCATTGGCAGGACACTTAGAAGAGGCAACAAGTCCACTAAAGAGACAGCTTACACTACACTCGTTCGACCTCTGTTAGAATATTGCTGCGCGGTGTGGGATCCTTACCAGGTGGGATTGACGGAGGACATCGCAAGGGTGTAAAAAAAGGCAGCTCGTTTCGTATTATCACGTAATAGGGTAGAGAGTGTGGCAGATATGATACGCGAGTTGGGATGGAAGTCATTAAAGCAAAGACGTTTTTCGTCGCGGCGAGATCTATTTACGAAATTTCAGTCACCAACTTTCTCTTCCGAATGCGAAAATATTTTGTTGAGCACAACCTACATAGGTAGGAATGATCATCAAAATAAAATAAGAGAAATCAGAGCTCGAACAGAAAGGTTTAGGTGTTCGTTTTTCCCGCGCGCTGTTCGGGAGTGGAATGGTAGAGAGATAGTATGATTGTGGTTCGATGAACCCTCTGCCAAGCAGAGTAATCATGTAGATTTAGATGTAGATGTAGATGTAGATGTAGATGTGGACTGGCTACAAATCATCTTTGTATCGACACTATCTCTCATTTCCAAATGGTTCAAATGGCTCTGAGCACTATGGGACTTAACATCTGAGGTCATCAGTCCCCAAGAACTAAGAACTACTTAAACCTAACTAACCTAAGGAAATCACACACATCCATGCCCGAGGCAGGATTCGAACCTGCGACCGTAGCAGTAGCGCGTTTCCGGACTGAAGCGCCTGCGCCTAGAACCGCTCGGCCTCCAGGGCGGGCTTCTCTCATTTCCATGTGTTTACAAGAATATATCTGCTCTTCTTTTACATGTCTATTACTGGTCTGAAGTCTCGCCCTGTTCTCTCCACTAATCAATTAATCTCAATCAGCAATCGAAATCCCTGCGGTACGAGAAGAAGAAAGCGACGCCATCACGATCCAAAAGACCATCTGGTGAGGTCCTCTAAGCTGCTGGTAGGGAAAGCGTGGCAGCAAAACTCATTTATACCTTTCATTTCAACCCCTCTGAAGTAAAGAACAAGTAAGCTACACTACTGGCCAATGGCTTCCGGATCTCGAGGTCTCGTTCCGCAATTTTCTTCCTTAGCGGAAATGTTTTCTGTTTTTAGTCTGCGTAGGTTCGTCTTCTAGTCTCACTAATTCCCTAACGTTCGTTGTTCATTTCTACAAACCATTCGACGGCAAAATTTGGATAATAACATTGACTAACGTGGTAATGCAAATTAGGTACGAGTATATAGTTATGGTATACGACCATTCAGACTTGGCATGTAATAAATTCTTGGAGACGTCTTGGTCACAGATATAGTTATTTATTCTCTTCAGTTGTGTAGAATCGTGGTATCAGCGTTATTTACCCTTCGTTTTAGCTCTAGGTATGAAGGACGTTCATAGGTTCAGCGGTCGTTTGCGCAAAAAGGAATGTCCAGCGATAAATCATCACAAGCCTTTAAAAATGAATGGGAATGATATAAGAGAGACATGAGAATTCGCAATATATATTACGCAGTCGCATAAGCGACGGTTACTGTAAATTTGCTATGAAACGACATTACAGTACCATGCAGGAAGAATTTGAACATTTGGTTGATACTGAAAGAACAAAAAATTGTCACAAAAAATTGCAAGGATTGACAATTGAGATTCATTGTTCTGTACATCAAGATGCCCTTTGTACTAAAGTGTCAGGCACGCAGCAAGCGAAGAAATTGGTGGTACAAACAGTAAAATTCTGAAGTCGTTCGCATTAATCCACTGTCAGTTCCGACACTTTTCGACGGAACTGACTGGAGAATATGGAGTCTTTACATATTACTGAAAAGTACGTTCTTTAAGTCAAGGGGCATGTCTGGAACTATTTTTGATTTTAAACCCGTTATTGTTGAGTTTATGAGGCAAAAAGGAGTGCAGAAACGAACATAGAACTTCTGCAGTGGATTGCAGACCTTGCATTTCAGTGTCTTACTGTGGGCAGTGTGTAGTCAAGTCTACATTTCAGTGTCTTACTGTGGCCTGTGTGTAGTCAAGTCCACTTGAAATGCAAGGTCTGCAATCCACTGCAGATGTTCTATTTTCGTTTCTGCACTCCTTTTTGCCTCATAAACTAAACAATAGCGGGTTTTAAATCAAAAATAGTTCCAGACATGCAGTGGATTGCAGACCTTGCATTTCAAGTGGACTTGACTACACACTGCCCACAGTAAGACACTGAAAGGTGAGAAACAACTTCTTCCTGATTCGATGGCAATGCATTAAAAAAATTGCCTTGTACAAGGGACACATTATGACAATCACAGTCCAGTTCCCTAAACTCGTTGTCATTGAAGAAATCGCGAGGTGTGAAGAATTCATTGTGGAGTTAAGAGTTACAAGGATAGTTTCCTAAACGTTTTGAGGACACTAGCAGTCTTACTATTTCTTCGATCTGTTTTCGAGACCGTTTGCCATTTCACTCGAAAGCGCCCATGTGCATGTGCAGACGTAACTGATTGATCTGCAATGTAATTCCCAGTTCAGTGAGAAATCCCATAACGTTAAAATTCTTCAGGTCGTCCTCAGGGAGAGTTTCCACCTCTCCATAACGAGGTTGCAAAAGTGCAATAATTTGTCGGTCAACATATGTGTGTGTGAAAGACCTCTTTTCGATTACGAAAGTAAATAAGTCATGATTATTTGACAACCTGAGCGTGAAACTCTGTGAAATTGTCTGCGTCTGTCCGTATGCCGACAGTTTGTGCCAGATAAAAGTTATATTAAGCCTTTCTGATCGCCAAATATAATACATAAAAGCAAGTCGTGTGCAGTGCGACTCCATGGATATCTAAATGTGGCGCTTTTACAGTTTTCCCGTCTTCCCCCCTCCCCTCGCTCAGACAGCACAGTGTGGCAGTGCGGTAAGTGTGCTAGACAGGACGAGCACAATGGCACTCGTGCCACGGCATGGCTCGCTATCCCAGTTCTTGGTCGACGCCGACCTAGAGACAGAAAGTCACGTAGGTAAGGTTGGCCGTCGTTGTTGTAGAGTATTGCCCAACATGGATATGTAAAATGTTCAAATGTGTATGAAATCTTATGGGAGTTAACTTCTAAGGTCATAAGTCCCTAAGCTTACACACTACTTAACCTAAATTATCCTAAGGACAAACACTCGCACCGACGCCCGAGGGAGGACTCGAACCTCCGCCGGGAGCAGCCGCACGGTCTATGACTGCTGCGCATTAGACCGCTCGGCTAATCAGGCGCGGCATGGATATGTAGTATTTCAGGAGGTTTCCATATCAGTTTAGGGTCTGGTATTTCCTTGTGGCTTATAATAGTTGAAAGCGATTTAACTGCCTTAACTCTCGCAGTGTGTGAGGTGATTTGTAGGCAGTAACAAACGCTAAATTTCCAACTGGCATTCCTCGTCCTAAGTGGCCTGTGCCTCGACGTGAGACACATACTAAAAATTAAAAAAAAAAAAAACTAGAAATTATACAAACATAATGATGAACCGAAACATACAGGGAAAACGTTTACTTTCAGCCATCCTATCCAAATAACACGCTAAAATACCTGTGAACAAACCACGATCGTAAGTTAAATTGGAACCCCCGTCTACAAACCTTTCGACAGAAAGATAACAGTAGGGTAAAACTACTACAACTAATAATCAGCAAAACAAGGGAATAGCATCAATCTTGAACGTCTATGTATCTTTGATCTCACTGATCGTTATCTACACCATTCTTTCTTGAACTTCTGTCCCTCCCTTGCAGAAAGTTATTAGTTTCTCCAATTCCCAGAAGGACATTACCTACATATTACTTTACGAATCCTATTGGCTATTACCTACCCCAAAACAAATCCTTTACCAACTCATCGAATTTCTCTTCGGCCTTCTCTAAGCTGAACATCTACGAACTATCTATACCTGCTGTAAACTTGACATCCAAACTGGTTTGTTTTCTTCCCTTATTCTAACCGTGCCTGGTTACCACATTTTTATACCACCACATCTACATCACTGCAGCCTTTGAATCTTAGTGTTTGAATCCTCTGCCAGCGCAACTGGGACCCTCTAGTCCCGAGCACAGAATACTCTCCCATGTGCATTGCCCATATCGGATTTAACCACCTACTCACTCATTCACATGTTCCTTATTTTCCTTCCCTTTGAGTCTTTCCCCATTACTGTGGCTTAACCTCCATCGAATTTAACGAATTTCTGACCCAATTGTTCTCATACTACATAGAGGCAGTCTGACTGTTTGCGGAGTTTTAAGTTGGACTACAAACCATGGGGTTCCTTAATACATGAAAAGTAAACATTCTCTTTCTCAAAATAATTTAATACCTTCTGTTACTTATATTTCTAATGGAGTTCTAAAATTATACGTCTGGTAGCCCATCTTGCTCTTGAAGCAAAAAAAGTCGTTTAAAACACTTGATGATTTGGTATTCCGACTGGACAAGCCATGGAAATTAACATAAAGGCCTGGGTGAGCAACCAAGGGTGTGGAGTGGTGACTAAGCGCCGGACTACCCATTTCCTTCCCCATTTTCGTCGCATCCGAATTTGTGCTCCGTTTCTAATGACCTCGTCACCGACAGATCGTTAAACCCTAACCTTCCTTTCTTCCTTCTGAGTGACTAGCAACAGTGCTCTCGCTCGTTCGCCTGCGCGCTGTCAGATAACTCCTACCCACTTCCGGCGACAAAAGATATATCGCGGAGAAGCATATTCAGGAAGTGACAGTCCAAAATATCAAGCTGGTTAGGTAGTGCCGCCGGTGATATCGGAGAGTCGTTGTGACAGCTATCTTGTGAAGCGCTTACTGTCATAAACAAAAACTATCTCACAGCTCATCGACTGCAAAGAGAAGCTGATGACTGTATTTAGAGGCTGGATTGTGTAATCCATTTCCCTTATTGTTATGAGACCCCATACACATTTCCGTACATGGCGTAGGCGTCAGGGCGATTCATCCGATCCATTTACTTTGCATCAGGTATTCTCCGGTGCCACACCGTTCGTTTTTGGATTGGGGGGGGGGGGGGGAGGAGGCGGTGTAGCGGGGCTGGGAGACAGGAGCGAATATCCATGTTAAACATTAACTTATTGTCAGATTTTTACTGCATTTTGAACACGTCGTAACTTTCACAAACTGATATTGTTTTCAGTTAAATGTCGAGCAGTGAAACAACGCTGCGATTACAACTGTGCATGTGTTTAGTAGCCGATGAACCAATAATGATATGAAATGCATAAAAAGATTTGTTAGCACAGCTTTACAGTTGTAGGTATTAAAATAGCAATACCCATAGACCTTATTAAAATTGCTTAAAATATAGGTTGTAAGACCTTCATCAAAAGACTCTTCAAGAACAGTTGAATATGCACTGTACGCCAATAAACATCATTTCAAGTACGGCCTGATAAAAGGATACGTCTTGTATTGTGAAGCTGTCGTTGTTTTCTATGTTCTTTTGTTCGAATTAAACATCGTCCGAGAGGAAATTCATACAGTCAGCCTTACAGGGCCGTATTCAGCGCCTACACACACCTTGGTTTTGTTCAGGAGCTTTCTATAAATTGTACGTAATATGTTTAAGTATCTTTGTGGTTGCTTTTCAGGCCAAGAGGTAACAGAGCCAATGTAGCTGAACATATAGCCTTGTTCTAGCATGTTAGTCTCCATTGTAATTTTAATTCTAAGATGTTCTTTTCCACAAATTACCATAACTTTAATTTTATTTGTGGATGGGGGAAAATTATATTATTTTGCAAGCGTATGTAAGGAACATACAGCTCGTTGAAGGCCATGTTCCGTATCCACCAGTATAACCTGGGCACCTTGGTGTGTAGCAATCTTCTGTTTTTTCTGTCATTTATCGCCAGTGTCCGTCACATATACATGTTAAACAGAGTGGGCGATAAAGCACATCCTCGTCGGATCCTTGCGTGATTCTTCTCATTCCTGTACTAATGACTGAGTCGATGTGTTTCTTGATGTTGTTACAGCATGCAAACTCTGAACTGACGTTATTAAATGATGATGCTGTACTCTCGTACTATTTCCCATAACTCCAGTTGGGGGCGAGGTTGATCGGCGCCACTGGGAATTCCACATAAGGGAGTGCGTGATTGTTGATGCGAATGCCAATTTATTCAGATCAGCTGGTCATTGAAAAATGCAGCCAAATAAACGCATAAAAATAATTACATCTAGGTCTTTTACTATTGTTACTCGGTCCGCACTCCAGAATTAAAATAGAGACTCTTCTTATGTTAAATTTTGCTGTGCGGCCCCTATCTGTAGTCTAGATAGCCGGCGCCTATACGAGGCCGTGCAGCTGTATTAACTGCTGTATCTCGAATAGTGAAACTGCAAAAGTAAATTTTCTGATAAATGTGTACTGCAAAGCGAACAGAGTCCATTATTTCGGAAACCGCAAATCCTAACTGTTCCACACACATTTATCAAATTATAATCTTCCTACACAAAAGACAAAAATTATTTGAAGAGAATCATTTTAGCCACACATATAAAACAAGAAATAAAAATAATTTTATGCCAGCCACACACACCAATTAAAATTTATGCATGGACTCCCACATATGGGGATGACAATATATAACACGTTAATAGGCAAAAACATGTTTAATATGAAGACAGAAATTTTAAAAACGAGGCTACAACAGATTCTGTGGGAGAAATGCTACTGTTCAATAGAAGAATTGTAAATGGTTGCGAAAACACTCTTGACCTCTTAGCCACAAACAATCCAGAGCTAATAGAGAGCATCATGACTGATACAGGGATTAGTGATCACACGGTCGTTGTAGCTAGGCTCAATACCGTTTCTTCCAAATCTACCAGAAACAAATGCAAAATAATTTTATTTAAAAAAGCGGATAAAGTGTCACTAGAAACCTTCCTAAGAGACAATCTCCATTCCTTCCGAACTGACTATACAAATGTAGACGAGATGTGGCTCAAATGCAAAGATATAGTAGCAACAGCAATTGAGAGATTCATACCTCATAAATTGGTAAGAGATGGAACTGATCCCCCATGGTACAGAAAACAGGTTCGAACGCTGTTGCAGAGGCAACGGAAAAAGAAAGCGAAGTTCAGAAGAACGCGAAATCCCGAAGATTGGCTAAAATTTACAGACTCGCGAAATTTGACACGGACTTCAATGCGAGATGCCTTTAATAGGTTCCACAACGAAACATTGTCTCGAAATTTGGTAGAAAATCCGAAGAAATTCTGGTCGTATGTAAAGTACACAAGCGGCAAGACCAGCAATACCTTCGCTGCGTAGTGCCGATGTTACTGTTACCGACGACTGTGTAGCTAAAGTGGAGTAATTGAACGCAGTTTTACGAAATTCCTTCACCAGGGAAGACGAATGGAATATTCCAAAATTTGAAACACGAACAGCTGCTAGCATGAGTTTCTTAAAAGTAGATACCTTAGGGATTGCGAAGCAACTCAAATCGCTTGATACGGGCAAGTCTTCAGGTCCAGATTGCATACCGATTAGGTTCCTTTCAGATTACGCTGATACAATAGCTCCCTACTTAGCAATCATATATAACCGCTCGCTCACCGATAGATCTGTACCTACAGATTGGAAAATTGCGCAGGTCGCACCAGTGTTTAAGAAGGGTAGTAGGAGTAATCCATCGAACTACAGACCTATATCATTGATGTCGGTTTGCAGTAGGGTTTTGGAGCATATATTGTATTCAAACATTATGAATCACCTCGAAGGGAACGATCTATTGATACGTAATCAGCATGGTTTCAGAAAACATCGTTCTTGTGCAACGCAGCTAGCTCTTTATTCGCACGAAGTAATGGCCGCTATCGACAGGGGATTCCGTATTTCTAGATTTCCGGAAAGCTTTTGACACCGTTACTCACAAGCGACTTCTAATCAAGCTGCGGGCCTATGGGGTATCGTCTCAGTTGTGCGACTGGATTCGTGATTTCCTGTCAGGAAGGTCTCAGTTCGTAGTAATAGACGGAAAATCATCGAGTAAAACTGAAGTGATATCAGGTGTTCCCCAGCGAAGCGTCCTGGGACTTCTGCTGTCCTGATCTATATAAATGACCTGGGTGACAATCTTAGCAGTTCTCTTATGTTGTTCGCAGATGATGCTGTAATTTACCGTCCAGTAAGGTCATCCGAAGACCAGTATCAGTTGCAAAGCGATTTGGAAAAGATTGCTGTATGGTGTGGCAGGTGGCAGTTTACGCTAAATAACGAAAAGTGTGAGGTGATCCACATGAGTTCCAAAAGAATTCGATTACTCGATAAATAGTACAATTCTCAAGGCTGTCAATTCAACTAAATACCTGGGTGTAAAAATTACGAACAACTTTAGTTGGAAAGACCACATAGATCATATTGTGGGGAAGGCGAGCCAAAGGTTGCGTTTTATTGGCAGGACACTTAGAAGAGGCAACAAGTCCACTAAAGAGACAGCTTACATTACACTCGTTCGTCCTCTGTTAGAATATTGCTGCGCGGAGTGGGATACTTACCAGGTGGGATTGACGGAGGACTTCGAAAGGGTGCAAAGAAGGGCAGCTTGTTTTGTATTATCGCGTAATAAGGGAGAGAATGTGGCAGATATGATACACGAATTGGGATGGAAGTCATTAAAGCAAAGACGTTTTTCGTCGCGGCGTGATCTATTTTCCAAAATTTCAGTCACCAACTTTCTCTTCCGAATGCGAAAATATTTTGTTGAGCCCAACCTACATAGGTAGGAATGATCATCAAAATAAAATAAGAGAAATCAGAGCTCGAACAGAAAGGTTTAGGTGTTCGTTTTTCCCGCGCGCTGTTCGGGAGTGGAATGGTAGGGAGATAGTATGATTGTGGTTCGATGAACCCTCTGCCAAGCACTTAAATGTGAATTGCAGAGTAATCATGTAGATGTAGAAGAATTAATTGACGATGGAATGATCATTTGAGCAAGGGGTAATTAAGTGTTAGATTTTATTATTTGTACGTATAACAAAATTGTATTATTATGCTGTCTGTTAACATCAGCTGTTCTTTGTTTATGGTGAAATTTTATCACAATTTTACGTGTCTCCTGTACCTGAATCAAATTATTTAGATTACATACGTTATGAGACAAGTAAACAACAATTCACAATTCACTGTGCAATCAGTACAAGGAAATTCTCTAAAATTATGGTTATGCATTATCATTAGCATTCTTCTTCATCAAAAATTTTACTCAGTGAAACTTAGTCATGTCTTGTCAGCAATCGATCGATAATGTCTTTTAATTGGACTAAATAGTTCCGGACGTTATCAGGTGGTCTTCAGTCTGGTTTATGTGAGGTGTGGGAACGACAGCGTCATTGTTAGAAGGGAAAGTCAATGTCTCAGACTGCTACACTTTAGAACTACTTAAACCAAACTAACCTAAGAACACCACAAACATACATGCCCGAGACAGTATTGGAACCTGGGACCGTAGCAGCAGCGCGGTTCCGGACTAAAGCGCCTAGAACGGCTCGGCCACAACGGCCTGCAATCCAGTACCTGCCTCCATTTTATCTCCTGTCGTATGCCGGTAAATATACCACCACACATACTTGCAACGTTCAGACCAAATCCTACAGAGGATAAACAAAAAATGAAGGCAACTGTTACGTTCAGTAGTTGCTTCAAAAGGAAAATCTTGGAAAGATCCAACAGAACGTTTTGTACGACGTTGTGCACAATGGTAAGGAGAGGTGGCCTACAGAGTGGTGTGGCAACTGTTGTCGTAGGAAAGCCAGACAGGAGAAGGAATGCTTAAGTGAACAAATGGCACAGCGAACAGAAAATTTACTTAACTTGTATGTCCCCAATCGAACAAAGACTCGTTACAAATAATACAGCAAGAAGTAGATTCCAGTTATCACAACAGCAACAGTGATGGTGACGGAGCTGCGACTAGGCAGCGTCTGCATAGCTTAATGAAGTATTTGGCTTCGAGAGCAGGTAGGCTGACTGCCGCCGGCCAACCTCCACTGCAGCGGCAGAGGGCGCTCAAAGTACAGAGCTGCTGGAGGTGTGGCTTAGCAGGCGAGCACCATTGGGTCTGCCTGATCCCGTGCGACCGTTGTCGACACTGACTGGAAACTTGCAATTCCATTACCAATGTAACCACGCCCGTAGGGTGGTATCGATATGTGATACTACACAGAATGAGTGAATTAATTCGACTGCATAGCAAGCAATATTACATAAAACAGCTGACAGGAAAATGACACAGTTTGGATCATAACAAAAAAGTTAATTTTCAATAAAAGCATATACAGATATGAAAACTGGCAATTGAGTAAAACGTTTACTATACCACTCTCCTGGACTACAATGTTATGTGGAAGGAAATGCAGACAGTGGGGAAACTGAAGGTAAAATTTAAAGCATTTGAAACGAAGTGCCACAGAAGAAAGTTAAAAATAAAATATACAGACAAGCACAGAAGCAAGAGATGAAGAGCTGTTATTAATAGTAGAAGTGAAAATAATTCTATGGAAAGGTCTTATTAGGAGAGGAAAGTACTTCTATTGAACTTGTAAATTATGATGAAGATGACAATGGAGGGAAGGTGTTTTGGGAAACAGTAGGAGCAGAAATATGAATCACAGATTATTTTCGACGTAGAACGTAGAACATGTGCAGAAATGCATTGACATCGGAAGAAACAAGTAAATGAATTAGTCAGACTAATCGAAAGAATGGCCAACGGCCTTGCCACAGTGGTAACACCGGTTCATGTCAGATCACCAAAGTTAAGCGCTGTCAGGCTGGGCTAGCACTTGGATGGTCGCCCATTCGGTCCGCCGAGCGCTGTTGGCAAGCGGGGTGCACTCAGCCCTTGTGAGGCAAAATGAGGAGCTACTTGACTGAGAAGTAGCGGCTCCGGTCTCGTAAACTGACATATGGTCGGGAGAGCGGTGTGCTGACCACATGCCCCTCCATATCCGCATCCAGTGACGCCTGTAGGCTGAGGATGACTCGGTGGCAGTGTAACGCCGGAAATGCATATCCTCCTACTTTCATCTATTGTACTATTATTTTTTTCCTTGTTTTGTTACCTCAAGATATGACATTTCTGTCTCTTTATATATTGTAATTGTTTTACTGTTTGTATATATATATATTTATGCACTTATGTCGATGTATAATTGGTTTGTTTCGTAAATATTATTTGTATTTTTACGCTGGGTCTTGCCTAGGGAAAACTGCTATCGAACGATTACATCGATGGGTCGTGTGAAGAATCAAAGTGTGTAGGATCTTTGGGGGTGTTAACTCTGCCGCGTGGAGCGCGGGCAGAACAGGGAGAGTCTGGCGGGAGTAGCGAGTGGAGCAGGTGTTGTGTGACGCTCCCGCGAGTTGCCGCGCTTTCGGGGTTTGGCAGCATGTAATTGCGCTCGACTCGCGATGATAGTTTCTGACATGGTGTCGCGGACGGGAAGCATTAGCTGGCGCACATCAAGAGCCCGTTTCGCCTGGTGACCGTGTCGAGAAGAAGGCGCGCCAACATCCAGCTTCTGCAACAGCGACGGCCGACAATGAGTGATTGTCGCCACCTCCTCGATCGACGGCTTCAAACCTTCAAACAACCAACAAGGAAGACTAAAAGCACGTAAAGTTTCAGAACTGTATGGCAGACCTCAGCTTTTCAAATTGTTCCATTTGCCTCGCAAAATTACAGCAACTTAGCATGAACCTTTGTTGCTCATTGTCCCAATTGCATTGCCAAGCAGGGTCCCTTCCTTTTCCGAAATGAACCCAAGTGTCGTTGAAATTCAAACGCCAGCATTAAAATAATATAATCAGATTTCACTGCTTTAATTTCAAAGTTCAGTAGCTGGCTACAATATTTAAGTTACACGAGCACAAATTTAGAGTGCGAGTTTTGTTAGCATATTTTAGCTTACCTGTGACTGCAGCTCAGCTTGGTACGTACTAAATTTTACTATTGTTACTAGTTCAGAATCATTTAATTCAAGTTCAAAGTTAAATCTCTTGTTTCTAAATTGCGTAGAGTCAAGTTGCTTTTGAAATGATTGTTGAGGTAGTCCAAGACTAACCGTATTTTACTGGATTTCGATGTGCTTCAGAAAGAAAGCTCACTATTAACTTCAGTCACTAAATTAACTTTCGATTTTCCGGTTTTATTAATTCTTTTGCTAAGTTAAGTCAGAGTGCAGCGAAATTTATTACTTCTGACAAACTTTCAGTTTTCACACTACACGTGTCAACCTTCAGTTGCCACGCTTCTAGTGTTAATTAAATGTGTAATAACCTTTCTTTTTCAGTTACTGTAGTAAGTGTCCTTAGGACTGGCGACCGTGATTTCCCCCAAATCTCAAATATCTAATTACCGCTAGTTAATTGTTAACGTAACGGCCGCACATTTACTTTCTTTATTAACTTTACCTCTTTTCAAAATTAATTTCCACCAGTTTCATTTGCATTTTTCCTTTCATTTAGATGTAACCCTTTCCTCCCTCTTTACCGATAGATTAACTTCGGTGACGATTGCTTTTCCCAAATTTCCATTAGGTACACGCGGTTTAATTTTTCACTGTCATTAAGGTCGATAAGTGAGGGGGGAGGTTACACGTGGCGACCTGGTGACAGGACAATCTTCAAATTTGAGGTTGTTCTGGACACGAATTTTGCATTGTGCAAATCTCGTAACAAAGTACTGGTTACGAAATGGTCGATACGTCAGCGAGAATATTCGTGTGAGGAATCCTAATTAGAGTTGAGATTTTGCATTTATATTGAAAATTATTAAAATGAGTGAAGGCAACAATTACCAAAATTTAGTAGACTTGGATACGGAACAATCTGTCGAACAGTGGGAAACGCGCACCACGGTACCCATTGTTCAGGGGCAGGCGGCTAGCATGAAAGACGCGACCGCCGAAACGCAACAAAGAGCAGAAATGGAATTCCAAACTTTAGAAATTGTTTCGGAATCGGAAGCGAAAATCGAATCTGAATCCCTTGATGACGAATACGGGGGGACAATTAAAGAGGAAGCCGCTACGGAAGTAAAACCGGTAGTTTCCGGGAATTTAACTGATTTATTGAATGTTTTGATTAACGAAATCAAGAGTCAATCGGCAGAAATTAAAGATCAGGCTGCCAAGCAAGAAGCTCAGGCTGCCGAGCAAGCAGCTCAGGCTGCCAAGCAAGTAGCTCAGTCTGAAAAAAATTGAACGAATGCTAGACAATCAGAACAAAGCTATTAATGTTGTTAACAACAATGTTGAAGTTGTTAACACAAAAGTTGATAAAATCAAAGACGATATTGTCGTGATTAATACCGAAATCGGTAACCTTAAACAGGAAATGATAGGCGTTCAGGCGGAAATTGCGAGCATAAATACTCGTTTTGATTCCGAAATTAGCAGAATCGAGAAAAGTGTAGGAGACGCAGTTGCTCCGATCATCGAGAATAAGGTGACGGAACAAATTCAATTAGTGAGAAAAGAGGATCAACAGAAGGTGGAAACTTTAAAGGCTTTAGTATCCGAAGTAGATACCAAAGTGACGAAGCAGGCTAACACCTGCGAAGAGAAAAAGAGGGAAGTGGAAACGCTTGCGGCAACCACTTGCCAAGTGATTACGAGGGTGTCGGAATTAGAAAGGAAACTTGACGAAAAACAGAGCTATGTGCCAATCTGTGCACATAGTTCGGAGTTGTTGACGAAAGAGGAGCGGTTCGACCCCTTGAAAAAAGGCGGTATACACCCGACGGATTTCATTAAAAATTGTGAAAGAGTTTTACCCAGATCATGGACTGATGAGAGAAAAATTAATGCGATTATTGATGTGTTGGCTGGTGATGCCAAGCGTTGGGGCTTAAACCTCAACATTACGAACCTGACTTTTGACGAATTTAAAAATTTGTTTCTGGCTGAATACTGGTCAGAGCAAAAACAGCAAAGTGTCTGGCGCGAATTTGTCGTATCGAGGCCTTTCGATGCGAATTCGCGCGGTTCGATGAAGGAGTTTTGTGAGGGCTGGATCCGCAAGTTGGAATATTTGCGTGACCGCCGCTCGGAATCCGAAATAGTCTGGGAACTCTACAAGAAGCTTCCAGATGATACAAAACGATACGTAGGAAGCAATTACAGGACAATCAATGATTTCCTGGAAAGAGTGGAGGACGAGGACAATTGGCGCAATAATCGCGACAGTGGCAGAGGCCGTGGTAACAACAACGGGTACCACAGCAACCACAACAACGATAACCACGGGAATAATGCATACCGCAACCATGGCAGCAATAACAATAATGGTTCGGACCGTAGTAACAATCGGTACAATGCAAATAATAACAGGAATGACGGAAACCAGTATCATACTAACGTGATACGGGCTTCACAGAATAGTAATAACGCCAGAGGGTGTGATCAGCCGCCTCAGCAGCATCCGGGGAGCGTATCTGCTGGGACGAGACAGGGAAACCATTAGCCGCGCCGGTGAGGGGCCGACCGGGCGTGGAGAAATTTTGGCGGCCCAATAGCAGGAGAAAACCCAGGTGTCGTCGGTATGAAAATTCCGTGTGGAATAATCAACGGCGGGAGAGTGTGCAAGTGTTAAGAGAAAGGAGTGCGCCCACAAGTAGTAGATCAGCTGTATACACGGCAGTAGAAGGTACATTCACTGTCAGTGAGAACAATTTAAGTAGTGTTCCGGAAATCGATTATAAGGTGCCAGCTGTAATACCCACAGCGGAACTGGAGATTGAGTTTAAGAATGATTCGCAATTGTTGAGAGAAGATCAGATGTCGGATAAAACGTCCGTCATCGAGCGAGGGGATGCAGAGAGGGATGAGGTCTGGTTAAGGCAGTTCGGTCGCTTATACGACGAACTAAGAGATTATAGGGGTCTGTATGGGAGAAGTGTTTATGGGGAGCGCGTGCAGTATTTGCCGCGTCTCGTCCCACAGGAAGATAGTATTTGTGAAGTGATTGAAAGTTCTGGCCCTAACCGGTAGACTTTACCAGAAATAGTTGATGTTAATGGGGAGCACGAGCAAGATTCGTCGTGTTTCGTCCCGCAGGAGTTAGATGTTGAAGGAGTAACGGGAAGTTCTGGCCCTAACCGGCAGACTTTACCGAAAGTTATAGTGGTAGAAGTAGCCGACCCATCCGACGCAAACCTCCAGTTTAAACATTGCGAGAGTATTAAGGGGAAAGATTACGAAAATTTTAGTGATAGCCGGACACAATTGGTAGAAAAGCACATAGATTTCAGCGTGTATGAGGTTAGAGCTGACGTTATGCGGTCAGACGGTAGCAGTGTGGGTTGCGCAGATCCAGAGGAAGTAATTTCAGATGCGACTGGGCACATTCCTCCAGGTAGATTGGCGGATGAGATTAATCTGACCAAAGTGGAATCAACGAAGGTGACGATTAATGAATTGATAGCAAAGCAACACTCACTAGTTGACGAGTTAGAGGAAAAGGTTTCGGTATTGGAGGCGAAGCTAGAGACTAAGCCTCAGGACAAACGTGTTGAAATTAAAACTGTATGTGAACAGAGGCTGAAAAAGCCGCCAGATAAGCCGGATTTAGGATCAAAGCCGGATGGTTTTTTCTGGAATGACCTGGATATAGACGAGGATTTACTGTGGGAAAATAAAGAAACAGTCGAGGACAAGTGTAGACAGATAGTAGTGTCTGTTAATATGCACGACCTACAACTAAACGTGTTGATTGACACCGGTGCAGAATTGAGTGCTGTATCTGGGAAAATATTTGAGTTACTGAAAGATAGACCTGGCATCGTAGTTATGCCAGTAACAGGAGTGAAAATTATCGGTGCTACTGGGAAGGCCAGTAAACCGGTCACAAAACAGATTTTTGTCAACTTCGAGATATGTGGGGCACGATTTGAACAAGAGTTTGTCGTCGTGCCAGACTTAACTACGGAAGTAATTATCGGGTTAGATTGGCTGTTAAAGTACCGTGCAGTGATTAACTGCGAAAGCAAAACGTTGACATGTACGTCCCAAGATAAAACAATAGTAGTTAGTTTTGACGAGGCAGGAGACGGTGTGCATAGGCAATACCAGCCTATACACATTGTTAACTGGCCGAATGGTATTGACGTAGGTATGAATTTGAACTACTGTAATGTGAGGAATCTCGGCATTGACAATAGTGTAGAAAGTGAATTGGAAAGTATTGTAGACGGTGTGTCAAACGTAACACACGAACAAAGACGAGGCCTGTATGAAGTAATAATGAGGAATAAGAGTGTGTTTTCAGACAAACCGGGTCTTGTGGAAGGATATAAATGCAAGTTGCATGTAATTCCGCACGAACCATTCTTCGTGAGACCGTATGCTATACCGCTGTCCAAAAAGGAAGCAGTGCAACGGGAGATAGATAAGATGATCGAATGGGGAGTGATTGAAAGAAGTACAAGTCCATACAATAACGGTTTGGTCATTGTAGCAAAACGGGATGGTAGTGTGCGTATTGTGATTGACGCACGCACGTTGAATAGGGTCGTTCAACGTGAAACAGACAGACCAGAGAGTATGGAGGAGATTTTGCAACGTTTTCATGACGTTAAGTTCATGACTAGCCTCGATCTGACAGCTAGTTACTGGCAAATAGAACTAGAAGAAGAATCTAGGCCATACACCGCCTTCTTGTTTGCGGGCAGGTGTTATCAGTATAGAGTACTGCCGTTTGGACTTAATATATCTGTGTCCGTGTTCATCAGGGCCCTAGATAAAGTGCTAGGACCGGCTTTGAGTTCAAGATTAACTGTATATGTTGACGACCTATTGTTGGCCAATGCCACTTGGCATGACCATTGTGACCTGTTAGATGAAGTTTTTAGAGCATTGCGCCGCGGCGGAATGACTCTAAAGCTAAAGAAATGCGAATTTGTGAAGCAGGAACTGAAATTTTTAGGGCATGTAATTACCACTGCTGGTATTACGAAAGACCCAGAGAAACTAGAGGCAATAAAGAATTGTCCTCCACCCAAGTCTAGGAAACAGTTAAAAAGTTTTCTAGGGCTCACAGGATTTTACCGTAAATTTGTAAAAGGACAAGTGTTTAATGATGAAAATTTGAATAACCTCTTGCGCAAAAATGTTCCGTTTGTGTGGACTGACGGGTGTCAGACCGCTTTCGAGAGATTAAAAGACGAGTTGTTAAGATCTAACATACTATTTCATCCTGATTTATCGCTACCCTTCCATCTGGGAACGGATTCGTCGAATTACGGGGTGGGGGTAGAAGTGTTCCAAGAAGTTGGTAAAGGAGAGGATAAGGAACACCGGACGATAGCGTTCGCGAGTCGAACTTTATCAAAAAGTGAGCGAAACTACACGATTTCTGAGAAAGAGTGTCTCGCTATCGTGTGGGGATTCAAGAAGTTCAAGGGTTACCTATGGGACCGTAAGGTGATTATTCATACGGACCATAAGGCGCTCACTTATCTGAAGGATTGTAAACTACTTCACGAAAGACTGACTAGGTGATCGCTGTATTTACAGCAATTTAACTATGACATCTGTTACGTAAAAGGGACCGACAATTGCGTAGCGGATGCGCTGTCGCGGTTGCCCGAGTCTAATCAAGGTCTATTGAAAGATGAGGCAGATGGAGTGGTCAAATTGTACTATTTTAAAGAAGTTGAGGGACGTAAATTAATAATGAACATTTGTAAGAATCTACGTCGTCATCAGAACGAGGATGGTTGTTTAAATATGGTGAAAACCCGATATGATGAAAAGAGTCCAGAAGGAGAGAAATTAAGGAAGTATTACAAGATATACGATCATATCTTGTACATACGTAAGGGTGAAGATAGTAATATTTGGCGGGTATGCTGGCCCAGCAAATACGTCACGGAAATAATAGACTACTACCATTTGGCGTATGGTCACTGTGGACCAAAGAAATGTACGGAAAAGCTGAGTGAAGTAGTGCATTTCAACAACATGTTAAAACGAGTTACTGACAGAGTGAAAACTTGCGATTTATGTCAGAAGGTGAAGGTTACCAACTGTACGAGTCGTGGTCCTATGCAAAGTATAAGGCCTAACGACACCTTTGAGTTACTGTGCGTGGACTTGTACGGACCTTTGCCCAAGTCATCAGGAAACTTTGCTTACATTTTAGTAGTGCTAGAAGCTTTTTCCAAGTTCATCAAACTATACCCGATTAGGAAAGCTACAGCCAAAGCAGTCTATAGCAAGCTTGTGAACGATTATTTTGTTCATATTGGTAACCCCAAGGCGATTCTATCAGACAATGGGGCACAATTTACTTCTAAGTTGTGGAATGAAGGCTTGGAAAGTAATGGGGTCGAGGTGATCCATATTTCAGCTTATTGTCCGGCTGGGAATCCCGCTGAGAGGTATATGCGCGAGCTAGGCCGACTGTGCCGTACCTATTGCCATCACAACCATAGGGCATGGGGCAAATATGTAGCAGTATTTGAGAGAATTATGAACACCTTGAGACATGAATCGACGGGATTTTCTCCAGAGGAAATCCTGTTGGATGACAGAAGTAAAAGTTTAGTGGAAGAGATAATCAAATTCCCTCCACGGATTGACATTAGTATTGGTGTGAAAAAAGATCGTTTGCGAGAAGTAATGAAGCTTAAAGCCGATGCTCGCATACGTCGTCATGACGCTAAAGCGCGTTTTGCTAAGTTTGCGATCGGAGACTTAGTACTTGTAAAAGCTCATGAGAAATCGAGCGAGATAGACAATGAAATCTCTAAATTTAAGTTTGTTTATAATGGACCATATAAAGTCATTGGTATACCTCACACAAATGCTTATTGCTTAGAGTATCCAAGCTCTGGAAAGCTGTTAGGTATACGAAATATAATAGATTTGAAATTGTACCAACCTAGGATCGATTAATACCACACAATGGGTAATTTGTACAATATGTAAATATAGAGTGTAAGATTTAAGGTTTGCTAGATTGCCATGCTTTTGACTGACCAAGAGGACATTAAAGAAGTTGTAATTAATAAGTAATTAATTTTGACTAAATGATTTAAGAGAGAGTGATTATTTATCAATTGAAAAATCCAAGCTGCTAATTTAAGTTTTCAGCTGAGTCACAGTACATTAAGCAACGTAAATATGATTTTGTAACTAGCTGTAAGATTTCATGAATATGTGTTTTACTAGTCATTGCCGATGTACTTAGACGCTGTTTTAAGTTTCAGGCTAGTACATGCGTGTGATGATGGACAGTGTTGAGTTATCCACTGTGATAGTATTAAGGGACTCCTTGAGATTACTCGGGAGTGAGTTTTTCCTAAAGAATTCAGTGAAACGGACGTTCTGGAAACGCCGTCACAAGGGCGAGTGAGATCAAGCGTGCCGCACACGCGGGCGCAACAATACTGGCGGGGTGGAACCGCTGTCGGCTCTTGTGCCGCTGTCGGCTCTTGTGCAGCTGTCGGCATTCTTTGTACTTGCGAGTACGGAAGGCGGAGTTGTTTTCCTTCCCGGACAGCTGATATGAAAGAATTCTGTTGTCAATACTTATGTTTTTGTCGATCTGCTGTATATTATTTTCTTGTTTAGCGTTAAGTGTACACTCATGACAAGAATACTGATTATGAAAGGTTTATATAAAATACGTATTCTATGTAATTAATTATTAATTTGCGTATTTTGATATACCTGTTTTTTATGACCATGCAATCTAATTAATTTTGCAAATAGTATTCCATTTCTCATAGTGTTACGAATTTTAATGATTTTGAAATAGCTAAACCATTTTCTATATTTTCTATGAATTTTAATATGTTGTCAACCTGTTTTATTTTGTGCAAGGTGACAGAGTGGAATAAGATTAGGAGTGTCTCCACTCAATTATTATGGTCTAAAAATTGATTTATGGTTAATTAGACGAATGCTAACTTTTGTTGATGTTTTGAGCATATGCATTTCCGTTGTTTCTTTTTTGGGACATTTTCTGAGTCTGTTTACGTTACACGAACATCCTCAGACAATGTGGGGCACGTGTAACGCCGGAAATGCATATCCTCCTACTTTCATCTATTGTACTATTATTTTTTTCCTTGTTTTGTTACCTCAAGATATGACATTTCTGTCTCTTTATATATTGTAATTGTTTTACTGTTTGTATATATATATTTATGCACTTATGTCGATGTATAATTGGTTTGTTTCGTAAATATTATTTGTATTTTTACGCTGGGTCTTGCCTAGGGAAAACTGCTATCGAACGATTACATCGATGGGTCGTGTGAAGAATCAAAGTGTGTAGGATCTTTGGGGGTGTTAACTCTGCCGCGTGGAGCGCGGGCAGAACAGGGAGAGTCTGGCGGGAGTAGCGAGTGGAGCAGGTGTTGTGTGACGCTCCCGCGAGTTGCCGCGCTTTCGGGGTTTGGCAGCATGTAATTGCGCTCGACTCGCGATGATAGTTTCTGACATGGTGTCGCGGACGGGAAGCATTAGCTGGCGCACATCAAGAGCCCGTTTCGCCTGGTGACCGTGTCGAGAAGAAGGCGCGCCAACATCCAGCTTCTGCAACAGCGACGGCCGACAATGAGTGATTGTCGCCACCTCCTCGATCGACGGCTTCAAACCTTCAATCAACCAACAAGGAAGACTAAAAGCACGTAAAGTTTCAGAACTGTATGGCAGACCTCAGCTTTTCAAATTGTTCCATTTGCCTCGCAAAATTACAGCAACTTAGCATGAACCTTTGTTGCTCATTGTCCCAATTGCATTGCCAAGCAGGGTCCCTTCCTTTTCCGAAATGAACCCGAGTGTCGTTGAAATTCAAACGCCAGCATTAAAATAATATAATTAGATTTCACTGCTTTAATTTCAAAGTTCAGTAGCTGGCTACAATATTTAAGTTACACGAGCACAAATTTAGAGTGCGAGTTTTGTTAGCATATTTTAGCTTACCTGTGACTGCAGCTCAGCTTGGTACGTACTAAATTTTACTATTGTTACTAGTTCAGAATCATTTAATTCAAGTTCAAAGTTAAATCTCTTGTTTCTAAATTGCGTAGAGTCAAGTTGCTTTTGAAATGATTGTTGAGGTAGTCCAAGACTAACCGTATTTTACTGGATTTCGATGTGCTTCAGAAAGAAAGCTCACTATTAACTTCAGTCACTAAATTAACTTTCGATTTTCCGGTTTTATTAATTCTTTTGCTAAGTTAAGTCAGAGTGCAGCGAAATTTATTACTTCTGACAAACTTTCAGTTTTCACACTACACGTGTCAACCTTCAGTTGCCACGCTTCTAGTGTTAATTAAATGTGTAATAACCTTTCTTTTTCAGTTACTGTAGTAAGTGTCCTTAGGACTGGCGACCGTGATTTCCCCCAAATCTCAAATATCTAATTACCGCTAGTTAATTGTTAACGTAACGGCCGCACATTTACTTTCTTTATTAACTTTACCTCTTTTCAAAATTAATTTCCACCAGTTTCATTTGCATTTTTCCTTTCATTTAGATGTAACCCTTTCCTCCCTCTTTACCGATAGATTAACTTCGGTGACGATTGCTTTTCCCAAATTTCCATTAGGTACACGCGGTTTAATTTTTCACTGTCATTAAGGTCGATAAGTGAGGGGGGAGGTTACAGCAGGTCAGTACCGTTGGGTCTTCCTGGTCTGTTCGGACAGAGTTTAGTTTTAGTTAATCGAAAGAATGAGGACCCCTGAAAAACTGTGTTAAGTTTGAGTGAGTTATGTATGATGGTATTTGTTACTACTCTGCTCAGAATTGGGAACTAGAAGCACCATTTTTGTGTGCCCCTCTCTGCTGCTGTGGTAGCTTAATCCTTAAAATTGGTCACCATGCTGATGTGCAGCGTAAGACGTTGTCGTGCTGTCCATATGTCCGCAGCTCGTGGTCTAGTGGCTAGCATTGCTGCCTCTGGATCACGGGGTCTCGGGTTCAATTAGCGTCCGGGTTGGGTATTTTTCTCTGCCCGGGGACTGGTTGTTTGTGTTGTCCTCATCATTTCATCATCATCGTCGTCATTCTTGACAGTGGCTAGATTGGACTGTGTACAAAAATTGGGATTTTGTATGGGCTCTGATGACTGCACAGTTGAGCGCCCCACAAACCAAACATCATCATCATCATCGAGCAGTCCATATGAATACTTGTCTCGCTGCAAACAAGGTATGTGTCTAAACAACAAAGCAAATAACGTATGTTCCCTCAGCCGCTAGTCATTCGGTGCTGTTGAGATACTGCGTTACATCGAGTATGGCCCTCCCAAACATATCAATTCACTATTCGTTTGACAATCGTGAGATCCCAGTCAATACGAGCGGCAGTACAGCGGAACGATAAACGACAGACCATGATCCTGTTGCCGCTGAATTCCAGCAGTTGCTGGTACACGTTTCTCCCTCTTACACATGGCACGGCATGATTTTCGCACAAGCAACCATAATTCAAATGCGAGAGCTGAACGAGAAATCCACTGCGTAATAATTCCTTACCTACAAAATGTAGACAGTGTTACTCTTCCTTCGTGTGGCTGCGCTGAAATGCTTATCATTTGCAAGTCCAAGCATGTAGTAGACGTCATCCTAATTTGATGTTTGTTGAATGCCACCTTCATTGTGTTGCAATTTTAATGCCTAGTGGCGTATGAATGTTAGGGAGGCAATAAAGCCTCGGTGGTACCAGTGCGTGTACTCTTAGGTTTTTAATCAAATGTCAGGAGACCAGTTGGATTTGAGGAGGGCGTGTCCTTCATGAAACGAGGATCCGCTATCTCAAATCCATCATTTTACTGAAAGAAGAATAGTAGCATTGTTCGCGTCAGCAGGTAAAACGATTGCGTACTTCCTATTAATGGCCGAAGTGCTTTCCTCTCCTCAGCGACGGCGTTCCGCGTTGCGTTTGAGTGCGAAGACCCTAGCAGGGCTGTTGCTTATTTCTTCAGAAACCTCCCCGGGAAGTTCCAAAACAACCTGCCCAACAGCACACTCAAAATCTTTCTCAGGAAAAATCTTTGAAGCTGGCACAAATTCGGTCTGTTCTCCAACATCTCGTATTTCGCTTTGTCACACAGTGCCTTATCTGTGAAGATAAACACAGCACGTCTGTACCGTTTTCCTTCTTGCGGTGCTCAGCGTGTAAGACAATTTCCCTTCCTGCGATGGTCAGCACGTAAAACGATGGAACTTAAAACATTTGACGTACCATAATATGTTAGCTCGTCCAGTCTGAAAGAGATGTAACACAGTCCACCCAGAGGCTAATAGTTTTTCAGACGAAATGGAAGCCTGCTTCTGGAGACCCTGTTCGATCCATTCCGTGCAAAACAGATTCTCTCTGTCTCCAGAATCCTGCTGGCTCATAGTTTGATTCCCTTGGCAGCCGCAGAATCTATATAAGGGTGAGGTTGGCGGAAGTCTGTAGCCTATAGTTTGTTGATCCTGGCATCTTGTTCAAAATGCGAATGCGCACTTTTCTCGTTTATCTAACTTACATACGCTACTGACCATCTCCTTCTCGTAGAGGTACCAGATACCCTACTTGATGACCTGGTTGTCACTTCCAGTGTAGCCCTCGGAAGTGTATATTAGATATACCTCAGATTATTGGTGGACCATTTGCTTTAATACTAGGGTTGCCAACCGTTCCGATATACTGGGACCGTCACCATTATGGACCTTCTTGTCCCGAAATCCCAACAAGACTCAATTTTGTCCCGATTTTGCAAAACACTGTTACGGGCTTGGCTCAAGTCTTGAAGTAACCCCATCTGTTAGCGCAACATGTAAATTCAGCCTCAGTTTTATTTATGTCAAAAAGTTTATGTTGACAAGGTCGTCTAACAGGTGGCGTTGCATGTTGCTCATCCTGTATCTACATGCAAGCATCTTCTAGAGCTGGCATCATCATTCGAGAAAATACCAGACTTCTCCAGCAGTTCATGGCTAGAACTATTTAAGCAGCACCACGCGGAAGAATCGGGCAGTTCTCATCTGAATAGCAATCTCATAAGACGTTTCTTTCTAAACGTTATACGAACAACTAGTCCAAATTAGTAATGCTGAAGTGTTTACTGCGAGTATATAGGGGGTGAAGAGTATAGTGAGTTGTGCTTTTAATAAACGAATCATTGCTTACGAAAATGCCTAAGGATGGAAAGAAAATGTGTCACTTTTCGGATGATTACACAAAAGAGTGTGGTCTTTTGTCAAAAAAGAACATACGGATCGCGTTGTGTGAGCTTTGTAGCTGTTTCATCTCAGTAACTCACTGAGGTAAGGCAGATGTGAGGCGTCACATTTCTACGAAGAATCTTAAAAACAGATTCGCGGTAGCATCTAGACCCCTACATCAAAACCTATTTCTACATTCATGATTAAAAAAGACATCATTGTTGCTGCACGACTCAGAACAGCTTATAAAGTTGTCCAGCATCATCAATATTTAAGTTCTCCTTACTGTACAATAAAACTGAATGCTGCAATATTATCACATAGAAGACGGTGTAATTAGATGAGAGACGAACACTAACTTCACTTAACGTCAGCCAGAACACATACAGTATATATACAGTTACAGAACATTCCAGTACAATGATGCTTGACATTTGTGGATACTTCCAGAATGTACTCGAACTGATTATAGAAATTAAAATTGTACAGTCTAGGGAAGTTTTGAACTCACGACTCTCCATACGACAATTAAGTACCATAACCACTACACCATGGTGTTACTTGGCTGTCTCCCACCACAATATATTCTGACTGCAAAGTCGACGCAAAGCAGTCTACAGCCATGAGCAAAGCTACAGTGATTTTTAAAAATATTCTCACTCCACTCTCCGTGTCCGAATGCAAAAAGCAATTGCAAGAAGTTTCATGTTACGGCGTAGTCACCAACTATCGAACCACAAGGCTGAAAAGATGTTTCCTTTAGTTGTTCAGTATTTTACTGAAAGTGACAGAATCCAGAAGAAGGTGTTGAAGTCTGATTCGCTGAATAACGAAATATCGGAGACAACTGCAAAGTTTTGTATAGGCACTTAAAGATAACTTCAAATTCCACTGGATAAATTAATCGCTTCTTGTTGAGACAACACCAGTACCAATTCCGAAGGACTTCATCGACGCGGCCAGTTGACTGTGTTTCACTAAATTAAAGAAGAACTAGGAAAAAACGTAGAAGGAATTGAATTCCTTACCCACATTCTCTGCAATACCATACCAAGCGCTGCTGGATTCTTACTGCTGATAGTGAAATAATCATCTTGAAAATATTTAATTATTTTTCAGTAAAGACGGTATGGAGAGAGAAGCTGAAAGAGTTCTGCATATGCATTGATTTCCAACAACAGATTCTAACTTAAAAACAAGATGGCTGTCGTTAATGCCCACAGTTGAGAGGATTCTTAAGCTTTAGATTCCTTTAAAATCACTTTTTGACGCCGAAGATGGGCCACCTAAAATAATTCCAGATCTTTTCAGTAGGCCGGCCGCTGTGATAGGTTCTAGGCGCTTCAGTCCGGAACCAAGTGGCTGCTACGGTGGCAGGTTCGAATCCTGCCTCGGTCATGGATGTGTGTGATGTCCTTAGGTTAGGTTAGGTTTAAGTAGTTCTAAGTCTAGGGGACTGATGACCTCAGATGTTAAGTCCCATAGTGCACAGAGCCATTTGAACCATTTCAACCAGTAGTCAGTGAAATTTACTTCAGGTTTATGGAGTCAAACTTGGCTCTGTTTGAAAAAAAAAGGGTGGAGAAGAATAAAGTCTCAATAATTGAAATAAAAAATATATTACTCGACACTCAAAGATGTCTGAATGAAAAATAGACTGTGAGATTTATTGGCATGCAAACCAAAATTAATTTGAACAAATTAAAAAATAAGAACGCTAACCAAGAAATAATTAATTTGATTTCGAAATTTGAGGAAGAGACTATGGCTTTCTAACCCAAAGCATCTGATTACTTAGAGAAATTGTTTCTTTCAATAATCATCAAGTATTTGACTGGATGACGGTATCTGAAGCCCCAGACGGGATGATGAGTGAAAACACTATTACACACCTGATCAAAAATAGTGCTTAGATTTCAGGCGACAATTGTTTTCAGGAACATCTCGTATGTCTGCAGAGCTTTTTAGAAACTAAGCGTGACTCGGAAGAACGGAAATCTAAACACTCCGTGGAAGAGAGGTGGATTTACTTTCTTAAGGAAACCGAAAACCCTGAACGTAAACGCCAACTGCTAAAATTATGCGAGTATTTGTTCTCCATTCCCCCACACAGCGCCACTGTGAACTGATGAAAGAAACCGACTGCTGCCAGTGACTGTGAATTCAGTTTAACAGTGCCAATTTGACTACAGTCTGACGTCCATGGAGTTTTATAAATATATAAAAGGGAAAAAAGACTTGTTGAGAAAAGTGAAATCTTCCGAAAAATATGGTACAGACTACTTCTGCTGCAACAAGTTCCGTGTAACTGCGTTCTAAATAAAAATTAATTATATTAAATAAATTTTTTACTTCATTTCTGCACCCACATCTCAGACTGTCCCAGTTAGATATGGCAACCGTATTTAATACTCATTTCTTCATCGTCCAGATTTTCCTTAAATATCTCTGCTAGGCGAGTATGATCATAACCAATATAAGAATGCGGTCAGGAGGTTTGCGGCTTTAAACATCGTTCCCTGCGCAGTTATAGAGCGTATACATCTAAATTTTCAGTCGAATTTGTATCATCTGGTGAGGATTTTGGATCATCTGGTGATTCTGATATAAATAAATGATCTTCCACTTTAAGTTTCAGGAGATGAATTTTGTTCCTTTTTCCAAATGATGGAAGTATATGAATAAAAAATAGAGGTGTCCCCTTACTGAAAACGTAGCTAATGAAATATTCCCACGGATCAGCAGCAAATGGATTATCGTTTAATTTTTACAAGAGTGAGTACATAAAATTGGGTACTTCTCATAGAACTAAACAAGCTGTAAAATTAGACTTCTCAAAAAATGAAATGTAAGAAGTGGAACATGTTAAGTTTTTGGGACTAGTTGACGAGGCCAAAAATCAACTGTGGTTTGTGGAGTCAGGATAGTAACAATAAGTAAATAGAGACAGATTACAACCTTAATTGGAAAACCCACTGCCTAGAATTAATGAAACGTCTTAGTTCATAGGTGTTTGCAGTACGCATGATTACTGCTATATGTGATTTAAAAGTGAAGAAACTAGTTTATTCTGCATACTGCCACTATATAAAGAGATATAGAATCATTTTCTGGGTAAACTCAACGTACGGGGAGAGTATTTTCAGAATATAAAAGCATGTAAGAAGGTCCTGCATAGGGCTCCTCAGAAAACTAGGTGCTTTGACAACTATTTCACAATACGGTATATACATTCATTATTGTCCTTTGTCATTACTAACATTTTTATTTCCTCAAAAAATAATGAAAACCATAAATATAACACTAGAACCAAAACCGACTTCTACCAAGACTTTAAGACGTCAATATTAGTGCAGAAAGGGGCCAGATACGTGAGTATACATGTATTCAACAACCTACCCCAGCACATTAAATGTTACCTAAATAATGTGACAGAGTTCAAGATCGATTTAAGAACTTTCTTTAGCGAAACTCAATCTACTCAGTTGAAAATTATCTTAATACTCTTAAATTTAATGTTTTAGCTTATAATGTTTAGTTTATAATTAGAATTAGCGCTGCAACACGGTAACGTTAAGTCATTTCACTGTATTGCACTCAAACTGAGTAAAATGTAGATCTCTGACTTATTTCCACGACTTAGAGACCACGCTCTGTGGGATCTACCGCACACAACTAATGTGATGCTTATGTAAAAGAATTCAGGTGTTCGCGAACATCGTTGCAGGCGACATGCATATTCCCAATCACGTCTAGTTTGGAGGAAGCAGGCGGCGAGACACGGTGGTTGAAACACTGGGCTCTCTAACGGGAGCGACGTAATAATGAAATAAACTTCGGTTATCTTTTATGTCCAAGGACTTAAATATGACTTTTTACTGCAACGACATATGCATTCTTGCATTCACACTATCTCATCACCTACTCAAAACTTTTCTTCTTCATAGGAGCGATAGTAAATGTATCTCTGGCAGTGTCCTCTTCACACTCTTTGGTTCACACTATTGGACCAAGAACGGAGGTTCATAAACCCGTCCGGCCATCGGGATTGGTTCGCCGTGATATTCCCCAACCGCCTAAGGCAAATACTGGAACATTTCCTTTGAAAGGGCACGGCCGGTATTCTACCCCACTCTTCCCCAATTCGAGCTTTTCCTCTTTTTCGTCGTTCATATTGCGTCTTTCAAAAAATATGACATGCACAAGGACTAGTGCATGCGGATTTTATACAGCGCACGGCAAAATGTATACGCTTAGTTTTCCATATGGTCACTGACAAGAATGTAGCAATATTAATGTTAGTACACTGAAGTGACAAAAGTCATGCGACACCTCCTAATATCGTGTCGGACCTCCTTTTGCCCGACGTAGTGCAGCAGCTCGACGTGACATGGACGCAACAAGTTGTTGGTAATCTCTTGTAGAAATATTGAGCCATGCTGCCTCTATAGCCGTTTACAACTCCGAAAGCGTTGCTGGTGCAGGATCTTGTGCACGAACTGATCTCTAGAATATGTCCAATAAATGTTCGATGGGGTTCACGTTGAGCGATATGGGTTGCCAAATCATTCTCTCGAACTGTTGAGAACGTTCTTCAAACTAGTCGTGAACAGCTGTGGCCCGGTGACATCGCGAATTGCCATCCATAAAAATTCCATCACTTTTTGGTAACATGAAGTCCATGAATTGCTGCAAATGGTCTATAAGTAGCAGAACGTAATCATTTCCAGTTAATGATCGGTTCAGTTGGACCGGAGGACCTGGTCCATTCTACATCTACGTCTACATCTACATTTATAATCCGCAGGCCACCCAACGGTGTGTGGCGGAGGGCACTTTACGTGCTCGAATCTCTCTAATTTTACATTCGTGATCTCCTCGGGAGGTATAAGTAGGGGGAAGCAATATATTCGATACCTCATCCAGAAACTCACCCTCTCGAAACCTGGACAGCAAGCTACACCGCGATGCAGAGCGCCTCTCTTCCAGAGTCTGCCACTTGAGTTTGCTAAACATCTCCGTAACACTATCACGCTTACCAAATAACCCTGTGACGAAACGCGCCGCTCTTCTTTGGATCTTCTCTATCTCCTCCGTCAACACGACCTGGTACGGATCCCACACTGATGAGCAATACTCTAGTATAGGTAGAACGAGTGTTTTGTAAGCCACCTCCTTTGTTGATGGACTACATTTTCTAAGGACTCTCCCAATGAATCTCAACCTGGCACCCGCCTTACCAACAATTAATTTTATATGATCATTCCGCTTTAAATCGTTCCGCACTCATACTTCCAGATATTTTACAGGAGTAACTGCTACCAGTGTTTGTTTCGCTATCATATAATCATACAATAAAGGATCCTTCTTTCTATGTATTGGCAATACATTACATTTGTCTATGTTAAGGGTCAGTTGCCAGTCCCTGCACCAAGTACCTATCCGGTGCAGATCTTCCTGCATTTCGCTGCAATTTTCTAATGCTGCAACTTCTCTGTGTACTACAGCATCATCCGCGAAAAGCCGCATGGAACTGCCGACACTATCTACTAGGTCATTTATATATATTGTGAAAAGTAATGGTCCATGTAAACACAGCGCACGCCGTTATGGAGCCACTACCAGCTTGCACAGCTTGACAGCTTGGGTCCATGGCTTCGTGGGACCTGCGACACACTCAAACCCTACCATCAGCTCTTACCAATTGAAATCGGGGCTAATCTGACCAGGCCGCGGTTTTCCAGTCGTCTAGGGTCCAACCGATATGGTCACGAGCCGAGGAGAGTCGCTGCAGGCGATGACGTCCAGTTAGCAAAGGCACTCGCGTCGGTCGTCTGCTGTCATAGCCCATTAACGCCAAATTTCGCCGCACTGTCGTAACGGACACGTTCTTCGTACGTCCCACACTGTTTTCTGCGGGCATTTCACGGAGTGTTGCATGTCTGTTAGCACTGACAACTACGCAAACGCCTCAGCTCTCGGTCGTTAGATGAAGATCGTAGAGCACTACCTTGTCCGCCTCAGATTTGATATTCTCGGCGAACTCTTGACATTGTGGATCTCGGAATACTGAATGCCCTGACGATTTCCCAAATGGAATGTACCATGAGTCTAGCTGCAACTACCCTTCGGCGTTCAAAGTCCGTTAATTCTCGTCGTGCGACCATAATCATATTGGACAGCTTTTCAATAAATCTCAAGAATCACAAATGACGGCTCCGCCAACGTTCTGCCCTTTTATACCTTGCGTGCGCGATACTACCGCCATCTGTATATGTGCATATCGCTGTCTCATGACTTATTACGCCAGTATAAGTTAGCCACGTTTATAAGAGTCTTCATAGTACCACAAATCTGCATTGAGACTTCTTAAAACAAATTAAAGTAAGTCACCAAGTTACTTATAGCAGTCAGCGTAATAGAAATTTGAATACTTCGGTATTGTTTCGTAAAGAAACAGAACAGTAGGAACATTAACAAGTCCTTCCATAGTGAACGCAAGCATAAGGAATTAAAAATGTATTTCATTACAGTACAGTAGTGCTAGTACGTTTAGTAAAGGAATTTTCCAATCGACACCGCACCGAGAGTAGCACACGCAGATCCTCCGCTAAGTGGACCCTCTTTCGCGGCGGATATTATCTAATTTAGCGAGTTATCATTGTACGCTCACAGTGACCAATCTGTGCACGGCCCCCACAAGGTCCAGCTTCTGAGCTTCTGCCTTGTTCATCTGCACTTCCAATCGTTGTTTATACCCATCTTAGCAGCAAAAACATATGGCACCAGTCTTCTGATTGACAAAGCAGTTAGTGATTTATCGAAAACATCAACAGAAGGTTCACAGATTGATTACTGTTAAATTTTATCAGGAATTCCGGAGGCTATCTCAATAGCATGTTCGAACATGAAATACAAGAACTAAAAGGTATCAAGTTTTTCGGATATCAGATAGATCGTCACTTGTATTGGTAAATACATACTGTACAATTACTGAAATGCCTTAGCTCAGGTCTCTTTACAGGCAGTTTAACAGTGAATACACTAGTTTATTCTGCATATTTTCTTTTGCTAATGAATCGCAGAATCATTTTAGGGGAACTTGACTTATGATGATAACATTTTCAGAACACTAAACCGTACTGTAAGAATTAAATCTGGTGATAATTTCAGAACATTTCGTAGAGACCTCCTAAAAATGTTTTTTGAACGACTGTCCCACAATGTAAATATTCATTAACGTCCTTTGTCGTTAGTGATACTTCTCTTTTCTCCAAAATATTGCAGAAACGATAATAGTAGGACCAAACCATGGTACATAAATAATTCAAGGGTTTTAACATTAGTACAGACTGGAATCATCTATCAGAACAGACCTGCTTCGCTCTCCGCAATTCACGAACTGTAAAGTAAAAACAGCTAATGGAAAATGTTTGCCTATCATTTACGATTATATGATGAACTCTTCTTGGGTTATCAGCTGAGTCAAGGCGTCGTTCTGTGTCAACGTTTCGACAAGTTTCGTACACGTCATCTTCTCCTGAAGGTGATGCTCGGGAAACCTGTCGAAACGTCGCCGCTGAACGACACCTGTTGTTGTTGTGGTCTTCAGTCCTTAGACTGGTTTGATGCAGCTCTCCATGCTACTCTATCCTGTGCATGCTTCTTCATCTCCAAGTACCTACTGCAACCTACATCTTTCTGAATCTGCTTAGTGTATTCATCTCTTGGTCTCCCACTACGATTTTTACCCTCCACGCTGCCCTCCAATACTAAACTGGTGATCCCTTGATGCCTCAGAACATGTCCTACCAACCGATCCCTTCTTCTAGTCAAGTTGTGCCACAAACTTCTCTTCTCCCCAATCCTATTCAATACTTATGTGATCTACCCATCTAATCTTTAGCATTCTTCTGTAGCACCACATTTCGAAAGCTTCTATTCTCTTCTTGTCCAAACTAATTATCGTCCATGTTTCACTTCCATACATGGCTACACTCCATACAAATACTTTCAGAAATAACTTCCTGACACTTAAATCTATACTCGATGTTAACAAATTTCTCTTCTTCAGAAACGCTTTCCTTGCCATTGCCAGTCTACATTTTATATCTTCTCTACTTCGACCATCATCAGTTATTTTGCCCCCCAAATAGCAAAACTCCTTTACTACTTTAAGTGTCTCATTTCCTAATCTAATTCCCTCAGCAACACCTGACTTAATTCGACTACATTCCATTATCCTTGTTTTGCTTTTGTTGATGTTCATCTTATATCCTCCCTTCAAGACACTATCCATTCCGTTCAACTGCTCTTCCAAGTCCTTTGCTGTCTTTGACAGAATTACAATGTCATCGGCGAACCCTAAAGTTTTATTTCTTCTCCATGAATTTTAATACCTACTCCGAATTTTTCTTTTGTTTCCTTTACTGCTTGCTCAATATACAGATTGAGCAACATTGGGGAGAGGCTACAACCCTGTCTCACTCCCTTCCCAACCATTGCTCCCCTATGATGTCCCTCGACTCTTATAACTGCCATCTGGTTTCTGTACAAATTGTAAATAGCTTTTCGCTCCCCGTATTTTACTCCTGCCACCTTCAGAATTTGAAAGAGAGTATTCCAGTCAACATTGTCAAAAGCTTTCTCTAAGTCTACAAATGCTAGGAACGGAGGTTTGCCTTTCCTTAATATAGCTTCTAAGATAAGTCGTAGGGTCAGTATGGCCTCACGTGTTCCAGTATTTCTACGGAATCCAAACTGATCTTCGCCGAGGTCGGCTTCTACTAGTTTTTCCATTCGTCTGTAAAGAATTCGTGTTAGTATTTTGCAGCCACGGCTTATTAAACTGATAGTTCGGTAATTTTCACATCTGTCAACACCTGCTTTCCTTGGGATTGGAATTATTATATTCTTCTTGAAGTCTGAGGATATTTCGCCTGTCTCATACATCTTCCTCACCAGATGGTAGAGTTTTGTCAGGACTGGCTCTCCCAAGGCTGTCAGTAGTTCTAATGGAATGTTGTCTACTCCCGGAGCTTTGTTGCGACTCAGGTCTTTCAGTGCTGTGTCAAACTCTTCACGCAGTATCGTATCTCCCATTTCATCTTCATCTACATCCTCTTCCATTTCTATATTATTGTCGTCAAGTACATCGCCCTTGTATAAACCCTCTATATACTCCTTCCACCTTTCTGCTTTACCTTCTTTGCTTAGAACTGGGTTTCCATCTGAGCTCTTGATATTCATACAAGTGGTTCTCTTTTCTCCAAATTTCCCTTTAATTTTCCTATAGGCAGTATCTATCTTACCCCTAGTGAGATAAGCCTCTACATCCTTACATTTGTCCTTTAGCCATCCCTGCTTAGCCATTTTGCACTTCCTGTCGATCTCATTTTTGAGACGTTTGTATTCCTTTTTGCCTGCTTCATTTACTGCATTTTTATATTTTCTCCTTTCATCAATTAAATTCAATATTTCTTCTGTTACCCAAGGATTTCTACTAGCCATCGTCTTTTTACCTACTTGCTCCTCTGCTGCCTTCACCACTTTATCCCACAAAGCTACCCATTCTTCTTCTACTGTATTTCTTTCCCCCATTCCTCTCAATTGTTCCCTTATGCTCTCCTTGAAGCTCTGTACAACCTCTGGTTCTTTCAGTTTATCCAGGTCCCATCTCCTTAAATTTCCGCCTTTTTGCAGTTTCTTCAGTTTTAATCTACAGTTCATAACCAATAGATTGTGGTCAGAGTCCACATCTGCCCCTGGAAATGTCTTACAATTTAAAACCTGGTTCCTAAATCTCTGTCTTACCATTATATAATCTATCTGAAACCTGTCAGTATCTCCAGGCTTCTTCCATGTATACAATCTTCTTTTATGATTCTTGAACCAAGTGTTAGCTATGATTAGGTTGTGCTCTGTGCAAAATTCTACCAGGCAGCTTCCTCTTTCGTTTCTTACCCCCAATCCATATTAACCTACTACGTTTTATCTTCTCTCCCTTTTCCTACTGACGAATTCCAGTCACCCATGACTATTAAATTTTCATCTCCCTTCACTATCTGAATAATTTCTTTTATTTCATCATATATTTCTTCAATTTCTTCATCATCTGCAGAGCTAGTTAGCACATAAACTTGTACTACTGTAGTAGGCATGGGCTTCGTGTCTATCTTGGCCACAGTAATGCGTTCACTATGATGTTTGTAGTAGCTTACCCGCATTCCTATTTTCCTATTCATTATTAAACCTACTCCTACATTACCCCTATTTGATTTTGTTTTTATAACCCTGTATTCACCTAACCAAAAGTCTTGTTCCTCCTGCCACCGAACTTCACTAATTCCCATTATATCTAACTTTAACCTATCCATTTCCCTTTTTAAATTTTCTAACCTACCTGCCCGATTAAGGGATCTGACATTCCACGCTCCGATCCGCAGAACGCCAGTTGTCTTTCTCCTGATAACGACATCCTTTCGAGTAGTCCCCGCCCGGAGATCCGAATGGGGGACTATTTTACCTCCGGAATGTTTTACCCAAGAGGACACCATCATCATTTAGCCATACAGTAAAGCTGCATGCCCTCTGGAAAAATTACGGCCGTAGTTTCCCCTTGCTTTCAGCCGTTCGCAGTACCAGCACAGCAAGGCCGTTTTGGTTAGTGTTACAAGACCAGATCAGTCAATCATCCAGACTGTTGCCCCTGCAACTACTGAAAAGGCTGCTGCTGCCCCTCTTCAGGAACCACACGTTTGTCTGGCCTCTCAACAGATACCCCTCCGTTGTGGTTGCACCAACGGTACGGCTATCTGTATCGCTGAGGCACGCAAGCCTCCCCACCAACGACAAGGTCCATGGTTCATGGGGAGAGGAATAACGCTTAACCCGGCTGATAATCCGAGAAGATTTCTTCATCGAAATTCGCCGAAAAAGACTGCATTCCGATATTTCTGATTCTGTTCACCGTTCCTTATTTTTCCCTTTCGGTTACCAGTACAATACCAGAGGCTAAATGTAGAATGTGAGCATAGGCAGTACAACATTAAACTTTTTTGTCGTACTTGTTTTTGCTTAATGCCTCGTTAGTAGCGTGGTAATAAGAATGAGATATTTTTGAAGTGTAATTACACAGAACCGACGTTAGATATTTTGAAGGAAGTAGAGAAAAAACGCTGACCTAGGACACTATGTCTTGACTGTAATTTATTGCCTTAGTTTTACGACTCTGTTATCTCAGTATCTGCATTAACATCCAATCTTAAAAGAACTTGTAGGTGGATATTATTTTTTATCAAATAAAATAAATTATTTACGTTATTTGCTCTAATAAGTAGTAATGACGTAATAAATAAATAAGTAAATATAAATGAAGGTATAATTCTTTAACCCACAAACGATAGGCCTAGTTTAATGTATGAAGTGCAACATTCAGATGAAGTCTCCTGTTCGAAAATTGATTAGTTACAAGTGTGAAAAGTGATATGTTGTTTTGAACACATCACCCTGATAGCCACGGTAGTCTACGATGTTAAGAATTCTTATTATGTTTATTTTACGCAATATTTCGTATAAAAGCCACATATTTCCGTTGTAAATCATTAACAACAACTGTGCTTGAATAGCATAATAGTAGGGGAGAGACTTGTACCTCGACGATTGTGTACCTGGAAAAACGTGATGTTTAAAAATGTTCAAATGTGTGAAATCTTATGGGACTTAACTGCTAAGGTCATCAGTCTCTAAGCTTACACACTACATAACCTAAATTATCCTATGGATAAACACACACACACCCATGCCCGAGGGAGGACTCAAACATCCGCCGGGACCAGCCGCACAGTCCATGATTGCAGCGCTACAGACTGCTTGGCTAATCCCGCGCGGCCGTGATGTTTACTGACCGGTGTTTCAGTCTAGTGACTGAGGTATAAGCACTGAAAACAACCATAAGCGATTCCGGTATTTTATGGTGTTCTTTTTGTGAGACATGAAGTTCTGCTTTGTCCAGCGATTGTAAATATTCTGAGCTGTACATATTTAAGTGCTGCACAATGTATTCTGATTCCGGCTGGTATTCACTAAGTAGTGGATTCACCTGAAGTTCTGCTCTGTTTACAAGTTCATTGGAGAGGATTTTGTACATCACTGGGGCAGGGAAATTCGTCTGTAGTTGTTGATGTTGTCTTTTTTATGTAACGGGTGGATAAGAGCGCGTTTCCAGTCTTCTGGTATTTCCTCCGTCTCCGATATGTCTAAGATTAGGTGATGAAATTTCTGAGTTAGTGTAGGATCGTTCAGTTTCCAGAGTTCTGCGATAATCCCATCTTCTCCTGGTGCTTTGTTGTTCTTGAGCTGCTTGATTCTCGCCGTAATTTCTGCGAGAACAGTCCGAGTGTGTGAATACCGGGGGTGTGAAGCCAAGTTTTTCCTGTGGTGCTTCACAGTTAAGAAGGGAGCAGAAATACTGGACTAATGTTTTGCAATTGTTTTTTGAGTTGGTTTACGACGAGCCGTCGGGTCTTTAGAAGCACTGACTGGGTGTTTGGTATCACTGTAAATTTTCTCTAAAAGTCTCGTAGAAATTTCTTGTATTATTTTTGTTGGAATCCTGTTGTATTTCGTGGAGTCTGTTGTCATATCTTCGTTTTTCTTTTCGAACCACCTCTGCAGTCTGTTTTCGAGTTCTAAGAAAGTTGTCCCAGTTTTACTGTGTTTTGTGGTTGTTGAATTTTTTCCAGCTGTTATTCGGTTGGCTGTTGCCTGATCGAAGACTGTGTTCCACCAGTGCTGTTTCCTCGTGCGAGGGGGTTGTCCTGGTTTCATGCCTTCCTGAATTTTCCATGTTAGTTTCTTCCAGCTGTCTTTTTTCCTGATTAATTTGTTTGATGATTTGTGCTTTGTTGAGTTTCAGGTATTCCGGAGCACGTTTCATGTTTTTGGGTGGATATTTTTTCCTTGTATTGGGTTGAGAAATTTGTCTTTATTTGTAGGTGATGATGGCCTGATTCGAAAGCGCTTTTGCGAGATCTGACGTTTAGAATGTCTTTCGTACTTTCTTTAGAAATCGCGACGTGATCAATTTGGTATTTTCCCTACCTCAGATTGGGCGATATCCGTATGGTTAGTTTGTGTGTAGGTTTTTGAAATTGGGTGCTCATGATTTAAGCCCAAAGTTCCTGCGGAAGTTATTAGTTAAAATCGCCCAATAGGATTTTCACATGGTGCCTTGGTATTTTGTTGATTTCTTCTTCCATAGCTACCCAGAAATTATCCACGGCTTCAGAATCGGTTTTGTTGTGTTGATTTGTAAGGGCATGTACATTGAGAGGTGAAGTCGATCACTGAGTCGAGTGCTGAGTTGTGTACGGCGAATCCGGTTCCCAGGAGTGGTAGTTTGTCTCGAACTTTTACGGCAGGTTTGCCCTTGTAGAGTCTGAATTTCTCTGTGTTGAAGTGTCTTTCGTCACTAAATCTGGTCTCTTGGAGTACAGTGATCTTTATGTCGATTTTTTCGGCGGTGTTGGTGAGATCTTTTAATTTGCCTGCTTTAGTAAGAGTCTTCACATAACTGTGCCAAAAAAAATCTTATGTTTAGTCGTGAGAGTGTTAAGATTTTTTTCCCACATTGTGTCCCTGATCCCTCAGAATCCGATGATCATGTGAGTCCAGTCCATCTACTGGTGCCTGGGACAGTGATTCAATGATCGTCTTTTCAATCATGCATTCAAGCTGAATTTCACTTTTTGTTGTGATCTCGACTGAGATCACATATGTACAACTTCATTTTTGAGTTTGAGAACACTTTAGTGCAGCCGCCTCATCTGGAGGGACAGGCGCTCACCAGTGGCCGTCGATTCCCAAACAGACGCCAGTGGGTTTCTGATGTTTGTTAGTTTTTGGTCCGCCCTGGGTATTTCATTTCCCTAGTACCACCTTTATCTAGGTGGCTTTCCCCCATCTGCTACCCGAGGAGGCGACCGATGGGGGTACTAACAACCCCACACGGGTTATTATTATTATTATTATTATTAAACAGAAATTATCTTAAGCATTTATTAATGATTTATTAATTTTAATTCGCTGTGGAAAATATAGAATTATATTACGAATTTCAAAGGAAACAACTGTAGTCATAGTTTGCAACTGTAGTCATAGTTTGATTCGTAGTGTAATCGTTGGCGATGCAACCTACATTCGTTCATCGATGGATTCGACACTCTCTCTCCCTCTCTCCCTCCCTCTCTCTCTCTTTCTTTCTCGCCCTGTCTTTCGAACATTTTGCTTCGGCGAATGTCAATATCATGTACAAGCTTCAAGGAATGCATGACAAAATCTTGTCTATAATAATATTTATTTGCAACCAGTTACAGTTTTGAACCGTTTTTGTGGTAGGTAAGTACTAGGCCTACAAACGTATCCTGTTAGGTTAGGTTAGTGTTTAACGTCCCGTCGACAACGAGGTCATTAGAGACGGAGCGCAAGCTCGGGTTAGGAACGGATTGGGAAGGAAATCGGCCATGCCCTTTCAAAGGAACCATCCCGGCATTTGCCTGAAACGATTTAGGGAAATCACGGAGAACCTAAATCAGGATGGCTGGAGACGGGATTGAACCGTCGTCCTCCCGAATGCGAGTCCAGTGTACGTATCCTGTGTCACACATATCGTGAAATAAAGTTAACGAGAAGTACATGAAGACCTAAAAACATTATACATGGCGTTATTGGTGGTGTCTAATTAAGGTAAACATAGATAAGTAAGAACTTATCACTTCTGGAATTTGCGTTCAATGTGCAGCACAGTCACTAAGGGAGGCGCAGTTACGGAGGACATGTTGGCAGACTATCATGTCGACAGAGGCAAGGTAATTATAATAATAGGAGTGGACAGTCAGGAAAAGATACCGTCATTCGAATGCACCATAGGAGCAAGCTACGGAACAGTCACGGAATAATGCAGACTGCAATGGCAGAAGAAGAAACAATAATGCAGAAGAAGAAACAATAACGGATATTGCAACGGAGGATGGAACAACCAGAGAAATTATAACAGCAGACCACAAAACTGGTGACGGCGCAATGTGGGAACTTCCGGGCTAGGAGGCCGTGCTCGAACAGTAGAAATCCTTCCTCCTCACGTTTCTTTGCCAACTACGGGCAACAGGGACTCACATCGAAAGATGTTGCCTGAAGTTGGCAACGAAACGTCAGGAGGATGAAATTCTACTGTTCGACGACGTTCTCTTAACCCGGAAGTTTTAATTAATGAAGATGCCGGCCGTGGAAGCCTACATAATATGATTGAACGTGGAGAACGTTCGGAAGCTAACAACGGAGGTGGTGTGGCAAATCAAAACAGAGCTGAGATCGTGGAAATCTGAGACCTGCACCTACAACCACAGCAAAGTCATTACAGCCGTACTAGAAACTGACGTCTGGATTGCGAGGTGGAGGCTCATATAATTCCTGCGTCATCAATTGGACCCAGCTTCATCAACGTAATCTGGTACGATGACATTTCGGAAGTCTTACTTGAGGAGAAAAAATTAAACACGACAAGCACGTACATTCAATATGAGAAGTTATAATAGGTGACGGGGAATTACACAGAATTTGAATAGTGGAAACCAAATTTCAGCATTTACAGAAACAACTTTTAATAGATGGAAAACAGTTCTTAGTTGGCTGGAGCTATCCATGAGACAATTAGAATAAAGGGTGCTACCATTGGAAAAATCACTGAAGTGCAGAGACAAGTAAGACTTCAATAAATGCCTCAGGGACACATGTTATAGAAAGCTTCTTAGTGGTTCCGAAACTGATGATTGATCTCATAAGAGCAAGGACCTCCTGAGTGATTACATTGCATTAATTTATCTGGGACAAGGCGAAGTTACCATGCAGAAAGGAGATAAAATGCAACTGCGATTTGAAGATCAAGAAATTTGGACACAGATTCTGGAAAGTTGTTTGCGACTATCCTTGGACCATCAAAATATCGAGGCACTTACAGACAGAAAGAACAGAATGAGGGTTCGACGATTGAGGAAGAAGAAATTAGAAGTTGATATTGTCATTCATGAACATGTAAATCAAATCACTGCACATTATCCTACAAGCCAACTGCTATGTATTCCTCCCAAAAACAGGAGGACTTCCAGTACAACATCAGAGTTAAGCAACACCACAATTTCTTTGTAACTCCGTACCCTACCGTGCTAACTTACAAGTTAAAGGTGCATCAGAAAATTTCTCGAAATTTACGAGAAGGGATAATAGTCCGTTACGTATTATGTAAATTGAATGAGGAGGGGGAGAAAGGAAAGGAGAGGGAGGAGATTATTGATATAAGCTGCATCAGGACTTCGTGCGGCATTAGCGGCGACGCGTGAAAATGTGTGTCAGACCGGGATTCAAACCCGGGATCTCCTGCTTACTAGGCAGTTGCGTTAACCACAGCACCACCCGTACATAGTTTATCGCAATTGCACGGACTATTTCGGCACGCCTCTCGGACGAACCACAATCCCACCTAGAGCCACCTACCAGCAGTCGATGTCCGAAACAAACAGACATGACGCATTCAAATAAGCCTGTTGCGTGTTGTTGAGAAGGAAGACGGATCGGTTCGCCTGGTATTGGACTCCAGGCAAAAGAGTAAGATAATAACACCAGAAATGGACAGACCCAAAAAGATGGAAGAACTGTTACAGAGGCTTCTTGGGGTTAAGGTTTTTTCGTCAGTCGAGCTTCTTTGAAGCTACCGGTAAGTCGAGTTGCACCCTTGCTGTCGGAAGTACATGTCGTTTCTACTTTCAGGCCACTGCTACCAACTTCGCCGGTTGCCCTTTGGGCTGAAAATATCTTCATTTGTGGATTGAATGGAATTCTCGACGAGGCAGTAATGGAAGGCATCACTTACTACGTCTCTCACCTCTTAATTGCCAAAGGAAGTTGTAAGTAGCATAACAGAGTCTTGAATGTTTTGCTCAGTGCCTTGAGAATCACTGAGTAACTGTTTTTCAGTTCACAGGAAGCTGAGCTCTTGGGACACATAGTAACGGCTGAATGGATCAAACGGAATCCAAAGGATCAGAAGTCATTGCAAAGTTTCCGGCACCTCGGAACCGGAAGGAGTTGAGAGGTTTCCTTAGTGTCATTAATTTTTACAATAAATTTTAAAGATCGATTCATTAGAAGCGCTCCAACTCTGTGGTTTGACGGGCAAAAAGACGCCGTGGATTTGGGACGAACAAGCACAGAATGAGTTCCTAGCACCGAAGAGGATACACTCTAGTAGAATATTAGTACACTCTGACCTGTCAGTCGATTTTTGCGTGGCCACAGACAGCGCAATACCAGGAATTTCGATCATAATCTTTCAAAACGTTGAGGAGGACAGAATTACCACGATAAAATCAATTGCGTTTAGTAATAGAGGACTAACGAAAGTGCCGGCCGCGGTGGTCTAGCTGTTCTAGGCGCTCAGTCCGGAACCGCGCGACTGCTACGGTCGCAGGTTCGAATCCTGCCTCAGGCATGGATGTGTGTGGTGTCCTTAGGTTAGGTAGGTTTAAGTAGTTCTAAGTTCTAGGGGACTGATGACCACAGATGTTAAGTCCCATAGTGCTCAGAGCCATTTCAACTAACGAAAGTGAGAAAAATTGCTCTCTGGTCGAGCTCTAGGTTTTAGCCAGGGTTTTAGGGGTTCAAAACGTTCTGATACTTCCTCCTTGAACAGAAGACCACCACATATTACAAGGTGTACAACTTTGCTTCCGCCGTTTTTCCCCAACATTTGAGGCTTTAATGAAACAAATTGGTCACACATGTACCATTCAAAGTATTTTCCATCGCCGGCCACTACTTTCTTCCATCTTTCGGGCAGTGTACGAATCCCGCGTCGCAAAAATTGTTCATCTTTTGAAGCGATCCACGAATCGATCCAATTTGTGACTTCTTCATGAGATCGGAAGTGTTGGTCAGCCAGGCCCTACGCCATTGATCTAAACAGATGATAGTCCGAGGTAGCAATGTCTGGAGAATACGGCGGGTGGGGAAGGACTTAAAGTTTCCAAGTACGTTTTGACCCCTTTTGCAACTTGGGGTCGAGCGTTGTGCTGCAAAATCACTTTATCGTGTCTCTCGCTGTATTGCGGCCATTTGTCTTTTGCTGCTCTGCTCAGACTCATTAATTGCTTTCGATAACTAGCACCTGTGATTGTTTCACTTGGTTTTAATACCTCATAGTACACGATGCCGAGCTGGTCTCAATGCCGAGCATGATCTTGGAGCCGTTGACGTGGGAGCATGGCTGGGGTATCCCCATGATTTTTTGCATTTAGGGTTATCGTAATGAACCCATTTTTCGTCCTCGGTCACAATGCGATGCAAAAATCCCTTCCGTTTTTGCCTTTGAAGCAACTGTTCACAAACACACAAACGCCGTTCAACGTCTCTTGGTTTCAGCTCACACGGGACCCAAGTTCCTTCTTTCTGAATCATGCCCATAGCCTTGAGACTTTTAAAATGGCTTGCTGTTTCACTCCCAATAATCGTTCCGATTCTTCTTGAGTTTCACGCGAGTCTTCACTCAGCAATGTCTCCAATTCTGCATCTTCAAAAACATTCTCTCTTCCACCACTACGCCAGTCTACGACGTTAAAGTCACCGTTCTTGAAGCGTTGAAACCACTCACGGGACGTTCTTTCACTAATAGCGTCCTTACCATACGTACTTGAGAGCATTCGATGAGACTCAGCCGCTGTTTTCTTCATACTGAAACAAAACAGTAACACCTCCCGCAAAAGACGAGAATTAGGCTCGTAAACTGACATTTTCAATCAAGAACAATTTTATGACGCTGACACAGATCGACTAATGTTTGAATGAGGTTATGCTGACCGAGGTCCAAGCTAACTACCTGACGTCTGCGATCTGTTTCTTTCGACCGCTACTTATCGTTGTCGCCACCTATCGCCAGACGGCGGAAGCAAAGTTGTACACCTTGTACATTTTCTTCTCACAGCTAAACTTATCCACGATAGGTAACCTGATAGGCACTCTGCAAGGATTGGACTTATCATTGCTGATGCACTCTCTTGTTCACTGATGTGGAGGACACACGACGTACTAGAGGACACCAAAGAACACCGTTTCAGTCTTTACTACCTGAGGAATGTGGGCTTCGAAAATTACCAAATTAAAATGGCTCTGAGCACTATGGGACTTAACTTCTGAGGTCATCAGTCCCCTAGAACTTAGAACTACTTAAACCTAACTAACCTAAGGACATCACACACATCCATGCCCAAGGTAGGGTTCGAACCTGCGACGTAGCGGTGGCGTGGTTCCGGACTGTAGCGCCTAGAACCGCTCGACCACTCCGGCCGGCCGAAAATTACCTAACGATAACTCTACAGGATATAGATAGGGAACAAAAGAAGGACCCAGCTCTCCAAAGTCCGAAGGAAAGGTAGAAAGACAGGGAATAAACATCTATCCAGCTGTTCTACCTCATATGGAAGGGAATCTTGTTTCACAGGAGGAATGTTACAGATGGCTGACATCGAAATAAGTGTCCAAGAAATAGAAAAGCAACTGAAATCACTCAACAGAGGAAAGTCCACTGGACCTGACGGGATACCAATTCGATTCTACACAGAGTACGCGAAAGAACTTGCCCCCCTTCTAACAGCCGTGTAGAGGAAAGTCCACTGGACCTGACGGGATACCAATTCGATTCTACACAGAGTACGCGAAAGAACTTGCCCCCCTTCTAACAGCCGTGTACCGCAAGTCTCTGGAGGAACGGAAGGTTCCAAATGATTGGAAAAGAGCACAGGTAGTCCCAGTCTTCAAGAAGGGTCGTCGAGCAGATGCGCAAAACTATAGACCTATATCTCTGACGGCGATCCTTTGTAGAATTTTAGAACATGTTTTTTGCTCGCTTATCATGTCTTTTCTACTCTGTAGGAATCAACACGGATTCCGGAAACAGCGATAGTGTGAGACCCAACTCTCTTTATTTGTTCATGAGACCCTGAAAATATTAGATACAGGCTCCCAGGTAGATGCGATTTTCCTTGACTTCCGGAAGGCGTTCGATACAGTTCCGCACTGTCGCCTGATAAACAAAGTAAGAGCCTACGGAATATCAGACCAGCTGTGTGGCTGGATTGAAGAGTTTTTAGCAAACAGAACACAGCATGTTGTTCTCAATGGAGACACGTCTACATACGTTAAAGTGACCTCTGGCGCGCCACAGGGGGGTGTTATGGGACCATTGCTTTTCACAATATATATAAATGACCTAGTAGATAGTGTCGAAAGTTCCATGCGGCTTTTCGCGGATAATGCTGTAGTATACAGAGAAGTTGCAGCTTTAGAAAATTGCAGCGAAATGCAGGAAGATCTGCAGCGGATAGGCACTTGGTGCAGGGACTGGCAACTGACCCTTAACATAGACAAATGTAATGTATTGCCAATACATAGAAAGAAGGATCCTTTATTGTATGATTATATGATAGCGGAACAAACACTGGTAGCAGTTACTTCGGTAAAATATCTGGGAGTGTGCGTGCGGAACGATTTGAAGTGAAATGATCATATAAAATTGATTGTTGGTAAGGCGGATACAAGGTTGAGATTCATTGGGAGAGTCCTTAGAAAATGTAGTCCATCAACAAAGGAGGTGGCTTACAAAACACTCGTTCGACCTATACTTGAGTATTGCTCATCAGTGTGGGATCCGTACCAGGTCGGGTTGACGGAGGAGATAGAGAAGATCCTCCAAAGAAGAGCGGCGCGTTTCGTCACAGGGTTATTTGGTAAGCGTGATAGCGTTACGGAGATGTTTAGCAAACTCAAGTGGCAGACTCTGCAAGAGAGGCGCTCTGTGTCGCGGTGTAGCTTGCTCGCCAGGTTTCGAGAGGGTGCGTTTCTGGATGAGGTATCGAATATATTGCTTCCCCCTACTTATACCTCCCGAGGAGATCACGAATGTAAAATTAGAGAGATTCGAGCGCGCACGGAGGCTTTCCGGCAGTCGTTCTTCCCGCGAACCATACGCGACTGGAACAGGAAAGGGAGAAAATGACAGTGGCACGTAAAGTGCCCTCCACCACACACCGTTGGGTGACTTGCGGAGTATAAATGTAGATGTAGATGTAGATTCACTGTGGAGGCTTTACATACCAAATGATCTAATCAGTAAAATAATATGGTAACCCCAACTCATCTATGGACATTTTTGTACGAGAAAAATGTTTCTTAAAGTTAAGAACGATGTGCTAATTCAGTATTACGGAGTGCAGGAACAGGAAAGTCCTGTCAATCTGTAAGGCTTTTCAGAGGGGTAAACAAATCACCCAGGCAACGCAAGTACCACTTTACCCCATAACATCTCTGAAATCACGACTCTAGCCACAGCTGTTTAATAGGACCATTACCTATAACAAGGCCTGGGCATTGGTACATCTTGGTTGTCTTTGAGCTAATGTCTAAACACGTGATTTTGACATTGTTAGCAAGGCTACTGCACTCTCTCTGTCCTGCGCACTAAGCAAAGATTTTCTGTGCCGAGTAGGATCTGTGGATAGAATCAGACAGTGGATCACAGGTCGAGTGAGAATGGTGGAGGAGCACGCTACGAAGACATATAATGCAACCCATGTACATATCGGCGTACCATCCAAGTTCGAACACCACAGGACGTATCATGAGGAAAATCAGAAATTTTGTATCGCATATAGTGATATAAATAGCATGGAATGTGGGACCTTGTTCTCAGGAAATTTCAAAATGTGATAAATGAGATGCCTCATAGTACTATCCTTTTGCTACTCTTGACAGTCCTGAAAAATCGACGTCCTCATGAGAAGATTAGAGATATGACGAAACTTCCCTACTGATGCAGGTACAGTATCGGATGCTCATCAAGCTGGCTCTGTACAGGATGGTAAGGCTGGGAGGATGAGGAAGACAAGGGCAGACAAGAAGGCACGAATGAGGAAGTACTATGTAGGACATAAAGTCCTAGTCATTTCTTCCTGTCTATCCAGTAAACAGAAGAAACTATACCACAAGTTCTTTTTGATATACAAAGGGCCATTGTGTATATGCAGAATTGCACATACTAATGCATATGAACTGGAAACCATAAAGTCCAAAAAGTCAATAATGTGCATCACACATGCCATATCAAACCCCTTATTGAATAAAGAAGTTAGAAGGTAATAAGAAAGCAAAAGAAGATTTCAGAAGTTACAGTGATCTGGGACAGAACACCACATTCTATGATCAATGCACACTATGCAAGAAGAACTATATATGAGACGCCAGAAATCAGAACGAAAAAGGAAGTCTGGAATGCTTGATGTGTTGTAGAAGTAGACCTAATTATCACATATACGCGATAGACATTACAGAAGGAGTGACCACTCAATAAACACATTATACATCTCCCCCTCCCCCCTCCCCCATGAACCATGGACCTTACCGTTGGTGGGGAGGCTTGCGTGCCTCAGTGATACAGATAGCTGTACTGTAGGTGCAACCACAACGGAGGATTGTCTGCTGAGAGCCCAAACGTGTGGTTCCTGAAGAGGGGCAGCAGCCTTTTCAGTAGTTTCAGGGGCAACAGTCTGGATGATTGGCTGATCTGGCCTTGTAACATTAACCAAAGTGGCCTTGCTGTGCTGGTACTGCGAACAGCTGAAAGCATGGGAACTACAGCCGTAATTTTTCCCGAGGGCATGCAGCTTTACTGTATGGTTAAATGATGATGGCGTAGTCTTGAGTAAAATATTCCGAAAGTAAAATAGTCCCCGATTCGGATGTCTGGGCGGGGACTACTCAGGAGGACGTCGTTATTAGGAGAAAGAAAACTAGCGTTCTACGAATTGGAGCGTGGAATGTCAGATCCCTAAATCGGGCAGGTAGGTTAGAAAATTTAAAAAGGAAAATGGGTAGGTTAAAGTTAGATTAGTGGGAATTAGTGAAGTTTGGTGGCAGGAAGAACAAGACTTGTGGTCAGGTGAATTCAGGGTTATGAATACAAAATCAAGTAGGGGTAACGCAGGAGTAAGTTTAATAATGAATAAAAAAATAGGAGTGTGGGTAAGCTACTATGAACAGCATAGTGAACGCATTATTGTAGCCAAGATAGACACGAACCCCACACCTACCACAGTAGTACAAGTTTATATGCCAACTATCTCCACAAACGATGAAGAGATTGAAGAAATGTATGTTGAGATAAAAGAAATTATTCAGATAGTGAAGGGAGACGAAAACTTAATAGTCATGGGGGACTGGAATTCGATAGTAGGAAAAGGAAGAGAAGGAAAAGCAGTAAGTTAATATAGAATGGGGGTAAGGAATGAAAGAGGAAGCTGCCTGGTAGAATTTTGCACAGAACATAACTTAATCACAGCTAACACTTGGTTTAAGAATCATGAAAGAAGGTTGTACACGTGCAAGAGACCTGGAGACACTGGAAGGTTTCAGATAGATTATATAATGGTAAGACAGAGATTTAGGAGCAGAGTTTTAAATTGTAAGATATTTCCAGGGGCAGATGTGGATTCTGACCACAATCTGTTGGCTATAAACTGTAGATTAAAACTGAAGAAACTGCAAAAAGGTGGGAATTTAAGGAGATGGGACGTGGATAAACTCAAAGGATAAGAGGATGTTGAGAGTTTCAGAGCGCGCATTACAGAACGATTGACAAGAACACAGGAAAGAAATACAGTAGAAAAAGAACAGGTAGATTTGGGAGATGAAACAGTGAAGGCAGCGGAGGATCAAATAGGTGAAAAGATGAGGACTAGTAGAAATCCTTGGGTAACAGAAGAGATATTGAATTTAATTGAGGAAAAGAGAAAATATAAAAATGCAGTAAATGAAGCAGGCAAAAAGGAATAAAAACGTCTCAAAAATGAGTGACAGGAAGTGCAAAATGACTAAGTAGGGATGGCTAGAGGATAAATGTAAGGATGTAGAGGCATATATCACTAAATAGATACTGCCTACAGGAAAATTAAAGAGACCTTTGGAGAAAAGGGAACCACTTGTATGAACATCAAGAGCTCAGATGGAAAACCAGTTCTAAGCAAAGGAGGGAAAGCAGAAAGTTGGAAGGAGTATATAGAGGGTCTATAAGGGAGATGTACTTGAGCAGTATTATGGAAATGGAAGGGCACATGGGTGAAGATGAAATGGGAGATATGATACTGCACAAAGAATTTGACAGAGTGAAACGTCCCCTTTTGAAAAATTATACATGACTGTCCTTAAACTGACACACAATTTTTTTTAGCGCAATGCAGTCTGACTTTCAGAAATCCCTACAAAAGAATGCAGTGTTACAGGAATTATGAAATAAGTAAATAAATAAAATAATGAGAATAGTTTTCGAAACATTAATTTCACACATGATAATTGAAACAGAACAGAATAATGTCTAAACATCTTTACAAAGAAAATAACATATTATAAATGCAAATTATATTTGAGGATAACAGTATTCCTCATCAGAGTGAATGTAGCTGAGTATTAGAGAAATTCTACAACATAAATCTTATTAGCTAAACATATAAAGACAGGAAGAACATAAATACGCAAGGGTACACAAACATATAGCGGTTCGTTTTCAGTGTGACATTTGGTACTGCAGTCCAACCCAAAACTTCGTTCTGTAGATCTTTCCTCTTATTTCAACATTTGTTTCCACCAAAAAATCCTATCCAAGCATGCTTTCTATATTCTGTTCACATCCTCTTTCAAAATTCTTTTTTGGCCAAACCGTTTTCTTATAGCTTCTCAATGCATTTATTCCAATTCATCACAACTCGTTCTCACATATAGCCTACACCATCTTAAGCTAACTTACATCTACTGAGCTCAGATGCTAAACTAAGGGACGAGGCAATGCAGCAGCATAAAACAATTAATACAAACAGCAATGAAAAATTGTAAATTGTCAAAGCAAGCTGCAGTAAATCTAAATTAACAGATAAAACGTAAAATTACAACTAATATGAGCCAATGTGCAGCAACAAGAAAAATAAATCAGTAGTAAAACTGGCTTAACAGGGTAATGTAAAGTGAAATTTAGCAGCACTATGCCTGGCAAACAGCAGCAGCAAATGCAACAACTTGTATCTAAACATGACATAGCTCAAGCAAAAAAAAAAGTACACTAAAGACAACAATGCAGATAAGGGAAATGTATATTCACATCTTAATGTCTATCTAATTAAAGTGGTGCACCACAAAAACTAATACTACAAAAAAATTACCAAGTACTTGAAAAGAAAATTATATATGCAGTTACTGTTATTAGTCCCTTCTTATTGTTCTTTCCATTCCAAGAGCTCCTTTTTCGAAGAATGTGGATCAGAAAATAATTATTTAATAGATCTGTTGACAGAAAGTGTTCACATTAGCAGATGCATTTAAGTTTATTTTATAAAACCAATGCTGCAACACAGCTGGAGACCAGATATTAAACAAAATGAGCACTCTCTCAACTAGAAAGACAATAGATGTAAAATGTAGCTCATCATTTCATTAGGCATTTTAGTAAATATCATAAATTAAGAGCGCCACAGTGTTATATGTTTTCAAGTTTGAGTGTGTCGTATTTGCGATGCTTTCGACAAAGAAATGTCAATAGCGAGGATAATGGCCTAGTTTTTTTTTTGCACCTAATGGCTTTCTTTTGTCAGGTGACTACCTCTCAGCTGGGCGCCCAAAACGCATTACATCAAGGTCACTTACCTTCCTTACTGAAATATTTACGACAGCAGTTTCTGCTACAGTGGCAGTCTCATATAAAAAATTTCACAGGTTGAGAATTTGCGTTACAAATGTGTAGAAACAAAATCCTATAAATATAACAGTGTCCAATAAAATTTTCGTCGGCATTGTAATACATTCACGCATTTACATACATTTCATAACTCTTAAAGTACGATTCTTGGTTTCCAACAACCTTTTCCACGAATCAGAGTCCCTAACCACTATTCATTACTCCTTACCTTATTATACATATACATATTCGTCGACACTTCTTCAATATTTCATCATAATACATACGTAGCATAATCAAATTCCTCATATAGCATCAGCATATTGATCATAAACATACCGCAACAGCGTAATACACATCGTCATCATAACATCATAACACCTCAGTCAAATCTCAAAATTGTCGTAGCTTTCTGCAATAATTTCAAAACTTAAAAAAATTCTCTGCTCATTTCAATAGTGTCATCTACCTCAAACGTACTTTAAAATCATGCTCCCTTACCAAATACATCATTCAAAGCTCTCATAGTATCACAATGGTTCCGAAAAATTATGAACAGTTCACAAAGTACAGACAAAATACAATTTCATAAGTGTGAAGTTACCCAACTGTGTAACTGCGTAAACATGTGTCACTGATGTAGTAAAAAAATGTTTATCTCTCAGTTAAATGATCAGATAGCTGTGTAATTTGTGTGTTAGAGAAATATGGTACCAATGTGTAAAGTTGTATAAGCAAATACCATATTAGCTAGGGCTCCTTGTGCTTGCCAAACACATGGTACACAAAGTAAGCGTATACCCCCCTGAGGATTAATGTAATTATACCCTCAGGTGTTACAGATTACAGCAATGGAATGAAATGTATCACGTAAAACTTTCTTTGTAATTCAAAAATCTTTAAAAATAAATGTTTTAAGTATAAAATTAATCACTCAAATACGTGTACCGTAGCGCTAAACTGTGCGTCTTGTTGCAACATAATCTCTATGGAAGTGTCGTAGTTATCGTCCTTCTAAAGCTAAGTTCTGCAGAAGAAAATGTACTTACCTCATGATAAACAAAAGTGAAATGCTTTGCGTATAGATATCGTAGTTATTACGTACAGTACCGTGTTCAAGAAAGTACTACACTGTAACGTGTTGTTGTGCTACAAAAAAAAAGGCTGTCTTATTGTAGCTATACCACAAAGTTACTATTAAACATGTTTTACTTTCCAGAAGAATTCAGAAAAACTGTGCAGATATAAAGCAGATACAGCACAAAAGCAACAATGTAAATTGTGTCACACATTAGTAGCATCGTGATACAATTGTGTAGCTGTCAAAGAAACCAAGTGCTAAGTCATCTTTAATCCCACAGAAAGTACTTCAAATAAAGAATGTCTTTTCAAGTAAACCAAAATGTTGCATGAAAATCTCATTAGCAGTACTAGTATATGTTCTAAGTATGTAAGCCTTATAGTCGTTACATAATCGTGCAACTAACAAGCAAGAATGTACAGACACAATAACACTGTGACGTCTGTTCACTATAACAACGCATTCGTAATTTCTGTTTCAATAAGTTCTCTTGGTTCCTGACTGGATATTTAACTTCAAACATTGTTGCATGTTAACAGATTCTAAGTCTGACAAGCATACTAGTAATGTAATGTGAAAAGTTATATGGCAAAGACAAAGTTAAAAAGCAGATTACCTTTCAATAAACGGTTTTACATGTGAAATGTGGTGCAATCCTTTACTCTTCCTAGTACGCAGAATTTCACCTTCAACGCAATTATCATACGGTATACGTCGGTAAAGAATACTGGAAATTTTCTCAAGGTTAGCGTCTATGTTATTTTTCTCTGAGCCAGCCGGCGCACGCGGCTGCCTGCGGTGCGAGTCATTGTCTGTCTCTTTGTTGGTGCGCGTCGTTATTGGGGTTTGGAGACCTAACTTCTACAAATTCACCTTGTGGAGAGGGCCGTGCCTTGTTTAAATCCCGCCAGTTCTGATGCAATTCAGGTCTGTCGTTACGATCATAACGTCTGTCGTCATGTCGGTAGTTCCTGTAGTTTCTTTCTTGTCGGTTAAGTGGTGGAGAATTTCTCCCTGAATTATCACTGCACGGTGGACCGTTGCATCTGAAGTTATTCTGTCTCCCGTGATAATAATAGTTCTGGTTGCCATATTGTCTGTTTCTATGATTGTCTCTGTTATATTCATTACTACAGAAATGCGATCTTTCTCTGTAACGATTATTCTGCCAGTGGTTGTCATATGGGTGGTGTCTGTTTTGGTCACGATTTGCGTTGTAAGAATAGACTTCTTGTGTCCAGTTATTATTTCTTTCGTCTCGGAATTGCGACGGATGTGACCTGTAATTGTTGTGTTCCTGTTTTCGCGTTCCGCGATTGTCAGTGTCAATTTCTAATTCTTGTAAGAGTCCCTGAAAAGCTTCAATGTCGTCTTTGCAACGTCCTGCCAAAATAATATGTCGTAAATGTTCAGGTAATTTGATTAAGCAAATGCGGATGAGTTCTGAGGGGCTGTATGGGTTTGACAGGTACTGATTCATGTGCAACATGTCTTCAAAATATTTCACAAGACTGGAAAATACAGATTGTTCGAAATGTTTCATCATTATGATGGTATGTTTTACTCGGTCTTGTGTAGCTTGAGACCAGTATGCTGAGAGGAAGGCATGATAAAATTCTCCTTCAATATGACAATTGTGAATGACCGATCGCATTCTTACAGCTGGTTCATTCTCTAAGTAGCCACACATAAATTCTAATCTGTCTTCTAACGACCAGTTGGGAGGAAAACAATGAGAGAATTGATGGAGCCATGCTTGTGGATGAATGTCGTTGCCAGAATTCTTAAATGTTTTGAATTTACGTGTAGTAATGAACAGCTTATAGTCAAAAACATCATGTCGGCGAGTCGCATGTCGGTCATTGTTACGTCGTTTCGGCGGTTCCATCTCAAAATTCGGTGTGCCTTGCCAATTTCTTTCATAATTTCTGCAGTGTCCTGTGTTATTATTTTGTGGTTGTTTCGTATTTCTAAGTCCTTCTTCCCGTGTTGGAGCGCAAGTGTCCTCTGAAATATGTAATTTTTGTATTACTTGTGCCAACTGATCTTTCTCTTTTATGTTGCGTATTAATTTGATTCAGATTTTGTTTGAATTTCTTAATTTGTTCATACTCCTCTGTGTCAGTGATGGCTACAGGTCTTGTGTCACTCAGATCATCATCTACCTTTGTAGATAAGTTAGTGAACTGATCCGAAAGTTCGGCCACTTTCTCCGATAGTGTACTTATTTCCTCAGTGTGTTTTTCTGAACCAAGTTTCAGCGTATCTACTGTGTCCTTTAAGTTTTCCTGAGATTTTGCAAAATGCGTAACTGAATTGGTAGATGCAACTGAGTCAATTTTAGCTTGCAAGGTGTCGTGATTTTCATGAACAATGGTTTGCAGTTCTTTTATGGCTGCTTCGTGATTCTGTAATACATTTTCATGCCGCGAAAAAATAGGTTGAAAATGCTCACATATTTGAGTTTTTACTTCATTACAGACTTTTTGACATTTCGATTCAGTGTTATGTAACTCAGTAGTTAAATCTTCACGTGTTTGTTTAAGTGTGGTGTCTAACTTTTGAAGCTTTTGCTGTGTTTGTCTCTGGTGTTGTTCCATTGTGTCTAACTTTTGAAGCTTTTGCTGTGTTTGTCTCTGATTTTGTTCCATTTGTTGCATTATCTGTAATAACAATGCCTTAGTGTCTGGAATCTGTTCCTCTACGCTTTTCGGCAGTGCATTTGCACTGGCAACATTCACATTTTGAGAAGGAAAATGTGTCTTGACTTATTTGAGAAAACGGTGAGGACACAAAACATGAATCTACAGTATTTGCAAAATTGTGTCCTGTCATTTCGGATTCCTGAGGCGAGCTGTTGCCGAGCGATCGATCGATAATGCTTCCCTGTTCACTAATTGTTTCACTGCCTATGCCATTGTTTGCCGCCCGCTCCATTTCCCTATGCACAATTACCAAATTACTATGCTGAACATTAGTTAATTCATTACACGGTGGCGCTAACACACTGCTTTCGTCTTCACTGTCATTTTCAGTTTACTTTGGAGCCTAGTATTACGTTTTTCACATGCCATTATTGTCACAATAATTAACATGATAACACAGAAAAGCACAATTTGAAGAGCTAAAATAAGAAAACACATTAACATGGCACTGAAAATAATATCTCGTTAATTGCAAGTGCAGGTGCGAAATACTTGCTGCAAATCTACATGCATGCCACAACTGTTTTACTGTACAACAATGAAAAACTACAACTACAAAGGAAATTCTCTCTATAATTACGTGCTAGCAATAGACAAAAGCTACACTAATTACACAAACTACAAGAAAAAAATCAGAAGATACCAGTGAGGTATCCTCGGCTAAGGGTCGACATATGAAACGTCCCCTTAGAAAAATTGTATACGACTGTTCTTAAACTGACACACAATATTTTTAGCGCTACGCAGTCTGACTTTCAAAAATCCCTACAAAAAAATGGCCCTGACTAACATTAAACTATATCTTTCACAAATCACTTACCTCACCAAAAATCTTCGTTACTCGAACTACTGCAATACAGCGAGGGCCACTACTGCCAGCTAAATAAAAGATTCAAACTACTGAAGGCACTAACTACTGATAGGCATAGTTAGCAAATGAAAGATTTTGATAGAGAACAAGCAATATATTTACCTTAATAGTGTTGAAAAATCATAATATACGTAGCAGTTCATGACATCCAGACTTACAAATTTCAAAACTCCGCCATTTCTCTCCCCACATCCACCACTGCTGGCGGCTCACCTCCAACTGCACAACGCTACGCACTGTTCACATCCAGCTGCCCAACACTACAATGGCAGACAACAATGCAAACTAGCCACAGACTGCACACAGCACAGCCAGTGATTTTCATACAGAGCGCTACATAACGTTGCCAATAAGAAAACATAAACAGCCTACTTACAAGAGTACTCAAGGAACTAAGTCGAAACAGGGCCCCAGGAATAAACAACATTCCATTACAACTACTGATAGCCTTGGGAGAGCCAGCCATGACAAAACTCTACCATCTGGTGAGCAAGATGTATGAGACGGGCGAAGTGCCCTCAGACTTCAAGAAGAATATAATAATTCGAATCCCGAAGAAAGCAAGTGTTGAGATTTGTTAGAATTACCGAATTGTTAGTTTAATAAGTCACGGCTCCAAACTGCTGACACAAATGCTTTACAGACGAATGGAAAAACTGGTAGAAGCCACCCTTAGGAAGATTCCGTAGAAATGTTGTGTAATGCCGGAAATGCATATCCTCCTATTTCCATCTATTATTCTATAATTTCTTTCCATATTTTGTTACCTGAAGATATGAAATTTCGGTGCCTTTATATATTGTAATGGTTTTACAATTTGTATATATGTATATTTATGCATTTATGTCGATGTATAATTAGTTTATTTTGTAAATATTATTTGTAGTTTTTCGCTGGGTCTTGCCTAGGGAAAACTATGCTATCGAACGATTACATCGATAGGTCGTGTGGAGAACCAAAGTGTTTACGATCTTTGGTAGTGTTAACTCTGCCGCATGGAGCGCGGGCAGACGCAGCCTGGCTGGAGTAGGGCGGTGGAGCAGGTGTGTTGTGTGACGCTCCCGTGAGTTGCCGCTCTTTCGGGGTTTGGCAGCATGTAATTGCGCTCGACTTGCTATGATAGATTCTGACACGGTGTCGCGGACAAGAAGCATTCGCTGGCGCACATCAAGAGCCCGTTTCGCCTGGTGAGCGTGTAGAGAGGAAGGCGCGCCAACATCCAGCTTCTGCAACAGCGACGGCCGACAATGAGTGACTGTCGCCACCTCCTCGATCGACGACTTCAAATCTCCAATCAACCAACAAGGAAGATGAAGCACGTAAAGTTTTAGAACTGTATGGCAGACAACAGCTTTTCAAACTGGTCAATTTGTGTCACCAAATTACAGCAACGTAGCATGAACCTTTGTTGCTCATTGTCCCAATTGCATTACCAAGCAGGGTCCCTTCCTTTTCCGGAATGAACCCGAGTGTCGTTGAAATTCAAACGCCAGCATTAAAGTTATATCATTCCATTTCACTGCTTTAAATTCAAAGTTCAGTTAAAGTATTCATAGCTGGCTATAATATTTAGATTACACAAGCACAAATTAAGAGTGCGAGTTTTGTTACCATATTTTAGCTTACCTGTGACTGCAGCTCAGCTTGGTATGTACCAAATTTTACTATTGTTAATTGTTCAGACTCATTTAATTCAAGTTCAAAGTTAAATCTCTTATTTCTAAATTGCATAGATTCAAGTAGCTTTTGAAATGATTGTTGAGATAGCCCAAGACTAACCTTATTTTATTGAATATCGTACCACTTCAGAAACAAAGTTCACTATTAATTTCAGTCACTAAATTAACCTTCAATTTTCCGGTTTTATTAATTCTTTTGCTAAATTAAGTCAGAGTGTAGCGAAATTTATTACTTCTGACAAACATTCAGTTTTCACACAACACATGTCAACCTTCAGTTGCAACGCTTTTAGTGCTAATTATATGTGCATTAATCTTTGATTTTCAGTTATTATAGTAGTGTAAGTAGGCTGTTTAGGTTTTCTTAGCGCTCTGTATGAAAATCACTGGCTGTGCTGTGTGCAGTCTGTGGATGGTTGGCATTGTTGTAATACTCGCCATTGTAGCATTGGGCAGCTGTATGCTAACAGCACGTAGCGTTGCGCAGTTGGAGGTGAGCCGCCAGCAGTAGTGGATGTGGGGAGAGAAATGGTGGAGTTTTGAAATTTGTAAGACTGGATGTCATGAACTGCTATGTATATTATGATTTTTCAACACTATTAAGCTAAATACATTGCTTGTTCTCTATCAAAATCTTTCATTTGCTAACTATGCCTATCAGTAGTTAGTGCCTTCAGTAGTTTGAATCTTTTATTTAGCTGGCAGTAGTGGCGCTCGCTGTATTGCAGTAGTTCGAGTAACGAAGATTTTTGGTGAGGTAAGTGATTTGTGAAAGGTATAGGTTAATGTTAGTCAGGGCCATTTTTTTGTAGGAATTTTTGAAAGTCAGATTGCGTTGCGCTAAAAATATTGTGTGTCAGTTTAAGCACAGTCGTATATAATTTTTCTAAGGGGACGTTTCAGTAGTTGTCCATAGGACTGGTGACCGTAATTTTCCCCAAATCTCAAATATCTAATTAACGCCAATAAATTTTAACATAACGACGCACATTTACTTTCTTTATTAATTTTACCCTTTTCTCAAAATTAATTTCCACAAATTTCACTTGCATTTTTCCTTTCATTTAGATGTAACCCTTTTCTCCCTCTTTACCGACAAATTAACTTCGGTGATGATTGCTTTTCCCAAATTTCCATTAGGTGCATGCGGTTTAATTTTTCACTGTCATTAAGGTCGATAAGTGAGGGGGAAGTTACAGTTGGAACACTTGAGGAAATACTGACTCTACGATTTATCATAGAAGATAGATTAAGGAAAGGCAAACTCTCATTTCTAGCATTTGTAGACTTAGAGAAAGCTTTTGACAATGTTGACTGGAATACTCTCTTTCACATTCCGAATGTGGCAGGGGCTAAATACAGGGAGCGAAAGCCTAATTACAATTTGTGCAGAAACCAGATGGCAGTTATAAGAGTCGACGAGCATGAAAGGGAACCAGTGGTTGGGAAGGGAGTGAGACAGGGTTGTAGCCTATCCCTGATGTTATTCAATCTCTACATTGTGCAAGCAGTAGGGGAAATAAAAGAAAAATGTGGAGTAGGAATTAAAACCCATGGAGAAGTAATAAAAACTTTGAGGTTTGAAGATGACAGTGTAATTCTGTCAGAGACAACAAAGGACCTGGAAGAGCAGTTCAACGGAATGGACAGTGTCTTTAAAGGAGGCTACAAGATGAACACAACAAAAGCAAAACGAGGATAATGGAATTCAGTCTATCTAAATGAGGTGATGCTGGTGGAATTGGATTAGGAATTGAGACACTTAAAGTAGTAGATGAGTTTTGCTATTTGGGGAACAAAATAACTGATGATGGTCGAAGTAGGGAGGATATAAAACGTAGACTGGCAATAGCAAGAAAAATATAGATTTATGGTAAAGAAAAGTATAGTAAAGAAAAGTATAGATTTAAGTGTCAGGAAGTCTTTTCTCAAAGTATTTGTATGGAGTGTAGCCATGTATGCATGTGAAACATGGACGATAAACAGTTTAGACAAGAAGAGAATAGAAGCTTTCGAAATGTGGTGGTACAGAAGAATGTTGAAGATTAGATGGGTAGATCATGTATCTAATTAGGAGGTGCTGAACAGAATTGGGGAGAAGAGGAATTTGAGGGACAACTTGTCTGTAAGAAGGGATTGGCTGGTAGGACATGTTCTCAGGCATCAAGGGATCATCAATTTTGTATTGGAGGGCAGTGTGGAGCGTCAAAATCGTAGTGGGAGACCAAGAGATGAATACACTAAGCAGATTCAGAAGGATGTAGGTTGCAGTAGTTACTGGGAGATGAAGGAGCTTGCACAGGACAGAGTAGCAAAGAGAGCTGCTGCAAACCAGTCTCTGGACTGAAGACCACAACAACAACAACAATAACAAAAACAACATCTGGAGTTGACCACTGTTGTGGAGGACGTAAGTCTGGGATGGTTCCTCTTGTAATTCAATAATATTTCAATGTTCGTTAGGTTGTCGAGTTAACAATTCATTGTGGAGAATCTGTGTTGAGATTTGTGCTCTTGTTTAGTCCATCGACACAGACTGAAAGGTGGCTACACTGACTCACAGCGCCAGAGATTGCGTCAAAGATTATTATTCCGCCGCCTCCACTGGTGCAGTAGTAGTTCAGAGGTTGCCGTGGCCAGTACTTGTTGAGAGGATGTCGAGAGCAGTACTAGTTCAGAGGATATCGTGTGTAGTTGTTGTTCTGTTGGGCGAGAAAGTAGATGCTGTTCAGTTGGTGTAATGTATAGATGGAAGATATTGCAATGATCGCAGTGTATTTTTCGTCAATATATATGGAGGTAACAAAAAAAATTTATTTCACATTTCCTTAATGACAATGCATCTTGGTCACAGGTTCAGTCAACAAAGCATCTGGCTCGTGTTCATGTATTAGACTTGTAGTTCTGGTTTCTATGTGCAATTATAGTATTCCTGGTTTTTCAATTAGCTCATTGTAAATGGTGTTTAAAATTCCTTGTCGTATTGAGGACGAACCGTGCCAGATACATGTACGCTGAATCACACTACCACACACGCAACAGTTACAAGTGTGCTTTGCTGTTTCGTAGCTTTTATAGTTGAGGGGACTTAATTAATCAATTGTGTTAACGGAAATTTCCCTTCATTTTTTATTGTTATTTTATGTAGTCAGATTGCGTACTAATACTACTCAGGGCCAACTGGTTATGAGACTTCGTAATCGGACACACAGCTACTAAAATTATTTGTATTATACAATTAAGCCCCCATGCACGTAGCAACCGCTGCTTCGGATCGTCCCTTTGGAATCTTCTGATAGTAAAAATTGCAGACAGTAGTATTGTTGTAGTAATTTGTAGTTTAGTAATTGTAGTCTATATTGCATGTGTAGATTTGGTAATTGAACATTTGTAGTTGTCCTGTCATTCTTCTTATGGTTTTTTTGCAGAATTTAATTTTTGATGTCTCGTATACGGATTTGACAATTTTGTGCAATTATGAAGATTTCAATTGTTCGTTAATCGTGTTTGTCGGGAAGCATTTCGCGTGAATGGCATTGTTGGTGATAAAGTGTTACATTGTGTGTAATTTTCGTATAGTGACGAGTTTTGTATGTTTTGTAAATGATTACGCGATCGATGAAAAAGGCAAAAATAATGGATAGTCAGAATAACGAAATTGTTAATATGGCGAACTCGCCAACACAGGAGAACAGTATGATGAATAATGAAGTAGAAAACAATTTAATAAGCTGGGAAAATAGTCCGGAATCAGTTCAAAATTTTTCACAATCAAAAAATTCACAGAATATGAGATTAACGACAGAAGATTCTGGAATAGTATTGAACACAGATAGCTTTACAGCTATGACGAAGGAAGTTAGTTTTATGGGAAATGTTAGGGGCGATAAGAATTTCGAACCAGTTAATATGGAGCAGTTGATGAGTGCAATATTAAATTTGGGATCACAGTTAGGATCTCAATTAAAAACATATATGGGAACAATGGAAACATGGTTAGAGTCACGAATAGGGACATGTTTTAAAAACAGGAAAGATGAATTAAAGAAAGAAATTAGAGAAGAAGTACAGCCGATTTTGAACGCTCACAATAATACATTAATTTCAATAGAAATTAGACAAAAGGAACAGGATAGAGAACAGAAAGAAAGAGATCACGTGATAGTACAAAAATTTTCAGAGTTAAATCTTCAACGTGCACATGATAAGGAAGAAATATTTGAAAGAATCGAGGAATCTGTACCAAATGACAGAATAAATAATCTAACACAACAATATGAACAGTTAACTACTAAATGTGTCAATACTGAAACCCGAGTCACGACACTTATGGAAGACGTAAATAAACAGAAAGAACAAATAGGTGACTTATTGGAAAGAGTTGAGGAGATTTCAGATAAATTGACAAATCTTAGTTTAAATGGGGACAGAGATTCAAATGATACAGCTCCATTTCCATTTGCAAAAACAGAAGAGTACCAGAATATAAATAAACATGTTGAAAATCAGGGAAAATTTAATGAACGCGTTTAAAGGGTATTTTAGGAGTTACGAAAGCAAGTTAAACAAATCAAAAGCGAAATCGTAGGAAAAGACACTAGAAGAAATTTAGAATCACCGATAGCAGCGGGTTTTGAAGAAAATAATTTATTTCATTTACGAGATGCAACAAGAGAGCACCACACCCGCGAACTTGACAATAATCGACATCCGGACTGGGACAGATGCGGTAGGTCTTTGTCACCACGAGGAGAAAACTTTGACTATAAACACTTTTTAACTGTTCGGAAATTTAAGATCTTCCGCAATTCTAAGAATGACATACATCCATGTTCATGGTTAGATCAATTTATATACGCACTTCCACCAAATTGGCCATTGAGTCACAAACTGGAATTAATGTGTGGCTATTTAAGTCCTCAGGGGATTCACTGCACTAAGCGAATATGTGCCATAGTGTGTACAGGGCCCCGAGCTGTAGTGGTGCTATTTCCCTTTTAGTTTTCTGCACTGCTGCCTACTCTTTCACTATTCTTTGTATCTATCAAAACAACTCTTCAACTATCAATCTATCTAGAAAAGGAGTCAGTAAAGAATAACCGTATATGACTATTTTACCCAAAAGTGACAGTTTTCAGGATATTGATGAAAAACGAACCGGCGATGCGCACTTATTAGAGATTGTAAAATTTAAATGATTTTTATCATGCATTTCTATCGGCATATTGGTCCAAAAACACGCAAGACAGGGTCAAACGTAGTCTTATTATGCAGCGTAATTTTAAACATTCAGAGTTCCGCACGCTGGCAGAATACTTTGAAGATATGATTCGAAAGAATCAGTTCCTTTCCAACCCTTATAGCCCGACTGAATTAATTCGCATTTGTTTAACTAAGCTGCCACAATCGGTAAGACACATTGCTTTAGCCGGAAGATGTAAAGACGACATTGAAACTTTTAAGAATTTGCTACAAGAACTTGAGTATGACAACGACGATGGCACTTCTTGTAATTTTTCAGTAACAGTAATCACAATAGATTTTCAGAGAAAAGCGATAATGATCGGAACGGACGTTATAGCGGTAATTTTGAAAATGACAGACGAAACAGACAGGACAATAGATACCAGCCTTATGACAAAGGAAAGCTTAGCGATTAGACAGTATTATTTAGTTCGCAATGATATTCTTTTTAAACGAAAATCGGTTAGTTTGCATTCCTGATGAGTGGGTTAATACATTGATTTGGTATACACATTTCAGTTATGCACACTTTGGTCCCAGAAAATGCTTCCATAAATTACGGGAAAATTGCTACTTCAGTAATATGGAAAAACGTATTCGATTTGTTCTTGCCAAATGCAAATTATGCCAAAAAGACTAAGCCGCCAAGTATTTCTCACAGAGCACCGTTGTTTCCTATCATTCCAGCGAAATTAAAGGAGATGGCTGCAGTCGATTTGTTCGTTCCAGTGGTTCGCTCTATTAATGGTTTTGCGTACATTTTGGTAGCAGTGGAATTGACATCAAAATATGTGTGTTTTACACCTTTACACAAAGCAACAGCTGGTTCAGTATCTAATACTTTCATCAAACATTGTCCTAAAGAAGTGGGTCATGTTGATAAAGTTATATCAGATAATGGATCACAGTTTCGCTCTAAAATTTGGCTTCGTACTCTACCGCGTCGTAAGATAAAACCAATTTTCATTTCACTTTTTCACTCTCAATGTAACGCTTCAGAGAGAAGGATGAAGGAAATCAATAAATTGTGTCGTCTTTATTGTCATCAGAATCACAGAACGTGGGATCAGTATCTTCATATTTTTCAATACATTCTGAATGAACTCCCTAATGATTCAACTTCTTTACCGCCTATATTGATATTAAAAAATAAATCACCTACAAATCACATTTCTGAAATCGTTCCTTTTCCGTCTACACGGAAACTGCTGCATTCTGAAGTTGTCAACCTGGCTCTACAAAATATTGCATCTGCGGCTGCTAGAAGAGAGAAATGAGCTAAACGTCCTGGTTTGTAATAGTTAATATGACAATTATCTGATATCATTTGTGTGTTTATTATAATTTGTATGTTTAGTGTAAGAGCATTGATAATAATTTTGTAAAACCAATTGAATGTGCATTCAAACTGTTGTTCGTGCTTGCACCTATTATCACTGATTGGTGCCACTTGGAAATGTTTAATTTCTGGTGATGAACTCTGATGAACTGTTTAATTATTGATAGTGAATATTATGGACTGTTACCTGAACCTTTCATCATTGCTGGATGCCGCTGATGGAACTGCTTCTACTGGAATAATGTCACTTGTTGTTGTCTGCACCTGTCAACATTACTGGGTGCCACTGATGGAACTGTTTCTACTGAGATGATGTCACTTATTGGTGTCTGCACCAGCTCAACATTGCTGGGTGCCACTGATGGAACTGCTTCTACTGAAATGATGTCACTTGTTGCTGTCTGCACCTGTTCAACATTACTGGGTGCCACTGATGGTACTGCTTCCACTGAAATGATGTCACTTGTTGGTGTCTGCACCTGCTCAACATTGCTGGGTGCCACTGATGGAACTGCTTCTACTGAAATGATGTCACTTGTTGCTGTCTGCACATGCTCAACATTGCTGGGTGCCACTGTTGGAACTGCTTCTACTGAAATGATGTCACTTGTTGCTGTCTGCAACTGTCAACATTGCTGGGTGCGACTGATGGAACCGCTTCTGCCGAGATAATGTCACTTGTTGCTGTCTGCACCTGTCAACATTGCTGGGTGCCACTGATGGAACCGCTTCGATTTAGATAATGTCACTTGTTGGTGTCTGCGCCTGCTCGCCATTGCTGGGTGCCACTGATGGAGCTGTTTAAATACTGCTGATGAAATGTTATGGGACTGCTATTTGCACCTGTTGACCATTGCTGGGTGCTACTGTTGGAACTGTCAACTACTCTGAGGAGTGCTACTTGTTTATTGAACTACTGAAAAGATTTTATGTGAATATTTGTATAAACTGATTTTTTGTGTATTTAATGTTTATGAAATGTTATGAGACTCTTACCTGCACCTATTCGTCATTGCTGGTGCCATTGATTGAATTGCTTAACCACTGTGACAAATGATACTTGTGTAAACTATTATGTAAAATCACATGTATCCAAACATTTGTATTCCCTACTGTATTTTATATATTAGGATATTGAAGGGTCAGTGCAAAGCCAAAATTTATTTAGTTACGTGATATTTACTTATTAATATCATCTTTTATTTTTGTCTGTATTTTTGGACGAATTTGGTGGTATTTTCACCACCAATGCTGGCAAAAATACCATCAAATTCTAGGCCGTGGAGGAGGGGCATATGAAAGGTGGCTACACTGAGTCACAGCGCCAGAGATTGCGCCGAAGATTATTATTCCGCCGCCTTCACTGGTGCAGTAGTAGTTCAGAGGTTGCCGTGGGCAGTACTTGTTGAGAGGATGTCGAGAGCAGTACTAGTTCAGAGGATGTCTGTGCAGTCGTTGTTTTGTTGGGTGAGAGAGTAGATGCTGTTCAGTTGGTGTAATGTATAGATGGAAGATGTTGCAATGATCACAGTGTATTTTTCGTCAATATATATGGGGGTAACAAAAAAATTTTCATTTCACATTTCCTTAATGACAATGCATCTTGGTCACAGGTTCAGTCAACAAAGCATCTGGCTCGTGTTCATGTATTAGACTTGTAATTCTGGTTTCTATGTGCAATTATAGTATTTCTGGTTTTTCAATTAGTTCAATGTAAATGGTGTTTAAAATTTCTTGTTGTATTGAGGAAGAATCGTGCCAGATACATGTACGTTTAATCACACTACCACACACAGAACAGTTACACGTGTGCTTTGTTGTTTTGTAGCTTTTATAGTTGCAGGGGACTTAATTAATCAATTGTGTTAACGGAAATTTCCCTTCATTCTTTATTGTTATTTTATGCAGTCAGATTGTGTACTAATACTACTCAGGGCCAACTGGTTACGAGACTTCGTAATCGGACACACAGCTACTAAAATTATTTTTATTATATAATTAAGCCCCCATGCAAGACCCGCACATTAGATGATGGTTTGTTGATTTTATCCTCACCCGTGATGTGAGTGGATGTACTTCCAGTGGAGTGTTACATGCGTTTGACATCAGGGAAGTCAGAGGGTGACGTGTGTTCGAAACAAACAAAGCTTTTTTGTATCATCCCATGTAGGCTTTCACGGCCGGCGTCTTCATCAGTAAACACTTCCGGGCTAGCCCGGAAGTGTTTACTGATAAAACTTTTTCGTACTTTTACGGTAGCATGTAATGTGACACTGGAATGGCAAACAAAATCATTTGCTGACTGAAGAATGACAGAAACAAAACAAAATGAGTAGAGGAAGACACATTGTGGAGCAGAAACTACCAGAAATATGACCTAGCATCAGCTGTCCTATAGTCAGCATCAGGATTTGATAATGTATAATCTTAGCCGTTCTTGAAGAGGAGATTAGCATTTAACGTCCTGTCGACAATGACGTCATTGGAGACGGAGCTTAGGTCATGGGAGGATGGGGAAGGAATGCGGCCATGCACCTTTCAAAGGTACCATCTTGGCACTGACCTTAAGAGACTTAGGGGAATCACAGAACACCTAAATCAGAACGGCTGGGCGCAGATGTGAACCGTCATCCTTCGAATGCCCGTCCAATGTGCTAACCACTGCGCTACCCCACTCGGTAAATGCTTTTCGTGACTCATATTATGTGTTAACAGCATTTAGCAGAATGAAGTTCCACCAGCAGATGACCAAATATATATTACCTAGGAGTCCCAAACGGTAAAGTAAGATGAAAACAAAAGTATGGGTATGATAGTATGGACGAAAGTAACAATGGCATATGCACACAGCTTTGTGAACTACTCGCTGAACACCTGTTTGCACATGTTAAATGTGATAGATAGCCATGTTTCTTCACTGGAAATACGAGAAATTCGTGAAGGAGAAAAGCTCAGTTGGCGGGTCTAAAAGGGGAAATATAATAAGGCGGATACACCGTTCACTTATGACATATCTTTACGAGGTTCAAACAGGAGCTGCTTATTTTCAGTTACCTGTATTGTTAGTAGTATATTTTTGTAATTTCTCGCATGTTTGAATGCTTACTAGGAACAACCTTTTATTTCAAAAACAGTGTAGTGTACAGTACTGCCATAGCTATCGACACTTGTATCGACCCTCATATTGGACATGATTTTGTCTATTTTGGTTAGAACAGCTTAGTGGTGGTCAGACCGTCATTGACAGAGCCGCTCAAGTTCCTGTTGCTAATAAGGCGAGCAGACCGTTCGTTTATTACATATGTTTTACACGTTGCAAACAGGACCAACTTCAGTAATGGATAGGCACTGTGATTGCTGTGTACAGATGCGAGCTGAGTTGGCGACCCTTCACTCACTACTCCAGGCAATGTTGGCTTCCATCACACAGCTTGAGGCTGCTGCCAAGGGGCATCACTGTGGGGGTTCGTACGTGGGGATGCGAGGGACATCGAGCACATCCCACATGTCACCCAACTGGTCCACTGCTGTGACGGCCCTGGGTACTGCCTGCACTGAGGATGACCCCTCACCCATGGTCGAGTGGGAGATCATTCCAAATTCTGGCAGGCATCGATAGACTTTCTGAGGGGCCAATTGAAGGGCCTCCCCAGTTCGTTTGATGAACAGGTTTTGGGTGTTATCTGTGGCTTGCAAAGTCTCCGAGGCGGATGCAGTCGTCCATCCTGTTCCAGAGGAAGCTTCTCAGCCTGCAAGGTCTGGGCATACACAGAGGGTGCGTCTGCTGATAGTTGGGAGCTCCAACATTAGACGTATAATTGGGCCCCTTAGGAACATGGTTGCCAAGGAGGGGAAGGAATCCAGTGTGCACTCCATGTGCATACTGGGGGGGAGTCATTCCAGATGTGGAAAAGGTGCCTCTAGATGCCATGAAGAGTATGTGGTGCAGCTAACTGCAGGTGGTGGCCCATGTTGGTACCAATGACGTGTGTCACTTTGGGTCAGAGGAGATTCTCTTTTTCTTCAGGCAGCTAGCGGAAATGGTAAAGACTGCCAGTCTTGCTTGCAAGATTAAGGCAGAGCTCACCATCTGCAGCATTGTAGACAGAATCGATTGTGATCCTTTGGTGCCGAACCGAGCGGAATGTCTGAATCAGAGGCTCAGGCGGTTTTGTGACTGTGTAGGCTGCAGATTCCTTGACTTCCACCATCGGGTGGTGGATCTCCAGGTTCTGCTTAATAGGTCAGGAGTCCATTACAAACAGGAAGGGGCTACACGGGTAGTGGGGGCTGTGTGGAAGGGACTGGGCAGTTTTTTTAGGTTAGAGGGTCTCAGGAAACGACAGAAAGGGCGTCCATCTAAAAGGGGGCAGGTAAAACACAGTAAGGTAGTTGTAGATACGATCGACGTTGTAGCCGTAAATTGTCATAGCTGTGTTGGGAAAGAATCAGATCTCCAAGCCCTATTAAAGAGCACTGTAGCTCAAACAGTTATAGGTACAGAAAGCTGGCTAAAGCCGGAAATAAGTTCAGCAGAAATATTTTCAAGCGACCCAACAGTGTTATGAAAGGATAGATTAAATACAGTTGGTGGTGGAGTATTTATTGTTGTCAGAAGCAGTTTACCTTGTAGTGAAATTGAATTAGATTGTTCCTGCGAAATAGTATGGGTAGAGGTTATACTTGACAATCGGACTAAACTATTAATTGGATGGATCGTTTTACCGACCCCGCCCCCCTCCCCCCGCCGACTCAGAAGATATAGTTGCCGAACAGTTCAAAGAAAACATGATTCTCATTTTAAATAGGTACCCCACTCATACAATTATAGTCAGTGGCGACTTCAACCTACCCTCGATATGCTGGTAAAATTGCAAGTTTAAAGCCGGCGGCAGGCATAAACCGTCATCCGAAATTGTACTCAATGTTTTCTCAGAAATTTATTTTGAACAATTAGTTCATGAGCCCACTCGAAGCGTAAATGGTTGCAAAAGCATACTTGACCTCTTAGCAACAAATAATCCTGGACAAATAGGGAGTATCATGACGAATACTGGGATTAGCGACCACAAGGCAGTTACTGCTAGCCTGCATACCGTAACACCCACAACCATCAGAAAGAAACGCGAAGTACATCTAATTAAAGAAGCTGATAAAAATGCTGTTAACGCCTTTTTAAGAGACGGTCTCCACTCCTTCCGATCTGATCACGTAAGTGTAGAAAAGACGTGGAATGATTTCAGAGAGATAGTATCAACGGCAATTGAGAGCTATATTCTATTTAAATTAATAAGTGATGGTACTGATCCTCCCATGGTACACAATACGGATCAGATCGCTGTTGCAGAAGCAACGAAAAAAGCATGCCAAATTTAAAAGAACGCAAAATTCCCATGATTGCAAAGTTTTGCAGAAGTTCGAAATATAGAGCGTACTTCCATGTGAGATGCTTTTAATAATTTCCACAACGGAACTCTTGTCTCGGAATCTGACAGAAAACCCTAAGAGATTCTGGTCATACATACAGCACGCCAGTGGCAAGACGCAATCAATGCCTTCACTGCGCGATAACAACATTGAAGCCACTGATGACAGTGCCACTAAAGCAGAGTTATTCAACACTGTTTTCCGAACTCCTTCACCAAAAAAGACGAAGTAAATATTCCTGAATTTCAATCAAGAACAACTGCGAAGATGAGAAATCTAGAAGTACATATCGCCGGCCGCTGTGGCAGAGCGGTTCTAGGCACTTCAGTCCGGAACCGCGCTGCTGCTATGGTCGCAGGTTCGAATATTGCATATCTATGAGCATACAATGCAAAAGTCCATGAAAATACCGGTTTGTTTCCATATGAGGTAGTGCACGGGCGAAAAATGCCATCTCCGTTTGATTTGGTGAGGCTACAGAAAGGAAGGACCGGTGAATCTATACTTCAATTCGCAAGGACAAATCGGGATGTTTGGAAACGGGTACAGAAGGCGAATACAAAGGGTTTGGAAAGGCAGGAAGATGCAGTAAAACGGAAAGGAAGTTTACCGCAGTATAGAGTGAGGCAAGGGGTAATGCTGTCCAGCCCCTATAGGCAAAGAGGGTAAACGAAGAAGTTCCTCACGAGGTATCAATGGCCATACGAAGTTGTCGAAACCACATCCCCCGTTAATGTTAAGCTTCAGCTGCCAACAAGAACAACGATAGTACACATTGGGCCGTTACGGCCATTTGAGGGTTGCCCAGCTGTGATTCCAGGCGTGCCACAGGAAGAAAAGAGGAAGAAAGAGATAGTGAAGAGAGGTGCTAAGCACAGGGAAAACCAGGAAGATAGAGTACAGCGTGAAGTATCGTATGCTTTGCGATCCACAAAGTAGTAGAGTATTTGTAGTTTTTGTTTCGTTTTCGTGTCATGTATCATGAGTTTGCGTAGAGTAATTGGGTATTGTATTTTCATATGTTGTATGTATTTTCGAATATAGCCTGCTGAGGAGAGCAGGAGCAGGGGTGATTCCTGTCCTCAGGTCACTGAAAAGGGAAGTGTAGTGTCTGACGTATGTGGAGTGTTGTTGGAGGAGAAATCAAACGCAGTTCTGGAGAAATAAGTATCAGTGGAACTAAATGTAACATAGTAGGACCAACCTTCCACCTGCCAGCGTCAATTTCAGGAGTCATGCAACTGAATGTTACGCAGCCACAGCTGTACTGGCCAGAAGCCACTTTGGAGTTTTTGCCAAGGCAGAATCTGACCTTGTTAAATCAAACTCTGGAGACAGGTCTGTTGAGATCGGTAAACCAGTTCATTTTAGAGTAAGAGGGGCGCATATCAGCCGAACAGCTCAGTATAGGGAAAGGCAACGGCAAATAACGATCATTTTGAGCGCCTCTGTGCCAAGTGTCATCGCAGCCTTAACTATGTTATGTGTTGTTTTCTTTCTGATCAGGTGGAGAGCTAATTCCAAGAGGGAACCAAGAGTGGTCCAAGTCCCAGTGGATTGGATACGGAGGGCGTGAGACGAGTAGGTAAGGGGTTGATCGAGCAGTGGTCGCCCAGTAAGGAATTTTTACGTTTTGTTTCATGTCATGCTTTTAATGGGCACTAGACCACATTTAAGTTTTCTAATAGTAAGGAAATATGCCATAGGTGAAGACCCAAACAAGTTAACAGCTAGTTAAGGATCGACTCGGGGACCAGGTCTTTCCGAAGAGGCGAATAATGTAGCGGCACAACCATTTAGGATAGGAAAAGTTAGTTTTGTGCATTATTCTGAGCACAAGTTACACCCAGGTGCTGGCCGGATTGCAGTGAGTTACATATACCAACAGTTGGGAAGTAGAATAGCGGCCATAGGGACATCAAATTGCTGAAAGAGTATACATAGCGATTTTACATGTCGCAAGTCACAAGCAGAAGGCGCCCACTGGCCAACCTAGCAAAGGGGCACGTATGGCAAAACAGAGGTGCACAGCCACGTATAAATAGCTGTGGGTTTCTAACGAGATTCATTGAAGTGTGGCAGCTCTCCTGGACAGCGGAGCATGTCACACCACCAGCGACAAGCAGCAGCAGATGGGGTACCAGCGTCCCAGTCCACAGCAGGTCGTTGGTTCGACCCTCTGAGGCCAATGCAGGGTCCGTAGTCAGCCAGCCGGCAGCAGACCACTCTTCGGCTCACTACCACAGGCAGTCTTCTGGGCTCCAACACACACCAGTGACATCCGGGGCGAGAGTCACAGATCCGGCTGCAGATTGCAGGCGCTTGTTGTCGCTGTGTCTGAAGCCACATCGGCGAGGGGGGACAGCACGGACCATCTTGCAGTTGTCAGCGGGCCACTCGGCAGCTCCTCGGAATGGCGCTGAGGCAACGAGTATGGGGACAGCTGAGTCCACATCTGACGCATCTTGACACCATCAGATCTCCACAGCTGTGACTGTGTCAACATTTTAATTTTCTGGTAAGTGCGAAAAATATTTTTATCTTTCAGTTCAGGTTTTTTTCTAGTTACGTCTACTGATAGGTGAATTTCTTTATTTGTTATAGATCGAATATTGTGGTCGCGAAATAGAGCAGTGTCCAAGCAATAATTTGTCAAATTATTAAATCATGCCAGAAGAGAAGGAAATGATTAAAAAAAGGCTCTCTGGTTCAGAAAATCGGAAAAGAAAAGCTGAAAAAGAAAAAGTTCTTGAAGAAACTAAAAAGCACATGAATATTTATAAGTACCTTAAAGGAAATTCTAAGACAAATACTTCAGATATTGAATCAAAAGTCCATGTATCAGCAAATATTTCTTCAGACTGTGAACAATTATAAACAAAAAATATACAATCACCTATTGAAGGTGATCAAATTGACCAGCGCAGTACATCTTTGCATGAATCCTCTGATATTTCTCCAAGTCAAAATCAACACATGACATCTGTGGTCGATGAAAGTATCAACGTTCTTGCAATAAAAGAATACAATGTTTCTGATGTAGGTACGTGGCCAAAAGTACTTAATGCTAGAGATACAGATCGTATTATAATCTGTGGACCCTCACAAGTATGTCTAAATAACTTTCCGAAAGATGAAAATGGGCGTCATTTCTCTTCAACTCATTACACAAGAAAACTATCAAACGAAGAAACTATCAGACGACGGTGGCTAGTTTATTCTGTATCAAACGACAGTGTCTTTTGCTTTTGTCGTCGACTGTTTGATTTAAAATCAACTACTAATTTGACTACCACTGTGGGTTTCAGAAATTGGAAACATTTAAGTGAAGCTCTGAAACTGCATGAAAATAGTCCTAACCACAAAAAAGCATTTACTCAATGGACTGAAGCTGAAATCAGGTTTAAAGCTGGATTAACTATTGACAAGAAAGAACAAAAGCTAATTTCTAAAGAAAGTTTACGATGGAGCAATGTGCTTAAAAGATTGATGCACATTACTTTGTATTTGGCTGAAAATAATACAGCATTCAGAGGGTTATCAGATAAATTATTTACCCCAAATAATGGAAAATTCTTAGGTCTTGTACAGTTATTGGCAAAGTTTGATCCAATCATGGAAGAGCACGTCAGACTGGCATTGAGTGGTGATTTGGCTGACCATTATTGCGGCAAAAATATACAAAATTAATTAATAGAACTCATGGCATCACATGTTATGTCTACAATCGTATCCCGCATAAAGGGTTCAAAGTATTATGCAATCATAGCTGACTGTATTCCAGATATAAGCCACAAAGAACAACTTTCGATAACTTTAAGATGCTCCGACATAACAGAGGATGGCGCAAGTGTAAAAGAACATTTCATCTCATTTCTGCAAATAGATGATACAACCGGTGAAGGTCTCACAGAAAGCATTTTAGAAACATTGAGTGATCTTGACCTTAACATTAATGACTGCAGAGGACAGGGCTACGATAACGGCGCGAACATGAAGGGGAAAAATAAAGGCGTCCAGAACAGAATTAAGAAGTTAAATCCACTAGCTTTTTTTGTGCCATGTGGATGCCATAGTTATAATTTGGTATTGTGTGATGCGGCAAAATCATCAGTAAAATCCGTGACACTGTTCGGAATGTTACAAAAAATTTTTAATCTATTTGCTGGATCGGCAAATAGATGGAAAATTTTGACCGACCATTTGAAGATATACACCCTGAAAAATGTAAGTAACACGCTGGGAAGCTCGAATTGATAGCGTCAATGCGGTCCGTTATCAATTATGCGAAATGCATGGCGCTTTGGTTTCCTTGGCCGATGCTACTGAGCAAAGCGATGCTGCGGTGTCACACGAAGTGACAACACTAGGAGAACAATTAAAAGACTTCAGCTTCATTGTTTCTCCCGTGACATGGTAGATGTTCTGTTTCAAATTAACGTTGTGAGTAAAGCAAGTCAGTCACCCACAATCAACTTTGTCGAGTTTATGGGAATCCTTGACAAGTGTTGCTCTTATTTGGAAACATATAGACAAACAGGTTTCGAACAAGCTATTGTAACAGCAACTGAACTGGCTTCGGATTTTGATACGCAGCCATAATTTAAACCACAAATGCGATTAAGACGTATTAAACGCAGGCCGGGTGAAGAGGCTGTTGATGATCAAATAACTGACCCAAAAAAGAAGTTTAAAGTAGAGTTTTTCAATGCACTGTTGGACACCGTGCACATATTCATGAAAGAAAGATTTGAACAGATGCAAGAATTTTCTGCGACGTGGAGTTTCTTGTTTGACATTAAAAAAAATCAAAATAAAGAAGAACTAGTACAATGCTGTTCTAAATTACAAGAAAAGTTAATTGTCAACATGAAGTCAAGGATTGATGGAAATTTGCTGTGCGACGAAATTTTAGGCCTGCAACACTATCTCGAAGACAGCCAGGCAACGCCTATTGAAGCCTTAAACTTCATAAAAAAGCATAATCTTCAAGAGTTATATCCCAACATCTGGATAACGTTACGTAGTTTGCTAACAATACCAGTGACTGTCGCAAGCGGCGAACGCAGTTTTTCCAAACTGAAGTTGATAAAAACGTACTTGCAGTCTACAATGTCTCAAACAAGTCTAGCCAGTTTGGCCTCACTGTCCATTGAAAATGAAGTTGCAAAAAACCTGGACTTTGCTAATCTGATCAGAGACTTTGCCGACAGAAAAGCGAGAAAAGTAAAATTTTAGTTGTTTATAATTGTTTTTCATTAGGCGTAATATGTTTTGTGTTCAGGTGACTGACAGAAAATATAGGTTTATGGCTTACAGTTATATTAAATTCAATAAAAATATGGTACCCAATTCAAAATTAGTGTTTTTTCGTTATACATATTACCTCCTATATATAAAAATCAATTGTTGTGTGTTAGTCTCACCAAAACAAAGAAATGGCTTGACCAATTTGAATAATTTTTGTTTTGTTTTGTTCGCTTTAGTACAGGGGTGCTTCAGAAAAGAAAAGAAATATTTGGGATATACGAGCCTGTTTCAACCACATTTTACGCATCTTTTCTTTGTTTGGAACACGCAAAAACAATTTTCTGGAGTTTTTGTAGATGTACAGTGCAGTACTACGCAATATTTTTAGACAATTTCCCAAAACGTGAATGCCCAAACAATATATCACTGCTATACTGACTGTTACGGCAGCGACAGGCTACACAAGACTCACATGGAGCGTCTTAGCGGGCTTTCAGATTATTTGGATTTCATTTCCATTTAAAAAAATAAAATACTCAAATTTACGATGGAAAAAACCATGTTACGATCATAAGATGATGACGCCATTAACCACTTAAGACGATTTCTAGAAAACAGTCAAATACCGTGTTGCAAAGCACTGCCAGGTTCGCTATTTATACAATAAAGGGCGCCAACTGGACGACTCGCCCGGGGCACCTGGATGGCTAAGGCCGGCCCTGCACATGAGTACTAAAGAAATCCTCTAAATTTCGATTACGCGATAAGTCACACAAATCTGAAGGCTGTAAATTCAACTAAATACTTAGGGATTACAATTACAAGTAACCTAAATTGCAACGATCACATAGATAATGTCGTGGGTAGAGCAAATCAAAGACTGCGATTCATTGGCAGAACACTAAGAAGGTGCAACAGATCTACTAAAGAGACTGATTACATCACACTTGTCCACCCTATTCCGTAATCTTACTGTGCGGTGTTGGATCCACATCAGGTGGGACTGATGGATGACATCGAAAAAGTTCAAAGAAGGGCGGCTCGTTTTGTATTATCGCGAAATAAGGGAGATAGTGCCACAGACATGATATGTAAATTGGAATGGCAATCATTAAAACAAAGGCGTTTTTCGTTGCGATGGGATCTTCTCATGTAATTTCAATCACAAGTTTTCTCCTCCGACTGCAAAAACATTCTATTGGCACCTACCTACATAGGGAAAATGACCATTACGATACAATAAAAGAAATCAGGGCTAGCACAGAAAAATTTAAGAGCTCGTTTTTCGCGCGCGCCGTTCGAGAGTGGAACAGTAGAGGCAGCTTGAAGGTGGTTCCTTTAAACCCCTCCTAGACGCTTAATTGTGAATAGCAGAGTAATCATGTAGACATAGATGTAAATGAAAATGCAATAGTCTAGCACGTTTGGGACTGGCCCTGTGCCAAATTACCAAAAATGCCAGACTATCGGGCGGAACCTCTTAATACTGGTATAGGCTAAGCTGTACAGCGAAAACAGCTAAACAAGTGAGGTGGTGCACACTGGACTTGCGTTCGGGAGGACGACGGTTCAAACCTGCGTCTGGCCGCCCTGATTTAGGTTTTCCGTGATTTCTCTAAATCGCTTCAGGCGAATGCCGGGACGGTTCCTTTGAAATGGCACGGCCGATTTCCTTCCGCATCCTTCCCTAATCCGATGGGACGGACGATCTCAGTGTTTGGTCCCCTCCCCACAAATCAACCAACCAACCGAAAACAGCTGCAATATGATGTTTTGCAGTACCATGTTAATTAGCAGAATCATTGGTCAACAACTTCAGCTCAAAATTAGACCAATAGCAAATTTTTATTCCACAAATTTAGTTTACATTCTTGTACTGTACTATATTTTAGTTTGACTTAAAAAGTCTCAAATGTCTTTTTGTTTTCGGGATCATTGCTGCTTGACAGTGAAGTTATTTCTATTGATATGTAAGGCACTACACGAATTCCACTTCAGATACTGAGTCAGGATTCTGTTCCTCCTCAACATATATGGTGTTGAGTCAAATTTAGGCTCTGCAGTTGGCCAAAGCGTTCTCCAGCACCACTGTACAGTAACTTTTTGTACTAGCCCAAGATAGGGACACAGCATAGAAGGCATTTCGTAAAATAAACTTTTTTCAAAGTCAGTTACATCACATTCAGTATTTAACAGGCCAGGAACGAAAGAGCTCCTATTAAAACGTTTAAAGTTCTTAATTTCCCCATAAACCATTGACTGAATCAGTGACATAGAATTAGGTGGGAGAAGTGTAGCAAATATGTTTCCAGAAATTAACTCAGCTATTGACGGATGTGCTTCGAAATTGTCCAAAAGAAAGACAGATTTTATGTCTTCTGGTAGACCAAGATTTTTGAAGCTTTTCTCGACTTGTGGTACAAAACAATGAAAAAAGAACAGTTTCTGAAAAGAGTGGCGGTCATCCACGCATTTGATTGTGCGTCATAATGAACATGAAAGTTCGTAATATTCTTTAATGTCCTAGGTTTTCCTGATTTACCTTTTACGAAAGGTATTACTGGGTGGCTTCCAGACGCCTTAGCCCTTAGCAAAACTATCAATCTGTTTTTTTAACTTTAACCTCCTTTTCACCTCCCCCAGTTAGAGTAGATGTCGGTGAGCACTGTCATAGTAGGCCTGTTTCATTGGCATTGTAATTCTGATCGTCTGTTAAATTACTATCTGCAATTATTTCTTCAAACTCGCCTTTGTATTAGTATTCGATTGCCGAAAGCATTTCTCCTGTTACGTCACGTCCTCCAATTCCATGCCGAAACATAAAAAGTTTCTGAGTCAACCATCAGAAAAATTGCATTCATTTTCTGCATTGCCTAAACTTCTTTGCCTTTTCAATAACCATTGGCCCCATCCAAGCTTTCCTTCGCAGCATACTGCACTGAATCATTTGTACAGTACGTTATCTGATTGATGCAGTTTTGACTGTTTTGAATGTTTGTCTGGAAGCCAATTTTTCAGTTGCTGCTGACTGAGAAGCAAATTTCATTAGTTCATCTATTTGTCTTTTAATGACATATATGGTTGAAAGCCAATATTAAAGTCATTCATCAATTTATTTCTATTCTCACTTTCCTCCATGCGTTTTATGATTTGCAATTTCTGGTTGATAGAGTTATGTGCTTACATTTCTTTTCTGACATAGAACTCGAAGAAAGTTTCTGTTTTGAGCACATTTTCACTGTTTAAATGTTCACTTTGATATTTACTTTCATTATTGTAATACGGAAGAAAAAATGGCAGAAACGCTCACACTCAAGACAATGAACTAAATCTGTGTGTGGCTGTAACTATTATCGATATTATCTGTAATGGTCTCATCTAACATTTTGTCTGTTTTTACTTAATGTTTTTTTGCTGTATAAACATGCACTTTGATGTAATATTCATATAAATGTTTTATTCATTATTTACGATGATTTATGTAATAGTAATTAATCCATGGATGTAATTTCAGAACTTATGTACTATAAAAGGATGGAAAAGTTAAAACTTTGCTCGTAAGACTGATTCTTGAGTAGGGTATGTAGGTTTGTAATTATATAAAACATGGAGGGAAGCCCCTCCGCAACGAAACTGGCTTGGCAGAAATAGAAAAGTGCATTTGGCTGTCAAACTGCAAAGTTCCTTTGTGGAGTGACTCAACTCATGGCTAGCAGACATAGTGTGCATATCTTGTGAACTGAAAGACATGAGAAGGACTAAAAGATTTTATAGTATAATCTCAGAGTTGGGAGTAATTTGGCTTATTATTCGTGGGACACTTTGGTTAGCCCCGTACAACGAAAATTCGCCGCTAAGAAGAGCATTTTCGGACCTTGTTACACAGAAAGAGGCATGGATACTTTTACTGCTTCTTTTAAATGCTCAGTTGAGTACTGTATAACTACATAGACCAGTCATGTGGTTTCTTTTTCAATCATAAGTTTGTGTTTGTAGATGAATATGAAATGGGAGATATGATACTTCGTGAAGAGTTTGACAGAGCACTGAAAGACCTGAGTCGAAACAAGGCCCCCGGAGTAGACAACATTCCATTAGAGCTACTGACGGCCTTGGAAGAGCCAGTCCTGACAAACCTCTACCATCTGGTGAGCAAGATGTATGAGACAGGCGAAATACCCTCGGACTTCAAAAAGAATATAATAATTCCAATCCCAAAGGAAGCAGTTGTTGTCAGATGTGAAAATTACCGAAGTATCAGTTTAATAAGTCACAGCTCCAAAATACTAACGCGAATTCTTTACAGACGAATGGAAAAACTAGTAGAAGCCGACCTTGGGGAAGATCAGTTTGGATTCCGTAGAAATATTGGAACACGTGAGGCAACACTGACCCTACAGCTTATCTTAGAAGCTAGATTAAAGAAAGGCAAACCCACGTTTCTAGCATTTGTAGACTTAGAGAAAGCTTTTGACAATGTTAACTGGAATACTCTCTTTCAAATTCTGAAGGTGGCAGGGGTAAAATATAGGGAGCGAAAGACTATTTACAATTTGTATAGAAACCAGATGGCAGTTATAAGAGTTGAGGGGCATCAAAGGGAAGCAGTGGTTGGGGAGGGAGCGAGACAGGGTTGTAGCCTCTCCCCGATGTTATTCAATCTCTATATTGAGCAAGCAGTGAAGCAAACAAAAGAAAAATCCGGAGTAGGTATTAAAATCCATGGAGAAGAAATAAAAACTTTGAGGTTCGCTGATGAAATTGTAATGCTGTCAGAGACAGCAAAGGACTTGGAAGAGCAGTTGAACGGAATGGAGGGAGGATATAAGATGAACATCAACAAAAGCAAAACGAGGATAATGGAATGTAGTCTAATTAAGTTGGGTGATGTTGAGGGTATTAGATTAGGAAATGAGACACTTAAAGTAGTAAAGGAGTTTTGCTATTTGGGGAGCAAAATAACTGATGATGGTCGAAGTAGAGAGGATATAAAATGTAGACTGGCAATGGCAAGGAAAACGTTCCTGAAGAAGAGAAATTTGTTAACATCGAGTATTGATTTAAGTGTTAGGAAGTCGTTTTTGAAAGTATTTGTATGGGGTGTAGCCATGTACGGAAGTGAAACATGGACAATAAATAGTTTAGACAAGAAGAGAATAGAAGCTTTCGAAATGTGGTGCTACAGAAGAATGCTGAAGATTAGATGGGTAGATCACATAACTAATGAGAAGGTGTTGAATAGAATTGGGGAGAAGAGAAGTTTGTGGCACAACTTGACTAGAAGAAGGGATCGGTTGGTAGGACATGTTCTGAGGCATCAAGGGATCACCAATTTAGTATTGGAGGGCAGCGTGGGGGGTAAAAATCGTAGAGAGAGACCAAGAGATGAATACACCAAGCAGATTCAGAAAAATGTAGGTTGTAGTAAGTACTGGGAGACGAAGAAGCTTGCACAGGATAGAGTAGCATGGAGAGCTGCATCAAACCAGTCTGAGGACTGAAGACCACAACAACAACCACAACAGCATGTTTGTGTTCTGTGAACTTTGTGTTGAACCACCGTTTTTTATCCTTAGTCGTTTACCTAGACAGAGTCCTATCCCAAGTGCTACTATAATTCCCAGTATCCACTTTACTGAACTGAAAAGGAACTATATTGCACAACAAAAATTAATAAACTTTGTGGACTTGTACACTACATAATTATGTAATGAGCTTGAGTTTTGAAATACTCCACGTAATTTTCTTAAAAGGATAGTTAAAGTTTCATCAAAGTACAATTACTAAGAAAAGATTTAAAGGATTCAGTTTAAAGATTCTTCTTATGGAGATAATAGTGTTTATTGTTCCATGTGTTGTATAGTTAACAGTGTTTCTAATATTGTGTTGTGACTAAAATGTTCAGCCTAGATCTGAGTCTAATGATAGACTGGGTCACCATGCTAATAAGTGACCCAAATTCTTACCACCTGTGTATACTATAGCAAGCAAATAGCTACAACAATTCGAACTATACTAGATTCAGATACTACTTGTCCTATCTGAGTGAAATAGTTTAAGGAAGTGTATGTTCCTTGAGAAAACAAGTGATAATCAGTGCAAAAGATACTATTACTTGGTAACTATTTCAGTGGTAGCAATTTCCAATAATTAAGCTGACCAAAAAATCTCCTTGTCCAAGTTAGTAGTGCTCTACAGGTAGTAACCATTTAGCTATAATATCATTAGCTTCCTCCTGTAATGTACAGATAGTAAGTGTTGTTGAGAGTCAGTTCTTGCCTAAACATGTTAATTCTCCTCTTGTGTAGCTCATGTCAAATCACTAGTACATTACTTGCTAAACTGCACTACTGTATTATGTCTTATTAGCAAAACAGAATTTTAGTATAAAGTAAAATCAGTCCCAATAGTTAACAGTAGCAGAAATGTACTGTATATCAATACTGAGTTCTGATTTAAAAATTTTTGTGATATCTGATTAGTATTTGCATGTTAAGATATTTAGATGTATTTGCATATTAGGATTAACTAGGATTATTTGCGTGTTAGGATATTTATCTTTACATGCATGATTTTTGTCTAATTGAGGATTGTGTGTGCTGCTCACCCTAATTAATTTAGTGTTGAGGCATGAGTTACAGGGTAAGGTACTTAACCACAATACTAGGAAAGGTCCTTGTAGTAGCATGCATGATATACCTAAGGATAAATTTAGCTGCCATCAGCAGAGCAATCTGCAGAGTTCGATAACAAATAAATGCAGTGAGTCACAAAAATTGTGGAAACTTCTAAAACAGTTCAATATATCAATTCGATTCATTTACAAAGTAATTTTTCTTACAGAAGTAAATTTCAATTGTAAATTTTTACTTAAAAAACCTTAGAGCGAATGTGATAAGCTAACTGCTTACTTCCTTTGTCACAGCCAAATATTTATAATAGACAGTAAGTAATTCCATGTATAGAGCCTGGCTGGAAAGACTTGTGCAGGGTCACATGACGACGAGGAGTGGTAGCACTGACATGCAACATATGCTGGCAGCCAGACACAACCGGATGGTGTCACAGAGGGAGACAGTGATGTCACAACACGCAGCAGGCGAGTTGGGGACACGGCTTAGTGTTATGTGCCATGACCCTGGGCAATCAACCCAGCAGCCATCTGTCTTACACGGGGCACTGAGCTGAATGGGGTGGCACACAATGGAGTTGCCCCTCAGGATGCAGGGGCGATCAGCAGGTGTCTGACGTGGTGGCCGCGGTGAATACCAGTCTGTCATGATACTGCATTTCGGCGAAGGGATTCCCGAACCTGGGAGAGGTGTGCGACTGGTCTGCTGATACATTACCACACCTAATCCTACTACAGTCGGCACTAGAAAACTGAATGAGTCAGCTAGAACCTGATATCTTTACTATTCTCTTCATCTAATGAAAAACAGTCCATGTTCATATAGCACCATCAAGCTGAGCGTGACCAGTAACCTATTCTTGTACGGAGAATGTCCTACTGCTGTCTGACACAGCTGCTGGGGCAGATTAGCTAAACCTAATCTCATCACATCTCTGGCTAGTGGGTTGTCCAGCAACTAGTCCATAAAATACCTGTTTTGCTCATACAAGCATCATGATCACTGTCGTAGTTCAGTTGAAGCGACATCAGCGAATAGCACCAGTTTCACCTGCACAAAACTTGGAGTGTCTGATGACTGCCGTTCTGGATAACATGCCTGTGATCCAGGAACCATGATACTGTCACAGATTTGCCTCAATGTCGTGGTGCAACTGTCATCCCTTTCTGAACTATCAAGGACTAGAAGGAGGCTGACTGGTGACCTCTGCATCGCCTGCCCCAGCATAGCAATACATCTAAGTTGCACAAGTCAACAAGACTGTTGTGTGAAAGTATTCTACATATTCTTCCCAAGTTCTGTGTACATTAAATTGATCCCCACAATACTTGTGTGTCAGTGAACCAGTGCGCGTATGACGTTTGACAAAAGTTTCCTAAAAACAAGAGATCAGGCTCATTTATTTGAATGTTGATAACATGTTTATGTATCTATTGAACTTGTGGTCCTATGAATTCATTGCTTCATTTATATTTTGCCGATGGTTTGTTTTGGATGCGCTCATTTTACATGTTAGGTCATAAGAACACCTCCTACTCACACAGTTGATTTGTGCTTAGGTTTCCACAGACCATGTAGCTTTTAAGTTCTCACAACAGCTAGGAAGCTGTACATTTTATACACAGGTTTATGTAAGTGATACAGAAACAAGGATAGTCAAAAGTATTCTCTCTAATGATTCATCAGTATAATGTTCAATATCTCACAACTTTATTTGTCACAGTGTTTATCATTATAAGGCTGACAAGAGGGAAAATTGTTATAAAAAATGTTACTGATTGGCAATAACATGCCCTAATTTTCACGTGCCCCTTTATTAATTCGATGACGTTTCGAATTCTTCTGAGGTTGTTGCGAATATGCATAGCAATGGATTTGAGGCAGAACAACAGAAAGCACTTCAGCCAAGCACGCTGGTGACCAGTGGATGGGACCTCAGCCTGGAACCCACAGGGGGTGGCAATCACTAACCCCCCCACATGACTGCTTGTGGCTGAGGTCCAGCCAAGGGCGATATGGCACCATGTGAGAAGTCGAGGGCGCCTTTCCATGATTTCTGACGCCTTTGAAGGTTGGCATCTGCCAATTGTAGAAAGCGTAGGCCACAGGAAACAATCTCTAGCCTCGTAGCGGTCCTATCCGAATTCCTAAAGACCTGTTGCAAGGCAATGAACATTGGCGGGAGAACGAGTGGTTGCCATAAAGTTGTGTGATGTCAGTTAGAGCGTTGAAATGGATGCTTTTAGCAGTAGGGAAGAGTTTCATGTTGTCTGTAAAAGACGCGTGATTTTTGGTGTGATTCTCTGTTGGATGGAATCCTTGTAATTGGACCACAGTGGTTCGTAATTCTGCAATTGGCGATTGGAACCTTTTGGTAGCAAGGAATACACAGGTATCAGGGATATGCGGGGGGTTAAGTACACACTGGAAGAGAAGTACTCAGTGGCAGGACGTGAAGGTGTCCAGTTAGACATTCCTGTAGGAAGCAATGGTGTTCTGATCGACGTGGCCTAGCAGTGCAACAAACACTGTCATATCTTCAAATCCCGCAACGGTGCTGAGGACTCCATCTTCACGATGGAGTAAGTACATTCTGCAGCACAGTGTACTAGCACAGTCTAGTAATACTTACAGTGAGAATAACTTGCAGCATCAGAAAATTAGTTAAATTTGATGTCACACTTTCAGAATCCAGGACGATTGCCAGTCTCATACTCTTTTGCAGTGGTAAGGACTGTGTGGACTTCTGGTTTTTAGACATTGTTCCAATCGAGACTTACAAGATTAAATAGTTGTCAGTTATAGTGAACATCAAGACAGAGTAATTTCTTAAAAGGACAAGAATTTAACTGATAGGAGAGTGACACTGCTCTCCATTTAATCTTCATATAAATTAGGATGGATATAATTGTTGCAGGTTTTTGTTATTCATTTTCGACGTTGATCCCGTTATTGTGTTTATTAATAAATGAGGCTAATGAATTTAATCATTGTTCCTGTTTTACTCCAGCACTTCCTTTCTGTTTTAGGCTTGTAATCTGTGTGCAGGAAGATATTAGCAGTCAGATCAAAATCAGAACCAACATATTACTCCAGTCAGATAGCATTTCTCACACTGAGATATTTGTTTTGCAATTTCCCCACTTTAAGAGCTATGCATAGGGCCATAATTTTCATGTTACCTGTTTAGCTTTGAGAACAAACATTTAGAGGTCATTTCTTAAACAGATACCACACTCTCAATTAGTTTGAAAGGTTAACAGAAATTCTACACCACATGGTTTTGCAAATTGCACCCGATGGCAAGTGTGTATCAAGCGCTTGCAGGTAATTTTAGTCCATTCATAAGCCACCTTGAAGCTCTAATGCCGTAGTTAACAGGAAAAAACAGATATAGTGCTTGCTGGTAGTTTTAGTGTAGATTTTCTAAAAAAATTCTTACACTAAGAGTTGATTACAGTCAGTAACACCATAATTCAACTTAATTCCTACTGTAAGTTTACGAGCTAGGGTAGCTAATTACTCACAAACAGCTATTGTTAATACTATTATAGAAAGGTCTAATGAATAAAACTATATTACAAAAGGGATAGTCAATAGACTCTCAGAAGACAAGGGTTACTCAAGAAAAAAATTATATTGAAAAATAAATACAAAACTGTATCTGTCACTCAGAAACAGCTCTGATGTTGATGCTACACCTCATTACAAGACATACAGCAAAATTTTACATACTGTAATGCAGATGTTAAAGCAAATGTACTATAAGAAAAAGATAATCTCAACATGTGACGTCCGCTGGGTTTCGTTGGGATAATTATTCGTTATGTCACATACAAAAAATTATTTATATACATTTTATATATTTTTATTTTTAATTTATCAGCATGATTCTTTTTCTCAGGGATATTGTCTTCTCTTATTACTTTTACTTACGTGCATAAGTAAATATGAAATGGGTTCTTGAAGGGCCTCAGTTATTCATGTACCAACTTTAGATTTTGAATGTGATGACTAAAATATAGTTGCCGTTAACTGAATTGAATGTAATTTTGTTAATTTCTATTTATTGATTGCAAAGCAAGGCTTGAGAGAATTTCGATTGTTGCCATGGAGCCGCCAAGATAAACTTACTGAACTCATGGAATCTGTATAGTTTAAAAACATGAACTTTAACGTAAATTAATTATCTGTTGCAATTTAAAAAGGTTCGTACAACGAAATCTCTCGCATTTACATTTACTGTTAACACTTTGATCAATAAATTAGTACTTCGGCGCGTAATGGCCGACCAGGGGCTGCATTGGAAGATGAGCTTCTCGCAGCGCAAAAATGCTTATTAAAAATAATTAGCCAATGCGAGAATTTGAGGTGGCAACTATTACAAAGAAATTCATTTTGTAATAATAACAAGTTTATTTTAGCAATAAATACAAATAACTTACTTAAAATATGTGTAGCCGCTCAATGGCAACCTTCGGTATAGTGAAACAAAACAGAGTGCATCCCACAAAATACGTCCTTCCTCCTCGGCCGTACAATCGCGTCTCTCTCGATCCTGTTTTATTTTCATAGACATTAAATAAAGATGCTGATCTTTAATTATCCACATATACCAGTTGTTTCAAGAACATTAACTATATCTTTTACACTAATTATATTCATAAAATACATAACAACCAATAAAAATGTCAATATTTATGTGACATACCGTCACAAACAGATAACAAAATAAAGACAGCGTGGAATATTGTGAAGGATGAGACTGGAAGAACCAGATATAAAGAGGAATAGATAGCATTAATGGGTAAATGTTTCATTAGTAAAAGATTTGTGCAGTTTTGCAAAACTTTGTAACATGTATTTAATGAGATTTAATAAGATGCGGTTGTCAGGTTCACTAGATACTGCCATTGAATATCTCAAACCAGTCATAACAAAAATTTCAGTAATATAATTATGGCCTACACAGCAGAAGTAATTCCTTAAAAAATTTAAAATAAAATATTCTTGTGGGTATTGTCAACAAAGTTAATTAAAGAATGTACTTCTGAGTTACATGTTATGTTGTTTGTGTAACCATTCACTTATCAATGGAACATTTCCTAAATGATTGATATATGCTGAAGTTAAGCCTTTGTTTAAGAAAGGAGGTAACGAAAGACCATCAGATTTCAGCCCAGTTTCACTTCTGCCAGTATGGTATTCTCGAAAATTTTAGGAAACATATCATCCAGTCAGCTTCTTAACCATCTGACAATAAATAATATCTTGTCAAAGTCACAGTAAGGATTAGTAAAGGGTTCTGATATTCAGAAGGCTACCTACACATACAGTGAGAATGTACTAAATTTATTAGACAATAAATTACTGGCTCCTGGTACATTTTGTGATCTATCAAAGGCATTTGTCTGTGTAAATCAAAATATCCTTTTACATCAATTAGAATATAATAGTGTAACAGGAAATGCTGCAACTTTGCTCAAATCTTATGTCTCTGACAGGATACGAAGGATGTCAGTAGGAAAGAGGTGTGTATCAAGATATCAGGCATCATCCAACTGCAAACTAATTACTTTTGGTATCCCACAAGATTCTGTCTTAGAGCCCTTACTTTTTCTTGTGAATATCATTGACCTTCCATCTGTAATACAGACTTGTATCTCACATTCGATATTCAAGTACCATTGAACTCACTACAAAAAATAGATAATAGTAATGTTAAAAATGGGCAGTTACCCATTTATAAGAGATGCTGGAAGTCCAGTGTACCCATCTTTTGAGACCGTGTTACCATTTCACAAGCGGTTTGACTAGAGATGATTAACTAGTATGTGAGGCATATTGGTTTTATGTGGGGCACTCTGTATTACCAGATGTAAGGTTTGATATGCTTGCAGATGATACAAATATTGCAATAAATAGCAAACCAAATATAATCTTAGAAAGATAATTTAATGAAATATTCATGGACATTAACAAATTGTTCATAGCCAATTCTTTATCACTAAACTTAAAAAATAAACAGCAGTTTAGGATTTTTAAAAGGTTTCTTCTCAATATGTGTTTAAAATATGACAACAGGTTTGTAGAAGAAGTTGACAGCATTAAATTTTTGGGATTAAAGTTTAATAATACTTGGAGGAGCATAACACAGCTGTTGCTGTAGCCAAACAAATCTCTATTTGGAACATGAATGTTGTCAGAGATAAGTGATACAAAAATAAAAATGTAAAATACTATGCTTGCAATCAGTTCATGATGTCTTACTGTGTTATTTGTTTTGGTAACTCATGGAGCTAAGCAAGAGTTTTCAGAGTCAAAATAATTATTTGTAGTGTGAACTCAAGAACATCCTGCAGAAGTCTGTTTGGAGAATTAGAGACACTAACTATGGCTTCCCAATATATTTATTCCATAACAGAATTTGTCATTAAAATATATCTCTTTTTCAGATCAATAGCTTAGTTCACGGAATACATTTCATAAATAGCAATAATCTCTACAAAGAGATAAAGTCACTTACTTTAGTACAAACTGGTGTCCATTATTCATGAACACTCGTTTTCAATAACTTGTCAGCAACCATAAAACATTTAAGGAGTAATAAAGTTAAATTTAAGAGGAGCCTAAAGGTTTTACCGGTGGCCTGCTCCTTCTACTCCATTGATGAACTCCTTAGTAGATCCTACTGATTTATATATGTTACAAGTAATATCTAATAGTGTAGGTATTGTGTACAATCTCACTTTTGTAAAAATTCAACACAGTAATGTGATCATTGCAAATAAGTGTTGTTATGTAATTTTTCTGTCTCATAATGCTTGTCTGTAGTAGCCTAAAATTATCATATGCACCTTACTGTATTGAACATTTACATATTTTGTGATAATTTTGCTATTACCTTGTAAATAAAAAATATATTTCAAATTTTTTTTTACTTCTTCCACATCCATAAGGAAGATTTCACTTGGAGTCTAAGGATGGTACATCAGCACATTGTCTACCTATTCTAGTTTTCTGACACATTCTGCAACCTGGAGGATCACCTCACTGCTGATCTATTGGAATGGCATTTTTTAAATTGGTGTTGTTGTTTTACTTGACACTCGTTTTATGGTGCTCTTACTGACAACTTGTGCACATTGAGGTATTTACATTGTAGTTGACAATGTAGTTACCTGTTATAGTAAACTGGAACTAATGATAATCGAACACACTATCTGATACACAAAAACTAGTTTATTCATACAGCTTAATAGAAACAACAATATACATTCACAGGCTTTTGTGTTGCACACCACACTAAACTCACTGTCAGACCTCTTCTCAAGAAAGTCCATTTCTCAGTCTTTTATGTGAAAAGATTTGTTTTCCATATATCGATCTTGATCAGTTCGATTATATTTGAATATTCATATTATTGTTACTATTGTTGCTACATACTCCCCCTCCCCCCTTCTCTCAATGCAGAGCACTAGGGGAATGAGGATGTACTATTGTATGTGTAGCGTTTCCATCATACACTGTAAGACACATTAGTGGAAAAATAAAATGTACAAAGACAAACAAAAAATTTATATACAAGTTCAGCAATTCTGTAGTCCAATTACTATGCCAAGAAAGGAAAACACTGAATATTACGTAACTTCACAGACAATTTAAAGTTCGACAGACCTGGTAACAGAAACATTAGCTGTGGCAAAGCCAGTGACATCACCTAACTGATTATTCCCTTAAGATTCTGTATCCTCTACCTGAATAATATGAAATGTCAAAATAATTTTAAGTTATACACAAGTATAAAGTAGCTACATTTTCAATAGTAGAACGAAATGTACCTATAACAGAAAATAAAGGAACAAGAATGATAGCAGTTGTGATATGATTAAAAATGTCACTTCACCAGCCTGACAATAATTAATTTAAGGAAAAAATTTTTAGCAACAATATATGCACTGGTAATATATATGGCACAATTCTGCACTCTGAATAATAGTCCTTTTATAATGCTGTTATTCAGACATCTAAATTTATTAAATTTGTTTGGATTTAAAATTTGTCATAATATTACAGTGATATGCAAATACTATCTGTAAAGTGTGATATATATGATGTCAGAAAGCTTTCCTAACTTATGTTTGTAACTTACGTAAAGAAATATATGAAATGTATAATTTACTAAATTATATTTGTGTGTATAATTTTATATATTTGCGCATGTTGTCATTTGTATAAAATGGTACATGCTTAGGGACAATGTATAGGGCACGTGTTACGTAAAATACAGATATATAAATTGTACAAAATGGTACATGTTTAAGAACAATGTATAGGATATGTGTTATGTAAAACATGGAATTTTTCGTACTGTATGGAAGTTATTGTGGGACGTATAAAACGTGGCTTGGGTTTTTGGTACATTACCTACAGAGCGAGTGGGAACAAGAAGAAACAGTGCAGCAGTGACAGAGGCAACATTCGGATGGATCAGATGATGCCTTGCCTGCAAAATTGTTGCAGAATAGCATCAAATGATGACCGCTAAATTATTACAGCTTTGTTACAAGTTGTTGGGCTATGGTATATACATTAAAACGATGTAAAGAAAAATTAATTAGCCCCTGCTTCAAGAAACTTGTACACTTTACCATGGATAGTGCAGCTGCTTTTACTATTCGCCACACCCAAGGCCTATGGCCAACAGGCTATAAACAGCATAATTAGAATTTCAGAAACGTGAAACATTAATACAAAATTAACTTTCTTTGAATAATTATTGTGTTAAACCTAATATTTGATTCATCCTGTTATTTATTCCTAATCATTCACCTACATATGGTCCATTCCTGTTGTTCGATTATTTCGAGTAAACCTGCTACAAAAAATTTTGAAGTGCATTATTCACTATATACAAGTACTAATTTTCGTCCTTTAATAAATGTCTGACAATAATTGTTGTCAACTAACTTTTAAAGTGAAGGTAAAAGTACTATATGATTTTAGTAACAGATATGCTGAAGTCAAATTTTGCTTAAGCATTGAAGCAGATATTTCCAGGCAAATTTAACCATTTTAATATTCTTACTCTCTTTGTGGCAATAAATAAAGTGAAACGAATAAATAAGTTTTGAGTAAAGTACAGATAAAAATCCTTCAGTTATTAATGAAATTCAGCAAAGTACAAAGAGTTTTGAAAAGAAAATTGCTTATGTTGCTGAGTAACTCTGAAGCAAAGTTTCATAAAATATTGAATGACAGTATAGAGTGACTGTGCCCTCACTACGTCTGGCTTTTGGCAGATCATTTGTTAAGAGAAAGATACAAACAAAGTGTATTAATAAATTTAAATGTGTGTATTAAGCTGTTAGAACATTTAAGTATTCAATTTGTTGGTTATGCAAAATGCAAACATAGAACAGCTAAAAGATTCTTGTGTCTTTCTAAAACCCATATCCTGGAAATTTATCTTTATTTGTGAAGTTATCTTAGGGAACAGCAGTAAGTTAGGCCAAATTTACGTCTTCTGCTTTCCTCAAACCCAACCATATAGTGAAGACTGTAAATCTAATAGATGAACCACTTAATAAACTTGGTACAAAAAGGTCCTAGATTCAGTATCATTCCATTTTACTGCGTTTCTTTTAACAGCTAGAAAATTCTTAGGAAAATGAACTAATAGTCTGATTCCCATATCCATTAGTCATACATCATGGTCAAATGCTTTAAAAGGATAAATATTGTACCTCACACACAGTTCCTTGCATAATGTTATTTGGGGCTTTTCCATTAGCAGGACTATTTGTTCTGTTGAAACATAATGTTATACATGGCGCCTGGTGACAGGATGTGTACAATATTAAAGAGTTCTGAAGTATTCTAGTACTACTGTATATAACAACTTGTCATGACAGATATAAGATCTTTCATCTATGCCAACTATACAGCAGTTGCAACCCAAGGACGTTCATGTGAAGATGTGGAAATGAAACTGACTCCAGCCCTTAAAGACCTGATAAATTTCTATGACAACAACCAACTATAGCCTAATCCATCCAAAACACAGGTGTAAGTGTTTCACTTGAGAAATTTACAAGCCAGAAGAAAACTGGATATAACTTGGAGGGGAATGCAATTACAACATACATACACCCCTACCTCAGAGTAAACCTTGTCCAAACACTCACTTTCAAATATCACTGAGAGAAAACAAAGCTCATAGTGTGCAGCCGAAATAATACAATACGCAGGCTGACTAACAGCTCATGGGGAGATCAACCAAATGTCCTACTTACATCTGCCCTAGCTTTATGTTTCTCCACAGCTGAATACTCAGCACCAGTCTGGCATTACTGCACACACAAAGCATGTTGATACGAAGAACAGTGGCAGAATTTGGAAAGAAAAAATAGGAAACGATCCCAGGCAACCCATGTTTGGAAATGAAGCACCATGTTCAAGGCAGATGTCCAGAAAGAGTTTCCTGCAGACAACTGAAACAATTATTTCTTCACCTTCCACTCAATGAATTGAGCTGTGATGGGACAAAATATTGGAAATAATAGCCGAAACCTAAAGGAAGAACCTGCTGCTGGTTTCCAACTACCCTATTAGGTGTGGAAGACTCTGAACAGACTGCAGACTGGAGTGGCACAGTGCAAACAAAACTTGAAATGATGGGGTACATTTCTGGAGATGCAACTTGCAAATGCGGAGAACCTCGAGATGATGCACACCTCTTGGTCTGCCCAAAGTTGCCTGAATCCTGTGCACTTGATGACATGGTCGCAGCAAATGTTCCAGCAATCAAGACAGCCAATTTGACTTGTATAAAATCCTGTGTATATATTGTAGATATGTTTTATTTTGTAAATAATTTTATTGTACTGTCAGCATTACGAAAATAATAATAATAATAATAATAATTGTACATATCACAGATAGGGACTGATGACCTTTACGTTCCTAACCAACTATACAATCACAGATAGGTAGGATTCTTTGGAAGAAGTACAAAGGTTTCAGGGGCAGGAATTTTTTATAGCAGTTAGGAGAAAGATAGAAAAACAGTTAAAACAGTAATATATGTAGTTTAAACAATTATTGAAAATGGACAAAGAAAAATATATGCAGTATCAGGAAATAAAACAGGAGAATAAAAGTGAGGATACTCCTTTAAACAGTGATAAAGAGCAGGACACAGAGGAATCAATTTTGCTGGCAGAAAAACAGTTAGAGAATGTGGATCTTAAGGATGAAACTTTTATGTTGTTAAGCCCATCTCAAATTGAGAACGAAAAAGCAGATTCAGAGGAGGAAAACAAAGGGGTAGAAATTACCTCTGAGCAAAATAGGTAACTGTCGATGGATTTGTATGCATTACTACAAAATATGAATATACAGCCAATGGCCCAAAAAATAACAAAAAAGTATAAACGACAAAGTGACTGAAATTAGTCAGGAACAGGCTAAAGTGACTACAAAATTGAGTAAGAAAATGGAAACTAATGTAATAACCACAAGTTAGAAAAAGTAAACAACAAAACAGGTTTTCCAAATGAGGAACTCATTACTATAAAGAAAGATGTAAAATATTTAAATGAAACCGTTAGTATAATTCAAGCAAAAATTGCTGATATTAATGATAGGTTTGAAACTGAAATAGAGAAAATACAAGAACAGATTGAACCTGTGGTGGAATCAAAGGTTTAAGAGAAGTTATCCCAGGAACAGAAAGTAATGATTAAAGCAAACAAAAAACAGATGTCTCAAATGAGAATAACTGTTCAAGATTCTGAGAAAATTTTAGAGAAGAAAGTAGAACATTGCGATGAGAAAAGTGTTGTAGTAATACTTTCAATATACAGGAGAAAGTTAGCGACATAGAAAGAAATTCAAGTGTAATAGTACTTATATTCCATGAGAATGAAGTGTTTCGTGATGGCACTGATATGAAAAACATTCTCGGTTTTCTTGCCGCATCAGGAAAACCGAGAATGTTTTACATACTTATGTTGCAGACAGAACAGCATATAACAAGGTACTTGAGGACGAAGAAAAATTTTACCCTTATCGATCGAAAGCACGGTGGATTACCCCCTGTGAACCTTATAAAGTACGGTGAAATGTTATTTCCTGAAAACCTTACAGATAAGGAAAAAAAACATTCTGATTAGAAAGGAGGTGCTCAAAGATGGGGGATTAACCTAAGTACTGAAGTAATGACCTGCATTGAATTTAGACAGAAGTTTTTGGAGGAATATTGGTCCAAGCAAATACAAAACAGTCATTGGCATGAAATTATAATGTTTAGAATGTTCGACAGTAAAGGCCGAATGCCAATGAAAAAATTTTGCGAGTCATGGTGTAGGCAGCTGGCTCACTTAAGGAATCGTAGAAATGATTCCGAAATTATTTCGGAACTCTGGAAGAAATTACCATAAGATTCCAAGAGGTATATGAGTTGTAACCATCGAACGTCTTCTTCATTTTTAGAAATGATAATTGACAAACAATCGTGGAAGGGGTAATAGGCCTGCGAACATTAAGGGTTGAATGGATGCGGGAAGAAGATACAATAGACAAAACGCTGGAAGAATTCTCTACACAAGCATAGAACTTCTGACAAGACGTTATTAGTGAGGATGCGACACTTGGCAGTAGGTGCGCCACGACAGATAGTATAGAGCGTGAATCACATCGGCTACGAACAGGCACATTTCCTGCGCTGAGGAGCAACTTTGGCGAACAGATGTAGGAAGAATAACATCTATATAATATGTTCATCATAAGAATAGATCTGATGTAAAGAAAAAACAAGCGCGATGATTGCTCAGCAGCCATAACTCTCATACGTTGGTGTTATTCAGCTCTTGGAAGAAGGTCCAACTTATGTATTAGATACCTTATTACCGTGTCATTGTAAATGAAGCTTTAAGATATTCTGATGTATTAACAGGCATCAATGTTTTTCTTAATCATACTTGAGCTACGTAATTTTTTTCAAAAATCATGTACAGTCACAGTCTCCATAAATGCTACTTGTGCTCTGTCTGTGAAAATGGATTACACCACTATCTGCTTCACGGTGAAACATGCGCGCAGAAGACCGTAACTGGTGAAAAACCAGTTGTTCGAAATGTTTTTCACAAGCTTACAGAGAAAAATCAGCTGTGACTTTTTTTGAGAATCATTGTGTAATAAACAGTGAATGACACTCAAATGAAATGCGTGGCGTAATGGATACCATCGTAGAACGATATTTATGTGTGTGTTTGAAGCTGCAGTTCGAGTCTCGTTGTGGCCCATAATTTTTGTTCGGTTTGAATAGCTAGATCATTTAATGGCCCATAATTTTTGTTCAGTTTGAATAGCTAGATCATTTAAATATGAAAGTCATCAGATATAAGTTAATTAACTCATATTTAACCACAATTTTTCTTCTAGTTTCTAATTACATACCGCACGAAAAATTCAGATTCTCGTTGCAATTAAAAATTATCTCATGGCAATTATAAATTATTAAGTATCGATATTTTATAACAGATTGTTAAAGACTGCTGAAGTTAAGAAAACATAACACAATAATTTTTAGGAGAAAAATGAAAATTCAGATACTCTTTATTTAAATATTTCATTGGTTTGTAGGACAGCTGTGGTCACATCAGCCAGGATCGTAGAATCATGGAAAACAATAATTTTCACAGTGTCGAGCACACTGTACAAATGCTTCATTTTTACAGTTGTCACCGTACTACTCCTACCTAAACCCTACAGAAATGATCTAGAGCCAATTTAAGGGATTTGTCAAGAGAAATAACTAGGTATTTAAGCTGCCAAAGGTACTGGAACTAATGCATGAAGTTTTGCGGCAAGTCACTGCCGAACGATAGCGAAAGAAAGAGTCATGAAAGATGATGTGGATTTTCTGGTGGCTTGGGATTCTGCTGCTGATCGCCTCGTTATCAATGTAGCAGTACTGAAACGTATTCCTCAGACTCTGACATGGAAGGAGTTCAGAGAATACCAGACGACTGACTACAATACCTTCAATGGCTTCAATATTTAACTATATGGGAAATCAGCAGTATGATTTTACGCGATGCATAGCTAATGCAGACAAGTTACCCTTGTTAAAGTCAGAAATTTTTATCAATCTTGTTTTTAATTACAATGCTATGTCAGCTTAAATCGAGGGCATGTCGTGTTTTCCGTCAGTTCACCAAAGAAGCGTATTGCCTGAGTTTTCCCATTTATAATTTCCTTCTGTTTAAAAATTAAATGACGTTAAAAACTACATTTCTTTCTGCTCATCTCTTTTCACGCCTTTATGGCAACTGTTCACATCACTGCAGTTTAGTTGGATCACTTTCCTGGCCAGTGCTGTCCAAGTTAAATGAGTCGGTAAACCTGTTGCCCCGTGTCATCGCTGAGCCAATGTACATGTAATGCACAGCGTAAAACGTACTCTTATTATTGTACTTGACTGTACGCAAGATAGCTTTGTTTCTGCTCCATGTGAAACGAAATCCAATGAGGTTCCAGCGAACGCCGAAGAATACGTAGTGTAATGTGTACATGATATTAATTCTTATGATGAACAGAGTGTAGCAGTACAAACTGTGAGTGATGTCACAGAGCTGGTCACTGAACTGGGACTGCAACCACCTGATGCAGGAAGTAAGCAAGTAGACGGTGATTCACTCACTGTAACAAGTTAAGAGGCAATGGTAAGACGATTTGCAGTAAATAAAAAAGAAGACAACGTTACGACGACTGAAAATGTTGCTAGAAGTAGCAACGATGTTGAGGAGAAAGATGAATTTAATGGAGCTGCACAGAGTTCGAGAGCTGCCAACGCAAACGAATCCAAAAGCACCGCAGAGAATGCATGTAGCTGACATTAGGATAAATGAAGCGGTTGTGAGTGGATGCGAAATGGAACGTAAAAATTTTCATGTCACTGGAGAGTTATTCCTTGCAGACGAATCTGCGAAAAATGTTTCTATCAGCCACAAGCCTGACTTAAAGGAAAATGAATTTGTGCGATTGATAAAAATCCACAAAGATTACAATGTATATTAATTGCAAGCTGATGACGTCATGGAAGATGAGGAAGACAGTTCAGATGAAGACGAACTAAAGCTTACGAAAAATAATCTGACAGCTAATGAAGATAAGCAAGAGGAAAGCTTCACCATCGAACGAATTCACAAGTGAATGTACTATGAGACTAGAAATTACATAGAATACTCAAACAAATTAAGAAAGGTTTGCATGCCGTGACCCAACAGTGATACTGGAAATGCCGACTTAAATGAAAATGAAGATATCTTTCGATCAAGTGTTTCAGAATCGGAAGAAAAGAAGCTCACTGACAACCTGTATCTTACAAAAACAATAATGGTAGAAAATGAGAACATTCCATGCAAAAAGTTGCCGAAACGTGATCTGAAACATGAAGAAGAAGTTGTTCAAGAAAAAAGAAAAACACTAGAAGGAATAATTTCAATACAGGACCCATAAGACGTAACAGAGCCAAAGAAAAGGGAACAACTGGACGAAACGGTTAGTAACAAACAACTGAAGATTGTGAAAAATTTGCTATCAGTGACATGGAATTTAAAGAAATGAACTCCATTTCATGGAAGAACAAGAAGATACAGAGGTGAAAGTAAATAAACAAGCCATAATTCCGGTTACAAAATTAGAGCGTTACAGTACACTGACTCTCAAAGTAATGCTTTGTCTCAATCCTTTTAGGACTACATAAAAGGAAAATCAGGTGTAGTCGTAATGTCTGTGCAAGGAATCAGAATTGTAGGCGTGACTGGAAGAAAAAAATAAAGCAATAAAAATTCAGGTTTTTAAGGAATTCGTAATAAATTGTCATGTTTTTACACGCAACTACCTGCTGATCTTAGAACTTGCACTGAAGTAATTATGGGCATAGAACTTGTGGCAAATTTATTCCAAAATTGTAATTAATAATGATTTCATTACAATCTAAATCCATTGGCTTCACTTTCAAAGAAATTATGCTACCTTACAAAAGTAAGAGTTTAACAGAGGAAATATTAGAATACCCCCCCCCCCCAGCAAAGAGATAGATTTGATCAGAAAAAAGGACGCGGAAAGGGAGATAAGTTGAAGAAAAGTAGAAGAAAGAGTCAGAAGGTATGATCAATAATTAAAATTCATAAAATTTAATATTGCAGAACTAGTCCTTGTGAAAGCTCACAAAAACTCCAGTGAGGTAAACCATGGTATACCCAAATCTAAATATTTTTATTATGATCCTTTTGAAATTCAAGGAATACCACACCCAAATGCGTATTTCCTGATATATTCTAAGTGCACTAAACATCTAGAAGTCAAAAACATAATTCATCTAAAGCAGCATGTAACTAGAAAAGTGTAAAAACTCCAAAAACTATTAATGATGACAAATCTGTATGTTGTATATATTATTGTTCTACCTGTCAGGCATCAGGTTCTGAAGTACTTGTTTACATATATATCGATGATGGAGTAAATGAAACAAATGTGTCACTTAGATGACCATTAAGTGAAATAATGCAGCTAATGAGCATAAAAACGTATTATTTAGATTAGATTTACTTTCATTCCAATTGATCCATAGTGAGGAGGTCCTCCAGGATGTGGAACATGTCAGAAAAACAGTAATACATGACAAATATTTACAACTGAAGCAAATAAGCTAATGTACCTTCCACAGGTCCAAGTCGAATGATCGTCATTTTTTTAAATGTACACTATATGAAAGAATCATTTTACAAACACTAATACACTGAATTTAAAATAAAAAAAAAAGGTTCTTGATTACTTATGACACGATGATCATGATAAATATGTAACAGAACTACTACATTACTTATTTACGATGAACACATTATGGCATTGAAATGGTGCAGAAGTTATATTGTACATATATAAGGAATTGGCCACCAATAAAGCCATGAGGCTTCTCTTAAACTGAATTTAATTGGTTGTTAAGCCTTTTTTGGCTGCTGGCAAGTTATTGAAAATGTGTGTTCCTGAATAATCCTCACCTTTTTGTACAAGAGTAAGTGACTTTAAATCCTTGTGAAGATTATTCTTATTTCTAGTATTGATTCCATGAACTAAGCTGTTGGTTTGAAAAAGTGATATATTTTTAATGAAAAATTTCATTAAGGAATAAATATATTGGGAAGCAGTAATTAGTATCCCTAGTTCCCTAAACAGGCTTCTGCAGGATGTTATTTAGTTCACACCATATATAACTCTTACTGCACGTTTTTGTGCCCAGAAAATTTTAGCTTGGCTTGATGAATTACCCCAAACAATAATCCCATATGACATTATGGAATGAAAGTAATCATAGTATGCCAGCTTTTTCATTTTTATATTCTCTATGTCTGACACAATTCGCGTTGCAAATAGAGACTTGTTAAGACACTTCAGCTGTTCTGTGGTGTGCTCCTCCCAGTGGAATTTATTATGAAGCTCTAACCCCATGAATTTAATACTGTCCACTTCTTCTATCTCCTTGTCATCGTATGTTAGGCATATACTCGTCAGACACCCCTTACAAGTTCTGAACTACATGTAATGTGTTTTTTCAAAGTTTAGTGACAAAGAATTGGTTAGGAACCAGTGATTAATGTCCACAAATATTTTATTAACCAGTCTTTCTAAGACTACACTTGATTTGCTATTTATTGCAATGTTTGTATCATTGGGAACCAAAACAAACTTGGTATCTGATAATGTTACTGATGAAAGATCATTGATATACACAAGAAAAAGTAAGGGCCCTAAAATAGAACCTTGTGGGAGCACACATATAATTAATTCCCAGTTAGATGATGCCTGATAGCTTAATACATGTCTCTTTCCTAACAATACCCTTTGTTTTCTGCCAGAGATATAACATTTGAACCATTTGCAGCATTTCCTGTTACACTATAATATTCTAATTTGCTTAAAAGGATATTTTAATTTACACAAATGCCTTTGACAGATTACAAAATATACCAGTTGCCTGCAGTTTTTGTCTAATGAATTAAGCACATTTTCACTGTAAGTGTAGATAGCTTTCTCAGTATCAGAACCCTTCAGAAATCCGAAATACGACTTTGACAGTACGTTATTTGAGATACGGTGGTTATATAGCCGATTGTACATTACTTTTTCGAAAGTTTTTGAGAATGCTGGCAAAAGTGAAATTGGTTGGAAATTTGGTGCTATCTCTTTATCTCCCTTCTTAAACAGTGGCTTAACTTCAGCATATTTCAAGCATTCAGGAAATATTCCACTGATAAACGACTGGTTACACAGATAACTTAATGTGTCTTAACTCAGAATCACATTCTTTAATTAACTTTGCTCATATTTCATCATACCCACTAGATGTTTTTGAATTTAAAATATTGTATGATGGACATTGTTTCTGCTGGGGTAGTGAGGGTCAAATTCATATTATGGAAGTTACTTGAAATGTCTGATCTGAGATATTCCATAGCAGCATCTACAGAACCTGACAACCCCATCTTTTCACTAACAGTTATAAAATGTTTGTTGAAAAGTTCTGCAGCACTATACACATCTATCACCAATGTTTCATTTACTCTTAATGCTATTTTTTCCACTTCATGTCTGGTTCTTCTACTGGTCTCCTCCTGCACTATATCCCATATTGTCTTTATTTTGTTATCTGATATGACTATCTTTTCCTTGTAATATATTTGCTTTGATGTTCGTATTACAGTCTTTAATATTTTGCAGTATTTCTTGTAATGTGCTATAGCATCAACATCAGACCCAAAAATCTGCCCAAATATGTCAGGGTAAAAAGGCAGCCAACAAACAGAGTTATACAATGTATAATTAGGCAAAATGGAAAATGGATTGCTTATAATCTTATTAAGAGGCACCCAAAAAGTGAAGTTTGGGCGATAATGTTCAGAGGAACTAAATGACTGACATAGTACCCATACTGCAGGCAGTAAGTTTCTTCAATAATACTTAAAATTTTGTGTAATTAGTGTAAAAGTGTTTTCTAGGTAAATTAACCATGGACCTTGCCGTTGGTGGGGAGGCTTGCGTGCCTCAGCGATACAGATAGCTGTACCGTAGGTACAACCACAACGGAGGGGTATCTGTTGAGAGGCCAGACAAACGTGTGGTTCCTGAAGAGGGGCAGCAGCCTTTTCAGTAGTTGCAAGGGCAACAGTCTCGATGATTGACTGATCTGGCCTTGTAACAATAACCAAAACGGCCTTGCTGTGCTGGTACTGCGAACGGCTGAAAGCAAGGGGAAACTACGGCCGTAATTTTTCCCGAGGGCATGCAGCTTTGCTGTATAATTAAATGATGATGGCGTCCTCTTGGGTAAAATATTCCGGAGGTAAAATAGTCCCCCATTCGGATCTCCGGGCGGGGACTACTCAAGAGGATGTCGTTATCAGGAGAAAGAAAACTGGCGTTCTGCGGATCGGAGCGTGGACTGTCAGATCCCTTAATTGGGCAGGTAGGTTAGAAAATTTGAAAAGGGAAATGGATAGGTTAAAGTTAGATATAGTGGGAATTAGTGAAGTTCAGTGGCAGGAGGAACAAGACTTCTGGTCAGGTGACTACAGGGTTATAAACACAAAGTCAAATAGGGGTAATGCAGGAGTAGGTTTAATAATGAATAGGAAAATAGGAACGCGGGTAAGCTACTACAAACAGCATAGTGAACGCATTATTGTGGCCAAGATAGATACGAAGCCCACACCTACTACAGTAGTACAAGTTTATATGCCAACTAGCTCCGCAGATGACGAAGAAATTGAAGAAATGTATGATGAAATAAAAGAAATTATTCAGATAGTGAAGGGAGACGAAAATTTAATAGTCATGGGTGACTGGAATTCGAGTGTAGGAAAAGGGAGAGAAGAAAACGTAGTAGGTGAATATGGATTAGGGCTAAGAAATGAAAGAGGAAGCCGCCTGGTAGAGTTTTGCACAGAGCACAACTTAATCATAGCTAACACTTGGTTTAAGAATGATGATAGAAGGTTGTATGTATGGAAGAACCCAGGAGATACTAAAAGGTATCAGATACATTATATAATAGTAAGACAGAGATTTAGGAACCAGGTTTTAAATTGTAAGACATTTCCAGGGGCAGATGTGGACTCTGATCACAATCTGTTGGTTATGACCTGTAGATTAAAACTGAAGAAAATGCAAAAAGGTGGGAATTTAAGGAGATGGGACCTGAATAAACTGAAAGAACCAGAGGTTGAACAGAGTTTCAGGGAGAGCATCAGGGAACAATTGACAGGAATGGGGGAAAGAAATACAGTAGAAGAAGAATGGGTAGCTTTGAGGGATGAAGTAGTGAAGGCAGCAGAGGATCAAGTAGGTAAAAAGAAGAGGGCTAGTAGAAATCCTTGGGTAACAGAAGAAATATTGAATTTAATTGATGAAAGGAGAAAATATAAAAATGCAGTAAATGAAGCAGGCAAAAAGGAATACAAACGTCTCAAAAATGAGATCGACAGGAGGTGCAAAATGGCTAAGCAGGGATGGCTCGAAGACAAATGTAAGGATGTAGAGGCTTATCTCACTAGGGGTAAGATAGATACCGCCTACAGGAAAATTAAAGACACCTTTGGAGAAAAGAGAACCACTTGCATGAACATCAACAGCTCAGATGGAAACCCAGTTCTAAGCAAAGAAGGGAAAGCAGAAAGGTGGAAGGAGTATATAGAGGGTCTATACAAGGGCGATGTACTTGAGGACAGTATTATGGAAATGGAAGAGGATGTAGAGGAAGATGAAATGGGAGATGCGATACTGCGTGAAGAGTTTGACAGAGCACTGAAAGACCTGAGTCGAAACAAGGCCCCCGGAGTAGACAACATTCCATTGGAACTACTGACGGCCTTGGGAGAGCCAGTCCTGACAAAACTCTACCATCTGGTGAGCAAGATGTATGAAACAGGCGAAATACCCTCAGACTTCAAGAAGAATATAATAATTCCAATCCCAAAGAAAGCAGGTGTTGACAGATGTGAGAATTACCGAACAATCAGTTTAATAAGCCACAGCTGCAAAATACTAACACGAATTCTTTACAGACAAATGGAAAAACTAGTAGAAGCCGACCTTGGGGAAGATCAGTTTGGATTCCGTAGAAATACTGGAACACGTGAGGCAATACTGACCTTACGACTTATCTTAGAAGAAAGATTAAGGAAAGGCAAACCTACGTTTCTAGCATTTGTAGACTTAGAGAAAGCTTTTGACAATGTTGACTGGAATACTCTCTTTCAAATTCTAAAGGTGGCAGGGGTAAAATACAGGGAGCGAAAGGCTATTTACAATTTGTACAGAAACCAGATGGCAGTTATAAGAGTCGAGGGACATGAAAGGGAAGCAGTGGTTGGGAAGGGAGTAAGACAGGGTTGTAGGCTCTCCCCGATGTTATTCAATCTGTATATTGAGCAAGCAGTAAAGGAAACAAAAGATAAATTCGGAGTAGGTATTAAAATCCAAGGCGAAGAAATAAAAACTTTGAGGTTCGCCGATGACATTGTAATTCTGTTGGAGACAGCAAAGGACTTGGAAGAGCAGTTGAACGGAATGGATGGTGTCTTGAAGGGAGGATATAAGATGAACATCAACAAAAGCAAAACGAGGATAATGGAATGTAGTCGAATTAAGTCGGGTGATGCTGAGGGAATTAGATTAGGAAATGAGACACTTAAATTAGTAAAGGAGTTTTGCTATTTGGGGAGCAAAATAACTGATGATGGTCGAAGTAGAGAGGATATAAAATGTAGACTGGCAATGGCAAGGAAAGCGTTTCTGAAGAAGAGAAATTTGTTAACATCGAATATAGATTTAAGTGTCAGGAAGTCATTTCTGAAAGTATTTGTATGGAGTGTAGCTATGTATGGAAGTGAAACATGGATGGTAAATAGTTTGGACAAGAAGAGAATAGAAGCTTTCGAAATGTGGTGCTACAGAAGAATGCTGAAGATTAGATGGGTAGATCACATAACTAATGAGGAGGCACTGAATAGGAATGGGGAGAAGAGGAGTTTGTGGCACAACTTGACCAGAAGAAGGGATCGGTTGGTAGGACATATTCTGAGGCATCAAGGGATCACCAATTTAGTATTGGAGGGCAGCGTGGAGGGTAAAAATCGTAGGGGGAGACCAAGAGATGAATACACTAAGCAGATTCAGAAGGATGTAGGTTGCAGTAGGTACTGGTAGATGAAGAAGCTTGCACAGGATAGAGTAGCATGGAGAGCTGCATCAAATCAGTCTCAGGACTGAAGACCACAACAACAACAGGTAAAGTGTGATTTTATGATAAATTTTGTAAGGGAATTTCAGTGTATAAAGTCTGTATAATTTGTATGAGAGTTAGAAAATGTTTAAATGGTAACAATACTTAAAAGTACATGAAATGAGGAACAAAACATTTCTTGTATATTTCAATTATGCTTACCTGTAAACCTAATTGAAACAAGCATACATAACACAATTATTCAGTCATCTAAATCTACAAAAAAAAAAATTTGCATTTAAAATTTGTCATAATATAACTATGATACGAAAAGACTGTTTCAAAAGTATGATTATTTGATGTTGCAATGCTTTGCTAGTGTATTTGTAACTTATATAAAGAAATATGTTATATGTACGATTTACTAAATAATATTTTGTTGTAGATTAACGAAATGAAAATGTTTGTGAGTAAAACATGGAGTGCTTTTCTACTGTATGGAAGTTATTGTGGGAAGTGCATAAGATGGCTTGGGTTTTTGGCGCTCTGCCTGTAGAGCGAATGGGAACAAGAAGACACAGCCTGTAGCCAACAGTGAAAGAGACAACACTTTTGCCTGGAAATTGCATCGGATGACGACTGCTAAATTATTATGGCTTTGGTACAAGTTATTGGGCTATGTTATGGACGTTAAAACAACGACAAGAAGAATTAATTAACCTATACTTCAAGACACTTGTGTGTCATGCCATGGGTAGTGTAGCTGCCATTGCTGTCCGCCACAACATAGGCCTACAGCCAACAGGCTATGACCTGTATAATCAGAACTGCAGAAATGTGAGCCATTAATTCAAAACTAGCGTTTTTAGTAATTGTTTGTTAACCATAAAAGCTGATTCACCCTGTTATTTGTCCCTAATCATTAACCTATATCGTCCTTTCCTGGTGTTTGATTATTCCGGGTAAACCTCTTATGAAACATTTGAAGTGCTTTATTCAGTATACAAAAGCACTAATTTTCATCCTTTAATAAATGTCTGACAATAATCGTTGTCAACTAACTTTTAAAGTGAAGGTAAAAGTACTTTATGATTTGAGTAACAGATGTGCAGAAGTCAAATTTTGCTTAAGTACTGGAGTAGATATTTTCAGGCAAATTTAACGGTTTTAATATTCTTATTCTCTTTGTGGTAAAAAATAAAGTGAAAGCTAATAAATAAGTTTCGAGTAAATTACAGATAAAATTCCTTCAGTTATTAATGAAATTCAGTAAAGTACAAAGAGTATTGGAAAGAAAATTGCTTATGTGGCTCAGTAACACTGAAGCAAGGTTTCATAAAATACTGAATGACAATATAGAGTGACCATACCGTCACTACCTCTGGCTTTTGACAGATCATTTGTTAAGAGAAAGATTTAAACAAAGTTTATTAATAAAATTAAATGTGTGTATTATACTATTAATATAATTAAGCATTGTTGGTCATACAAAATGCAAGCATAGATTTCCCTCTGGCCAACTTTTCTCTTTTTTTTACAAAAAGTGACAAAAACTCATAGCCTGTCTAGATAAAAAGTGTATATGTATACAGTGCACAGCTAAAAGATTCATGTGTCCTTCTCAAAATCATATCCTGAAAAAATATATTTGTTTGTGAAGTTATCTTAGGGAGCAGCAGGAAAGTAGGCAAAATTTACTTCTTCTGCTTTTCTCAACCTTAACCATTTCTTTACCTAGATAGACTGGCGACTGGAAATCCAATAGACAATCCAATTAATGAACTTGGTACACAGGGGTCCTAGATTCAATATTATTCCATTTTTACTGTGTTTCTTTTAACAGCTAGAAAACTCTTCGGAAAAGGAACTAAGAGTCTGATTTCCATACCCATTAGTCATGCATCACAGTCAAATCCTGTAAAAGGGGAACATTGTACTATATGCACAATTCCTGATATATATAGTGTTATTGGTGACTTTTCCATCAGCAGGAGTATTCGTTCTGGTTATAGCATTATATTTTCACCTATTCTACTAAATAGTCCCCAAAAGAGGCTAGTGGTCTGCACCAGTGTGATTGTGTCACGTCAGGTGTTGTAGTTGGTTGGTCTGAGGCAGACAGCTGATGTGGTGTGTGGTGTGACTGATATAACTCATCTTGTAAAATCTCATAGCTGATCAGTTTTGTGCCCAGACTCTGTGTTGCAGTATCCACGCCAGTTTCAGCTGATATACTGAAACTGTTGATGGTCTTCCATGTAGGATAATGTTGAATGTGTTATCTCCTCAGTGTAGCACTTTGTGTGGCCCAGAATGTGGCTGATGGAGCGACAGCTTCATTGTATCATCATGCAACATTACAAAATCACAATGTTTCAGTTTTTAATGTACAAACACTCATGGAGAACTGAGAGGTTGCAGGGGAGAAGTTTGAATATTGGCAATGTGCAGTTCCACTCATTGTAACAGTTCTGGCAAGCCGGCTGAATCCAATAAGGCTGCTATGGTTCGACAGAATCTGTCGGTAGGTTTAGTGCTTGTCCATACAGAATTTCCGAAAAGGTGACTTGTAAATCATCCTTGAAAGCGGATCTCACGCCTAAAAAGATCCAAAGTCCCAAGGAGGAGATTGATGCCACTCTTCTTCCCACCCCAACCCCCCCCCCCCCCATGACACATTAACACAGCTTTTAATGTGTAATGCTACCGCTCTACCAATCAGTTGCTTTGGGAGTGGTTTAGGTGGCTCTAAAGCGAATCAATCCACACATTTTACAAAGGTTTGGAGCAGGGTCGACTCAAACTATTGGCTCTGGATCGTTATGACAGCTGTGGGGCATCCAAAGCTAACAATCCACATCTCTGTAAATGCTTTTGCTGTTGATTCTGCTGCGATGTCGAGCAATAGGGTGGCACACGCCTATCCTGACACTCTGTCAATAGCTGACAAGAAATATCTAAATCATGCACGGAAGGAGGCCAACCAAATTCAGATGTACATGCTGTAAGTGACCAACTAGAACGTCAAACTCGCCCAAATCTGGGCTGGATAACTGTCCTATTTTCCCCCTTTGACATTCCACTCATGCCTGTGCCCACAGTTTGCCAATCCTTTTTTATATCGGGCCATACAAAACATTTCGTAACCATTCTGATGGATGGGTATATTTCTGGATGAGCCAGTCTGTGTAGTGTCTTAAAGATGTTTTTCTATATATTTTGGGTATGAATAGTCAGATACATCCTTGCGATATATCACACTATGTTTTTACTGTGCCATTCATCTGCTAACGTTCTAATTTTAGACTCAATGTTGGAGTTCCTCGTCGTTTTCATGAAGGTTGATGCAAACTGACAGAGAATTAATTCTGGAAAGGTAATCGGCGACAATATTGTCTGCCCCTTTCATGTGTGCTACGTCTGTGGAGAATTGGCTGATCAAATCCAAGTGCCTAGGATTCCTGTTCACCTCCACCAGGGGGCAGTTGTCCATAAATATTTTAAACTTTTGTTCTTTAATGTCCACCTTAAAATATCAAACAACCTCATAAACTGCTTGCAGCTTGTGGTCAAATGCGGACCATTTGCTTTGAGCCATAGTTAATTTTTTTGGAAAGAACCTCAGTGGGTGTTATTTTCCATCATTTTATCTGGGACAATATTTCACCAGTCACAATGTCGTTTGCATCAGTTATCAGAGATAATGAGGCATCTTCCATTGGGTGTGCTAGTGTAACAGCCCGTTCTATGCTGAGTTTGATCTTCTCAAACGCTTGTTGCCTGTATTTTGTCCATTTAAGCAAGCATTTCCCATGATTATCTTGTACCACCAGTGCATCCATCAAAGGTGCCAGTAATTGCACTGCTAGTGGTAAATGTCTCCTATAAAAGTTCATTGTCCCTAGGAAGTGGTGCAATTCCTGAATGGTTGCAAGTGTAGAGGCCTGGAAAGAACTGCTTCAGCCTGTTTAGCTGTAGGTTTAATTCCAGTACTGTTTATGGAATGACCCCAAAAAATTTACTTCATTTTTCCTAAGTTGTCACTTCTCATCACTGATGTTAATAATGCTGTTTCTGAAGAGCATCAAAATTTATTTTTAAGTTTATTTTGTACTCTTCATCAGTTTGTGAGAAAACCAGTACATCACCTAAATAGTAAAAATAGAACAAAAATCCTCTTAATTTTGAGTTGATAAAATGCTGTCTCATCTGGGCAGCATTTTTTAACCCATAAGATATGCAACCAAATTCAAAAAGCCTGAACAGGCTGATGACCACCAAACTGAGTATATGTTTTGAATTCATAGCTATTCAATCATAGGCCTTCTTGCAATTTATCACACTATGTTCACATCTACCAGAGCATGATCGCTAATCTCCACATAATCCAAGAGAATTGGCCTTCTTAGGTACTAAGTGAATCAGTAACATCTATTAGCTGGCTGAAAGTCATACTACTCCTGTCTACAAAAGTACCTTTACAATTCGTTTAGCTGTTCAGTGTCTGTCCAGTGCAAGTTTCCATGCTTTTCTGTAGACTAGTGGACCTTGTGATGTGTGAACGTAATGCTATGTCCCTCGTTTCACTCCTCCAAACTTAGTGTAAATGCAACTTTTATTATCTGTACGTCACCTTTATTGTACAACTGTTCTTGAAAATGCTTTATTTTATTTCATAGCTCAGTGTTTTCGTAATAAAGATTTGTGTTGCACCACCTCTTGTAATTTGCTATTAGGTGTGGCGATATAGTGTTTCATATCATTTAATAGGTTCTTAATTTTGTCTCTGCTTTCCACCTTTGATGGTATACCTCTAGTGTCTGTGTTCCTGAATGCCTGTACTGGTTTTCCAGTAATAGTACATCTGATCACTCCTGCAGCTATTTCTATTGAATGTTTGTAGTGGCGAAGAAAATTCACCCCCAGTACTGGCACTGGACATCTGCTACCACAAAGTCCCAGCTGAAGTTGCACTGAAGTCCGAAATCCACTGTCAGGTGTCTTACTCCAAATGTTGAAAAGGTTTGTCATTAACAGCACGTAGAAAAGTCTTCACTGATTTTCTGCCTGAACGACATTGTTCCCACAGTTTGGTGCTAACTGTGAATCATGAGTCTACCAGGAACCGGCAGCCTGACACATGGTCCTACATCAAAAGTCTGGGCTGCGTAGCCTGATAGAGTGTAAGCTCGTTTTGGTGATATGCATCTTGTAGCCTGCTCGCATCGTGCCTCACGCTGTCCAGCGCACTTCTAGTAGTCTTTTGTTACTGATATTTGAAATTGCAAGCTGAAATACATTTCCGCACTGATATTCCAAACTTCTGATGATATCAACATATTTGTCAAAGATGTAAGTCACCAATACACTTTATGTTGTAGTGATCCCTCAGCAAGGTCGACAACCTCAGGACAACGTCCTTCGATCTTGAGGAGTCGGCTGCTTCAGCGATATCATTAACTCTCATTCTGCGTCATCACTGTGGGTCCCACTATTCTTCGCGTCACGCACGACCGGCCTTGGACGAGCTCGTATGTGCGCGTATTTCACCGGGGCCTCACCCTCTAGCTGTACAAACATGGCTGATTGAGTGGCATGTCTCATGCTCGAATGTGGCTCATTATTTAGCTGTCCGGGGCGAGTCTCCATGCTGTAGAGTAGTGGACCTTGTGATGTATGAATGTAATGCTATGCCCCTTGTTTGACTCCCCCAAACTTGGTGTAAAAGCAACGTTTATTATCTGTACGTCACCTTCTCACGGTATGACTGGGTGTACTATAGTTGACCTCACCTCCAATAACATTTCATGGATTCTGTTTGAACTCTGTTAGTTTATGTTCCCTCGAAATAAGCCCAGCCTGTAGTCAGGGCCAGTTGAAGGCCCGAGAGATACAAGCTACTGCTTGGGGCGCCAAGCTAAGAGGGGTGCCAGATGCACTGCTATAAAATTTCCATACAGGACAGACAGCAATTAGTAGCAGCCGTGTGGGGCACCAAACTGTGAGGGGCGCCAGATTTATATACATTTGTGTCACAGTTACTAGCGAAAACTGCCACAGATGTAAATGAATTCAGGTAAAGGGGTGGTGGGAGTGGGAGGAAGCCAAATGGTAAATCTCTTGTGAGGAAAAATGTTCTCGGTCTGGCCCTGCCTGTAGTTTGAAATCAATACTCTCCAAAAGGTGTCATCCGAAAAGATGTCAGATCCTATGGAATGCCTAAAGTGCCTCCATAGCTTAGAATGCTTTCTGTTTCCGATTTCTTCTTCATGCAAGACCTGGCGTACTTGTCGTTAACGAATCTTCGACAAACGTAACGATAACGCCTCTTTTGTCGTACGTGTCGTTTTGATGTACGTGGAGAGGCAATAATATCACTGATGCAATGACAATGTTCAGCTAAATTGTTCAGTAGTGCTACGAACTTATCTGTATCCTCTCTTATTCCTCAACGGTGTAGAATTAATTCGATTCCTGGTCTCAGTGGCTTGTCGCTAGTCACTTGTTGGAAGGGCATCATTCTGCAAGATCCCTGCGGTGAAAGTTCCTGGCATACAAGCGATGCACTAATACACTCAGTGCACATCTTACATGGCTGTGTAGCTAGAGGGTGTTTCGAAAAGTTCTAGGAGTTACTGCGAGAGGTCAGCACTAGCGCAACGAGTTGTTCACGTGATATTCATCGGACTGTTGCCTCTAAACACGTGCCACGTCAGTGCTCCTGGAAGAGAGCAGTGGCGTGGTTCTGTTGTTCGCGCGCAGTGATTTGCAAAGATGGAAAAAATCGAGATTCGAGCAGTGATTAAGTACTTCGTAAAGATAGGTATGAAAGCAAAGGACACTCACGCATATTTCCAGAATACACTGGGGGACTCTGCTCCTTCACATTCAACTGTTGCCAAGTGGACAAATGAATTTAAATTTGGTCGGGAGAGCTTAGACGATGATCCGCGCAGTGGTCGGCCAAGATGTCTCACTACCCCAGAAATCATTGCAAAAGTACACAAAATGGTCATGGAGGACTACCAACTGAAAGTGCATGAAATTGCTGATGCTTGCCAGATGTCATCTGAAATGTTATTTTAGCTGAAGAATTAGAAATGAAAAAATTATCTACAAGATGGGTTCCGCGACTCGTGACACTGGATCAAAAACATATGAGAATGGACATATTGAATCAATGTTTGACCGATTTTAGGAGAAACGAACAAGATTTTTTGCGCCGGTTTGTGACCACAGATTAAACTTTGGTGCACTACTATACCTCAGAGACAAAACAACAGTCAAAGCAGCGGAAACATGCTGATTGTGATCCACCTAAGAAAGCAAAGACAATTGTTTTGGCAGCAAAGGTCATGGCATCAGTGATCTGGGATGCGAAGGAGAATCTGTTTGTAGATAATCTCCCCACTGGGCAAATAATTACTGGATACTACTATGCTAACCTCCTGAACTAATTGCAACAAAGATACGCGAAAAAAAAAGGTTCAAATGGCTCTGAGCACTATGGGACTTAACTTCTGTGGTCATCAGTCCCCTAGAACTTAGAACTACTTAAACCTAACTAACCTAAGGATATCACACACATCCATGCCTGAGGCAGGATTCGCACCTGCGACCGTAGCAGTCGCGCGGTTCCGGACTGAGCGCCTAGAACCGCTCTGCCACCACGGCCGGCGCGAAAAAAAGGTCAGGTTTAGCAAAGAAGAAACTCATCTTCCATCAAGACAATGCACACCTGCACGCACGTGCCATCGCCATGGCAAAATTAGACCAACTGAAGTATGAATTGTTGCCACATCCACCTTATTCACTTAACGTGGTTTCTTCAAACTTCCATCTCTTCCCAAAACTGAAAATTTTTCTTGGTGCATGAAGATTCGCTTCCAACGAAGAACTGATAGCCAGCCTCTAGGAAACTCATTTTCGAGATGGGCTCAAGGCACTGGAACATTGTTGGACCAAATGCATCAAAATACAAGGAGACAGAATTGAAAAATAAAAAAAAGTTTCAGTGATGTAAGTACTTTTTTTCTATTCCACTCCAAGAACTTTTCAAACCACCCTCGTATTACTGGCGCTACATTGAAATCGAAGCACATGTCATGCGGCTCCACTAGTCGGGTAGTATGGTGTGAGGCTAGCAGAAACATGAGGTTATGATCTGGTGCAGTAGTATCCAGTGCGGTTGTGTCCTTCAACAAAACATACTGCTCTAGGAAGTTTACCACAAGTGAAATTTTGAATAAGGTTTGATGGTCTGTGACATTCTTGGATATGTTTGTCTCCACACTATACGAGAGTTGCTGTTGGTTGCTTTGTTGGCGGCTTAGTTCCCTATTATCTCTGTTGTCCATCTAGTTTGTCATCATAGTCTCGTGCCTCCTCAAATTTGCTTCGTCCTTTGCTGACAAAATGATGATGATATGCAGTTAGACATTTAGTCTTTGTTCTGACTGAATAACTCCACTACTTGCTGGTGATGTAAGTTTGCCATTGTGGGCAAATGTCTCGTATATCACGCTCTTAATCCAGAGTTGTGCAGTATCAACGACCTGGGGGCAGTTATCTGGTATTATCAGATCGAAACTAATGACAATGAAACACACTATTTGGTAACCAATAATTAATTTATTCATATTACTTATCAGAAGCACAAAATACCTTCACACACATTCACATCACACATCAGACAAAACTCAAACCCATTTCAAGACACTCCAATCACTAAGGTGAAATTCGTACAGGGACTTCTGGTACCATGAGTTTAGTTCTGTGCCACACCACTTGGAGCACTGCAAGTTTATCAACCCATCATCATGCTTCCTTTTGGCTTATTTTTAGTCTTCCATGTTTGTTTTCGTTTCTTAGTTAATAGAGGCAAGTTTATCTACATATGCCTCTACATTACACTCTGCTAACCACCGTAAAGTGCATGCCAGAGGGCACATGCCATTGTACCAGTTATTAGGGTTTCTTCCATTCCATTCACATATTGTGTGTGAGAAGAATGATTGTTTCAAAGTCTCTGTGTGTGCAGTAGTTAGTTTAATCTTATCTCCACAATCCCTACGTGAATGGTATTTAAGAGTTAGTAGTATGTTTCTAGAGTCATCACTTCAAGTCGGTTCTTGAAACTTCGTTAACAGATTTTAACAGGATAGTTTACATGTGTTCAAGAGTCTTCCAGTTCAGTTCCTTCAGTATCTCTGTGACACTCTCCCATGGTTAAAAAAAACCTGTGACCATTTGTGCTGTCCTTTTCCATACACATTCAGTACCCCCTGTTAGTCGTACCTAGTAAGGGTCCCATACACTTCAGCAATATTCTGGAACTGGTCACATGAGTGATTTGTGAGCAATCTCCTTTGTATACTGTTTGCTCTTTCCCAGTATACTAAGAATAAACAAAAGTCTACCACCTGCTTTACCCATTTCATATCCCTACAGAGTGTTATGCCCAGTTATTTGTATGAGATGGCCAATGCCAGCAGTGACTCATTGATATTATTGTCGTAGGATATTACGTTTTTCTTCGTTTTTTGAAGTGCAAAATTTTACATTTCTTAACATTTAAAGCAAGTTGCCAATCTTTGCACCACTTTGAGATCTTATCAAGGTCTGATGGAATATTTATGCAGCTTCTTTCAGATGGAACTTCTTTGTAGATAACTGCATCATCTGCAAAAAGCTTGGTTTTACTATTAATATTTTCTGCTTGTTCATTAATATACATCATGAACAGCAAGGATCTCAACACACTTCCCTGGAGAACACCTGAAGTTCCTTCTACACCAGACGATGACTCACCGTTCCTACTAAAAAGTCCTCTGTCCAGTCACAAATTTCACTTGATATTGGACAATAAGCATAGGTGTGGTACTGAGGCAAATGCTTTTTGGGAATCAAGAAATACTGGTTCTACCTGACTGCCTTGATCCAACGCTTTCAATATGTCATATGAGAAAAGTGCAATCTGGGTTTCACATGATCGATGTTTTTGGAATCCTTGCTGGTTGGCAATGAATCGGTCATTCTGATATATTCCAAGGTTCTAGTACAGATCGATGTCTTATTGGACATCACTTCTACTACCCTTTTCCAAGATCTGGGCACAGTTTTTTGTTTCAGGGATGTATGATAAATTAGTCAGAATAGGGGCTAACTCAACCGCAAATGCCGTGGGCAGACTCTTACAGAGATTCCATCAGCCCCTGGAGCTTTGTTCAGTTTTAAGGATGACACTAATATTTATTTCATTCATCTTTTCAGCGGTATGAAGATTAAATTTGTGCAATTATCCTGGGTTTTCCTGTGTAAAGGAACATTTGAAAACGGTGTTAAGTGTTCCAGCTTTTGCTTTGCTATCCTCAATTTCAGTGCATGTGAAAGATCATTTGACAATATTCTGCTCCAGTAGTCATTGAAGATATCACGCATTGCTCTCTTGACAGCCAAACACAATTCATTCAGCATCTATCTATTGTCCTCTTTGTTTTACTCCTATTATGTACTAATTTCTGTTTCTTTGGAAGCTTAATTACAGTGACTGTATATCATGGAGGCTCTCTCTCATTATCAGTTGTCCTAGTGGTTGCATGTCTGTCCAGTGCATGGTCAACTATTCTTTTAAACTTGAGCCATAGTTCCTTTACATGCTCCTGCCCTGCTTGTTTTAATTGTCATTTGTACTTGTAATCATTGTTGCCACAATCATGTTATGGTCACTGATATCAGTTTCGATGTGTACATCCTCCAAGAGGTCAGGTGTATTTGTTATCATTAGATCGAATATATTTCCTTCATGAGTGGGGTTCCTAACTGGCTTTTCTAGGTAGCTTCCAGGGAAGGCATTTAGTAATGTTTCTCAGGATGTCTTATGATGCCCATCATTAACAAAACTGTAATTTTCCCATTTATCTGCTGGATGATTAAAGTCCCCACCAACGATTTCAGAATGATTTGGGAACTTACGTAAGAGTGAGCTTAGGTTATCTAAAGTTTTCGCTTACATCAGGAGACGAATCCAGTGGGCAACAGAAGGATCCAGTTATCATTTGATTCTCATCCCTGTCTTGTCCAAACAATCTCACATGCGGCTTCAATTTCTGTATCACTGGATTTGGGTTTCTGTCTACTGCGAGAAATGCATCACCTCCATTCCCCATTTGCCTGTCCTTTCGATGTACACTTAAATTTTCAACACATCATGCTTCTCATGACACCTTCTTGTGTGTATTGTACTCTTTGAACTACATTGTAAATGTGTTGCTCATATTGTGGTTGAGTTCTGCTGGTATCCGTAATATTGAGTGGACTAAATGATTCCATATTTGATTTTGTTTCATATAAAACAGAAGCTGGTTTCATAACATGTTGTTATGTGGACTTTTATGTATTTGTTATTGCTTACAAATCTCTGTGTGAAGTGCATGTTAAGCATATTTCCGTTATTCTAATTCATTCATTTGGTTTCCAACCATTTTCCATATTTTCTCGCATTTATTGGAGAATACCATGTTTGCAGGTAACGACAGTGTAGCAGCCAAGCTTCAGTTCCTCTCTCAGTGTAGTGAAATGCAGTGTCGAGCTGTGTCGTGTGTATACGAATTTGTAACTAACATTATGGCGCAGCTATCAATCGGCTTTCCGAGTCAGCCGCGAGGAGTACTATTATTCATGGTGAACTATTGTGAACCGCAAGATAGTTTGATGATTTTTATGTGTGTTTGTGTGTTGTTCTTGTCTTACTGAAAAGATATATTTTACCTGTACGAAGACTTGTATCGTCTAGCCGGGAGTCACTCTTTCAATGTGCTGAATTTCAGTCGCTGACATCTGCCATATTCAGTGGCATTACAAGAACCCCTTACCACATCACTCACCAGCCTGAAAATCGAGGGCATTTCGCTAATCCAGTGGACTGACGCGATGAGTTCAGCCTTTGAAGCGGCGAACCGTAGTGTAGGAGATGCAGCACTTCTCCTCTCATCCAGAATTAGAAGCACCCCTCATACTGGTAGTTGAGACGCGAGTCGAATAGCAATTGGGGCTACTCTTCAACAATTTCACGAGGCTACAGGCCAACCTTTGGCCTTCTATGCCACAAGCTGTCATCATCCCAGCAGAATTGGAGCGCTTACAATAGGGAACTCCTCGCAGTATATGAGGCAATAAAATACTTCTGCCCACAACTGGAAGCAAGGCAGCTTACGATTTCTACAGATCACGATTTTTACAGGCTAATGACATACGCATTTCAGCAGAACAGCAACAACTGCTGACCTCGCCAGTACAAGCAACTCGTTTTCATAGCGCATTTCAGCATTGACATCAGCCATGCATCGCGTACTGACAATGTAGAGGATGATTGCCTGTATCACATCTGTGGCGTTTCAAACAACTCAAGCACTATAGATTTTGCCTGACTAGCTGAGACACAGAAATCTGACCAAGAGCTTCAAAATAACTTCAACGATCCATCGACAGCACTGGACTTGAGATTAGTCAAGTGCCCTGCGCCGACGCCAAAGCATACTGTGACCTCTCAACTGGAAAACCAAGGCCATTCTTGCTGGTAGCGTTTCGCAAGCCAGCCTTCGACGACCAATGCAACTTAAATCATCCTGGCGTCAGGTCAACAGTTCGCCTAGTCTCCCAATGCTTTATGTGGCCGTGAATATAACATGACTGCCTGAATGGACCTGCACATGTGCATATGCCAATGGAGCGAGGTCAACCGTCATACAAGCGTATTAGTTGGGAATTTTCTGATTACTAACGCGCGGCTTGCACACGTCCATATTGTGAGTACACTACCTTCTTCCAATGGACAGCCATATATCCTTGCCATGAGAAATCGTATTACATGCTGTCCTGAGGCAACCTCTGTTGCTAACATGTCAGCAGAAACGTTGGCGTCCGCCTTCACATCAAGTTAGATTCCTCGCTTTAGTTGCCCGCTGCCCATGACGACAGATCGCGGCCGCCAATTTGAGTCGGACGTGTTCTCTCAGGTAAGAAAATTCTACCACACAGTGCACCACAGGCCCACCAATACCACCTAGCCAGTAAGGGTATGACTGACGCTGGAATCACTCGCTCATAGCAACCATCATTAACCAAGATTCATACTGGACGCAAGCGTTAGCAATGATATTACTGGACCTCCAAACGACATATATACCTGATTTAGATGCATCACCAGCAGAGCTTGTGTAGGATGAAACCCTGCAGCTACCTGGAGAGTTTGTAGAAGCACAATCATCGCAGTTACTTGCTCTGAGTCACAGCAACATCATATTTCGACTAAGGAAACAGGTCACTCAACTTCATCCACACCAATCTTCAAGCCATGGCACCCCTGGCATCTGCGTGTATTGGGACCTGCCACCATGCAGCCATTGGCATTTCTTCGCAGAGAATTCAACTCCTCAGGCGAATGCAATAAAGAGACAGTTGGCATATGCAGTAATAAGTCATTTCACGCAACAAAAGGCAGATGACAAATTGGTCAATGAAGAATGTATCAGCAAGAACACAACAGTATTGGTACTCAACTTCAAAACTTGTCACAGAATGAGTACCCATATGTATTTCTGCTTTGATGGTATTGCTATTTGCCACTGAGTGCCATGCAGCGGCTTGCAGAGTATGGATATAGATATACTTGAGTATGCTTTGCAGTCTTGGTCACATTCTGTTTCGCAAATGCTAAAAATGCGACTGCAGTTGCGCAAATGTTTCTACATGTTATTAACAGATACTACAAACAGCACATTCTAGTAGAAGTCAATGAAAATTTTTGTGACCTCCATTAAACACGACAGTACAAAAAACGGATGGGGGACAAAAATAAAGTAGAATACGAGCAATACACTTACAATATATTTAAATCGTGTTGTAGATATATGGATTTGTAAGCATTACGAAATAGATCCACAGAATACCATGTGATGAAATCAGCTTCTATTTCATATGAAACAATAATAAATATGGAATAATTTACCCCTCCCAATATGCGAACAAAAATTAAGCAGCTTACGAACAACATATTTACAACGAAACTCGAAAAGAGCAATAGACACAGGAAGATCATAATCAGGAACATAATTTTCACTTCATAACTATCACATAGTCGAAATTGTAATATTTGGTTTCACAAATAAAAAGGTGTATTTTACCAACAGACTACCAGACCAACCTGTAAAGTATAAATGGAAAGTATTATCAACTGGTAACCGTATTTTGAAAAGCAAGCATACAGCTAATCCTGCCATGCTTTTACTGAATTCGAAGTTCACTATCAGGCTACTAGGAGCGCTTTTGTCGGTCTCTGTTTCCATATCGTAACATGGGCCTTGTGCTGTTCTGTAAGTGCACTTCTCAACATCCGACTTTTAAGTGGGAATGTTTATTTTTTCCACATATTGATCCTGTTTGATTCGATTGTCTTTGAATTTTAATATTATTGTTGTTGCTACAGCATTGTTGGTTCCATTGCTGCTGTTTCAACTCTTGTCGTAGGTTTTCGTTGGTAGCCGGTGAATGCCTCTTTTCATGCTTACGTTGTTTAAACCCTGTAAGCCACGCTTGTTATTTCATTTGCAGCTCCTGGATGTAAGTTTACATCCATACAATACGAACGGACATATCAGTGTATGTGTGAATCAGCAGGTCGTTGCCGTGTATTTTTACACAATAATTGTAATAGGGTCATTGTTCTTGTTACTGTACTATAACATTTATTTGCTTCAAGCATTGCTGATTGCTGTTGTATTCCGAGCGCATTTTGACGGAGTAGATGTTACGTCGAACAAAATAAGTCAAAGTTTACCCAGAGATACAGTAAGAGTTTTAATATGTCTTTCAGCCCAAGAGCTTTGGCTACCAGCGCGTAGAGATGTGTCGCGTGAGGAGTGTGTTTAGCAACTGTTCGAGATTTATTTAAGTTTGACGTAAAATGTGTGTTGAGTGAATTACTACATGGCATCATGTTATTTTATAAAGAAAAGTTGTTGTCAGCTGGACAGCTTAAACGTCTCAGCGAACATAAATACAGCTGTTCTAGTGCAAGTCTTTTAGATCCATTATTACAACCTTGGTGGAATTGGTTGGTCAGCAAACTGCCAATTTGGCTTGCACCCAACCTCATCACAGTGTCGGGTCTTATTGTGAATATACTAACAACTCTCATCCTTATATATTACAGTGCAGATGCGAAGACCGAGGTAATATTATCCCGCAACGAAGGTAAACTTAGGTTGTTTGTGTCGGTTTGTAATATCATTGAAACTTTTTCAGGCACCCAGATGGGCCTGTTTCATATGTGCTCTTGGACTCTTCGTGTACCAAAGTTTAGATGCAATTGATGGTAAACAAGCTAGGCGGACAAATACCTCAAGTCCATTAGGAGAGCTGTTTGATCATGGTTGTGATTCAATTTCAACCGGTAAGAACTTGCTCGCAAAGAGCTTTCCAGTGATATTTTGTAGTTCAAATGGATTATTTATTTTGAAGTATGTATTGACCTACTTCATTTGTTCCTGTCATGCTCGTGAAGCACCTATTTCACTAATGACAATATACAAATTTCATATTGTTTACATGAGATGACAGGTTATTATTTATTTATTTATTTCCAATACGTTCGTGGTAAACATCGAGGATCTTAGGCAGGACTCGGAAATTGTTAACCTCTTGTTGATCTCCTGTTGCACGCGTTTTATTGTGCAGGATGACATTTATGTTTGTTTACAACATAAATTCGGTTATCTACAAATGAACCTTATCACATATACATTTGAGACTAATTCAGCGTTTCATGGAAAATTGCTACAAATGCAACACATTTTATCAGTTTACAACAGTCATCACCACTTTAAGTTTGCTGTATTTTTAAACATTCTTACAGAGCTTTGTATAATTTTCAGTTTTTGTGGCCTTGTCAGCGTGCATAGCAGTGCAGCTGGGTTACTATCCAGCATGGATGTTCTTCCAGTGTTTCTGTGCAATGACACTATTCTACTGTGCCCATTGGCAGACATATGTCTCAGGTAAGCTGTATAGTAATTTGACTAGATAAGTGTTTTCATTTTTAGGAAAGAAATTGTAAGTTGTACATATACATGTAAATACATCGTCACACTTGTAGAATGTTGTAGGAAAGTAAACATGAAGTAAAGTAACTGAAGCAACAGGTTCACAGTTTACTGCTCATTTGCAACAGACTTGACGGTTAAGCCTGTAAATTGCAACAATATTTGGAAGATCTCATCAATTAATTTGCGGTCTGTTGTGTTGCAGATTATCTTCAAAGTGCTTGAGTGTTTTTCAGTGTCAGTAATAATGGCTGTAACTTGCCTTTGCAAAACATACTTTTATTTTTAGCCTACTTCATATTTGATAAGATTATTTCAATACAAGGTGTATATACAACTGTGGATATCAGTTACTGCAATTCAGATCATTTTGAACCACTGTTCATAAACAGGATACAGTATCCAATAAATATCAGTTATTATGCATTTGGTGCTTTCAGATCTCAGAGTTTCTACATACTCAGCTACGTAGTCATTGAATGAGAGGGCACCTGTTTCTGTTCTAAATTGCTAGTGAAATTTGAAGTTAACTGAATAATGTCAGAATTATTTTGTAGTCGTGTTATAGTGAATACTTCATTATTTTTTAAATAATGCTGGACTAGTAATAATTGTGGACAAAAAAAACACCATATAGTACCACATGAAATGTCTCTTCGGTTACCTTTACAGCTTGCTCATTTACACAGTGAATAAAATGGAGGATAGGCTACAGTCTTGCCTGACTACTATCTCAACTATTGACTCCCTCTCATGTCCTTTGACTCTTATAATTATTTTCATTTCTGCACGAACTGCAAATAACCTTTCACTTACAGTAGTTTATCCCTGGAACTCTCACAGTCTCATGATGTATTCCAGTGTACATCAAAAGCTTTTCCTAAAGTAGCCTAACAAATTGAGTGATCTTGAAGTTTTAATTGTCACCTCAAAAACATTAAGTTACACTATTAATTCTTTGTTTCTTTGCAGATACATTTCTGCAGTGCTGGTATGTATTGGAGTTCTGGTGCTACAGTATCAAAGCATGCAATTGCAAGTGCCACATAAAATTGTGCAGCCCATTGACAGAATTTTTTTTTTAAGCAGCTGGAAAATATTGCAGCTGTGGCAGACTAATCCAGATGGCAAACTCTTCTTAATTGGCCCAGCATGACATTCGAGCTTATCAGTGGGCTGTGCTATTTCGATTTGATTCTTTTACCTGCGTGCTACAGTACTGTGACCTGGAGATTTTACTGTGTGCCAGTACTACAGACATGTACCTGCAAAGAAACAAAAAATTAATATTGTAACTTAATTTTTTTGAGGTATTAATTAAAATTTCATTACTACTCTTTGTAAACATTTGTGGGTTTCTTTTTTTTTCAGTCAGTTACTTTAACGAAGGACGAGTCCGTGGCCTCATGTGACTGTACTCATGGTACCACTTAAGGGTGTCAATTTGTTTACGTATGTCAGTAGCAATTTTGAGTATTCCTCATTTTCAAATAAGCATCACAAATGCGAATATGCACTCAGGCATTAATACAGCCACTATTTTGTAATTCAGATCAGCACAAGCGGTATACAAGTAACAGACTAAACAAATGAGTGTATTGTACCTGTATTCTATTGTTTGTTTTGTTCTGTTTGATTTTTTTTATCCCTTTCGTCTAAGATACATTGTACGGTAAGTAGTGCCAATCATTTCCCTACATCCGTCTAGAACCTAGAATTACTCCAGATTGGTTTCTGTGTCTTTCCATCCTTCTGTGGATAATTCCTGTTATTATTTTGCAACCATAACTTATTAATTTGATGGTTTGGGAATTAATGTTTGTGTCTGTACGTTCCTTCTTTGATGTTGGGATCATTGCATTCATCTTGAAGTCTGATAAGGGTATTTCACTTTCTCATAAATCTTGCACACCAGGTTGGCTTTTCTAAGATTTAATAATTCCGGGGAATATTGTGTACTCCAGGAGCCTTGTTTGGGCTTCCTCTATAAACTTTTCTCGCAGTAGCATATCTACCCTCTCATCTTCATCTTCTTCCTCTTCCCTGCCTGTAATATGGACTTGCAAGTTCACTACTTTTATGTAGTCTTTTATGTATTCCTTCCACCTTGCAGCCTTTTCCGCTTTACTTAGTAATGGTTTGCCATGTAAGCTGTTTCTCGTTTCTCATAAACATATTTTAATTTTCCTGTACTTGGCATATATGTTTTCCATGGTGTTATATCAGGGCAGACACTTTGCTTATGAAGCAAAATGCACTTCAAAACACACGCTGTTCCTCTATGACCATCTCTTTAGTTGGCAATGGATCTTCTAGTGCTGCTTCTTGTGATCCAGGAGCCTTCCCTTCCCTGCCTATCCCATCAAAAGGTGGTTAGGTTCACCGACTTGAGTTGCAACCCTTTCCCCACTACCTGGTCTGCCCTAGGACTGATGTGGGTGCTTTCACCGCCATAAGCTGTTATTTTTTATGGCAATTACCGAAAACACATTTGGCGAAGCAGACTCCATGAGTAGATGTGGTTGGGTTCACTGTCTATCAAAGCTATTTCTGCCTGGTCTGCAGTCTTTCATGCCTGTACCATCTTGTTGACATCCTGGTGTCCATTCCCCTTCAATCTTTTAATATGGTTCAGGGAGTCATTTTTCATAGGGCGGTCATCCTTTGTACTGATGAGGAACACTGAGCCAGTTTGGAACACTAGAGTGTTCATTTTGTTCAGAACAATCACATCAATGCCAGCGCTTTCCTTCTGCCATTTGAGGACACCCTCCTGTTGAAAGCCAAGGTTATGGTTAATTGATGTGAAGTGAATCTGAAAGGTCCAGCCATCCATGAGGTGTTTTCGATGTCTCTGGCACACGCTGTCCTCTCTTGATCATTTGTCCTACACTGAGGCTTGTTAGAAATGTGACAGTCTTCACCCTGTGTCTGTGGCACCTAGTGTTGCCTCTGTTACATCCTTTCCCCCTCCTCGTTATCGCACTCCCTCTCCTGTTCCCTTTCATTGGTTCCCATGGCACCCTATGGATCCTTCTCCCCTTATCTGGCTGGAGAAGTGTCCACCTTCTTCCCACCTGCCTATGATCGGATCCACTCTTTCCGGTGTTTTCCAGATCATAGGTTTGCTGCCACAAGTTGGTCACGGGACCCACAGCCCTTGTGCCCCAAGGTTGCCCAATGTCTCTCAGTTCCAGATCTCGTAGAAGTGTGCTCTCTCTGCACACCCTGCCCTCCTCTACGCACAAAAAAAAAAAAGAAGAAGAAACATAAACCCCGGGACGGGGCCCCTCTGGTGCTTCAGAGATGCTGACCTACCTCGCAACCTGAGTCTGACCTCTAGTTAATGGATGTCACCCTGTACTTGTTGGTGACAGGTGGTGGCTTGGCGACGTGATTGGCTTTGGACTATTGGCCTCAGATTTGGATCTCCGTTCCATGCTTCTTCAATGCAGTTGTGACAGGTACTGCCGTCACTTTCTGGAGTTGCAATCCCTTATTTCCTTTTATTCTGCAGCTTGTGTCATTCTCCAGGAATCTCATTTTACTGATACTCACTCACTGACCCTTTGTGGGTTTCTTGCTTTGTCAGAACCAGGTAGGCCCTGTGACGGCTTCTGGTGGCATTTGCATGTTGGTCGTATCGGGCATTGTTAGTATGTAATCCCCCTTGGTGCCACACTGGAAGTGTTGCTGTCCAGGTCTACCTGGAATCTGCAGTCACCGTTCACAATCTCTAGCTGCCTTGTAGCAGGCCATCTAAGCCCATTACTCTAACTTTCCAACTTCAGCAACTACCCCCTCCCTTCCTCCTCCTTGTGATTTTTATGCCTATCACCTCTTTTGGGGCAGTGTATTTTCATCTAGTCAGCGTCTCCTCATAGAACAGTTTCTTGCAGACCACAAGCTGTGCCTTTTTAATGACAATTCCCCTATCCACTTTAGTGCCACTTAGGACACTTTCTCTGCCCTTGATCTTTCACTCAATGCCCCTTGCCCTCTCCCTTCATTACACTGGTCGCCACACAATGAGCTCTGCAATAACGATCACTTCCCATTGATCATCCCATGCCCCTCCCACCTCCCAGTGGCCAGGCTACTCCGCTGGACCCATCCTGCCGATTGGCCTCTATATACCTCCCAGGTCATGTTTACCCCCACTTTGTCACGTTTTATTGATGAAGTCATCCGTGATGTGTTTGATACAGTTATTTACACTGCTGGCCAATCCCATTGTGGAACACAGGCATTGCTATCATCATCTGTGATCACAGTCGAGACGTGTAATGCCGTAAATGTCACCTGTCCTCAACCGGTCTTATTTCCCTTACTGTGTTTGTGCGAAAGCACATTACTTAATCAGAGGAAGTGGGTTTATTGGGAATGCTTTGTCTCTTCACTAGGTATTTCTGTCTCTTCATCACGGGCGTAGGCGATGCTCCACACTCTCCAAGGTTGCCAAAGGCCGTCTCCATCAGGCCTTGTACTCCTGGGTGGCCTTTGTATAGATTCACTAGTTCTTGCAGAAAACCTTGCAACTTCAATACTTATTGGCTGATCAGTCTGAGAAATATCCCCTGCAAGTTACTTGAACAGATAGTGGCTTGTCAGCTCTCTTGGGCCCTCGAATCTCAGGACCTTGTGTCTCCGTACAAGTGTGGCTTATGGGAGTACAGTCTCCAATTGATCACCTGCTTTGTTTGGAAACCACATTTTGGCAGACCTTTTCTTAGTGCCACCACCTTATCACAGTTTTCTTCAATCTTCGTAAGGCGTACGATGTGACTCGGCACCATCACATCTTTCATACACGCCTTGAGTGGGGTCTTTGGGATCCCATCTGATTTTTATTTGGCAGTTTCTGCCCCACTGGTTGTTCAGAGTTTGGATTGACACCATTCTCAGCTGTCTGTGGACCCACAAGAAATGGTTCTACAGTTAAGCACTCTTCTTTTCCTTACACTGTTAATGGACTGATGGCCACCATTGGTGAACGCTGATCTGTATGTGGATGATTTCTGTATCGGGGCTAGTTCCCACTCGGTGGTCTCTGTGGAACAACAGCTCCAGGGTGCCATCTGCCATGCTTCCACATGGACACACTCACATGGTTTTCAATTCTCTCCCCTTAAATCAAGGGTTATGCATTTCTGTCACTGTACTACGAACTACCCCGATCCGAAGCTGTACTTCGATGTCCAACATCTGACCATCATCAACTAGTTCCATTTGTTGGGTCTTCTTTTTGACAACAAGCTTAGTTGGTTGCCCCATATCGGTCATCTGAAGATTGGCTGTTCCGATAAACTAAATGCCCTCCTCTTCCTTGTCCACACGTCTTGGGGCATGGATTGTTACACTCTTCTCCGCCTTTATTTGGCCACAATTCTGTACCATGTGGGTTACGGTTGTCAAGTTTATGTGACGCACTGAGATACCACACAAGAAGAGTTTGCAACAGTTGTTACCAGAAGTACTGTGGACATCCGTCTGCAGCAGGAATGTCACTGCACCCAAACCAATCATGCTACCCATGAAATCATGCCCCCTGGAGCAGCAGCACCACCAGGAAGAAAGACATGCGCTTAAGTAACCATATGTGAGCAGAAATTGGTAGTTGCAAGCAGTAAGTAAGTCCGAGTGTTGCTAGGGAGTTCATATCTTCAAGTCGTCGAGTGAGATAGAGAGACAGTGGTCAGTCTTCAGCAGAAATAGAACAGTTAATAGAATTACCGTGTATGGACGAAGATTGCCTGCCTAGATATTTCAGTGAGTACTGTTACTTTGTAACAGTTCTTCGAACAGTACATCAAGACAGAAGATTAGTTTTCTTCCAACTTTAGTTCAGAGAATATTATTCAATTTGTCAGAATGAAATTTTCACTCTTCAGCGGTGTATGCACTGAAATGAAACTTCCTGGCAGATTAAAACTGTGTGCTGGACTGAGACTCAAACTCGAAGTCTTTGCCTTTTGCGGGCAAATGCTCTACCAACTGAGCTACCCAAGCACGACCCATCCTCACAGCTTCAATTCCACCAGTAGCTCATCTCCTAGATTCCAAACTGCACAGAAGCTCTCCTGTGAATCTTGCCGAATAGTCTGTGGCTAAGCCAAGGCTCTGCAATATCCTTTCTTCCAGGAGTGTTAGTTCTGCAAGGTTTTCAGGAGAGCTTCTGCGAAGTTTGGAAGGTAGGAGATGAGGCACTGGCGGAATTGAAGCTGTGAAGATGGCTTGTGTGTTGTGCTTTAGTAGCTCAGTTGGTAGAGCACTAGTCCGTGAAAGGCAAAGGTTCCGAGTTCGAGTCTCGGTTCGGCAGACAGTTTTAATCTGTCAGGAAGTTTCATTATTAAGTTTGTGTTCATGCAACTGTAGTCAGTGCAGGACAGATAGGCTAAATCTGCAATCTACAGTTGCTGTTCCAGTGTTACCCAAAGTTAAGTGCTATATTTTATTATTCACTATTCTGTGTTACTTTCGTAGTGTGTGTGCTGCCCTAGAACCTGCACATCTGTCCTACTGGGATACACTTATCAGTGTTTTTCAGTAGCAGCAAATTTTCATGAAAGTGGATGCCTTCAGTCCACAACAGGTTATGGCTCAGGCTGCCTCTTCCACACTGCTCCTCTTCGACCTGGTCCATCATTGTTGTAGCAGCGGCCCCTTATTAGTTAGAGGGCCCGCACAACAGACAACCAAGGTGGGCTGCCGACCTCCCTTCAAGAGCTCAGATCAAAACATCGCCAGTGGATGTAAACAACAACAGACTTTCCACATAAACACGGAACTATTTCGTGAAAAATTGTGACAGAGATCCACCAATTGGAACTAATATGACTACATGTAGCACTCTACCGAATTGGTGTTATAAGCATGCCAGCAGAGTCAGACTGGCAGTGTGTACCTACAGCTAGGATAGCTCTGGTCAATACCTACACCGGCTCTAGCATAGTAGACACTCGATGTAGCATTCAGTAGAACGCTGTACCCTTGTAATTGTGTAGAGTAGTATTTTGGTTATTATTTTCTTTTCATTGTCTTGTACTCTTATCTGGCTTTGCTACCACAAGAATTGTTGTGCTTCTTGTTGTTTGGAAATCAGTGAACGCCAAGAAGGCATTTTAGTTATAATAAAGTGTGTTCAAACTTGATTGTTAGTTCTTTCCTGCTGACCGCAGGGCACTACAGTTATGGTATCCATTTGGCCACTAGTGTCTTTTGCACTAGCGCTATAGTCTTCTGGTTATCACTGTGAAAACACCCCACCCGCAGTCCCTGTTTCGTTTCAACAGTCTCAGCTTCTGGTTTCCGTAGCCCTCACTATCTGCTCTTTCGTTACCAAACACCCCCCCCCCCCCAATTCTTTTCTTTTTGCGGGTTCGGCATGTTGTCCGCCCACTGTCCACCCTCGGCCAGGTTTACCATTGTTGCTCTGCCTTGCTTCTCATCACCATGATTTCCATCGTCCCTCTTTGTCTTGTTTTCCACGTTTTCTGCCGAACACCACCTACATCTACATCTACATATATACTCCGCACTGCACCATATGGTGCATGGCGGAGGGTACTCCGCACAACAACCAACTAGCATCTTCTCTCCCTGTCCCACTCCCAAACAGAACGAGGGATAAATGACTGCCTATATGCCTCTGCACGAGCCCTAATCTCTTATCTTATCTCTGTGGTCTTTCCGTGAAATATAAGTTGCTGGCAGTGAAATTGTACTGCAGTCAGCCTCAAATGCTGGTTCTCTAAATTTCCTCAGTAGCGATTCACGAAAAGAACGCCTCGTTTCCTCCAGAGACTCCCACCCGAGTTCCTGAAGCATTTCTGTAACACTCGTATAATGATCAAATCTAGCAGCCCACCTCTGAATTGCTTCTATGTCCTCCCTCAATCCGACCTGATAGGGATCCCAAACGCTCGAGCAGTACTCAAGAATAGGTCGTATTAGTGTTTTATAAGCGGTCTCCTTTACAGATGAACCACATCTTCCCAAAATTCTAGCAATGAACCGAAGACAACTATCTGCCTTCCCCACAACTGCCATTACATGCTTGTCCCACTTCATATCGCTCTGCAATGTTACCCCCAAATATTTAATCGATGTGACTGTGTCAAGCGCTACACTACTAACCTCTTGGTTAGTTACTCGACCCCAGGTTCAGATAGATCTCTTCAGGGTCTGAAATACTCCATCTCTCCAATGGTGTTCCATTGTTTGTTCTGCCTACTCGTATGAGGGTTTTGGGGTGGTGGTGTTTTTTTTCACCAATGGCTCTTAATCTGCCATTCACATGAGATATCCCTTCACATGTTTTGTTGGCACAGAACTCCATCTCTTACCTGCCATATGTAAGGTGTTTACTGCGGAATTGATGGTCATTTATCTGGCCCTCTGATTTATTAAACAATACTTTCTTACTCCCTCACTCCTTCTTTATTAAACAGTACTCCCTCACCTGAGTTTTTTTGTGTATGGACCTAACGAGGAGCCTTCAATCAATTGCCCTGTGTTTTTCCCACCATCCCTGGGTCTCTGCCATCCATAACCTTCTTGCCAATCTTGAACATGCTGCATGTTCATTTGATTTCCATTGGGTTCCCGGACATCTGGGTATCGTGGGTAATGAGCATGCTAATTGTCTAGCTGCATGGGAGTGGCCGTGACTCCTCCATGGATGGATTTGCGGCTTCATGTTAAATTCCTTTTCACTCAGTCGTGGACGAACTCTTGGAGAGCTGGCCTCCTCTCTAATTAACTTGCAATGAAGGTGACTCCTGCCATGTAGCATCCTTCTCTCTGCCTCTTCCAGCAGGAATCTACCATTCTCTGCTGCTTTCATATCAGCCATAACAGGTTGATTCTTGGTTTTTCACTGCATATTGAGCCCCAACCATCCCCCTCCCCGTTTGTAGTTGTTGCGGCCTCCTTGCAATGATCCATATTTTGCTGGACTGCTCCTGCCTTTTGGCTCTTTGCAATAAATGTACCCTCCCACTCTCCTTATCCTGCCTGTTAGTGGACGTCCCTTGCATGGTTATGTCCATCCTCAGCTTTCTTCACGAAAGTGGTTTGTGCTCCCAGATTTAAATCCCTGAATTTCCTTGTGTAATTAGAGTCCCTCGATTAACGTTGGCATTGGTTTGGAAGACTTTGCCTCCATGCTGGCCAGGTTTTGCCCCTTTCCCCCATGTTTTGTCTGTTCTTTTGTTCTGATTTGTTTCCCCTTTTCTTGTGTCTTTTTCCCTTTGTGTTGTTCCCATTGTGTTGTGATCACGGAATGGTTTGGGGATCGGCATGGGTTAATGGGTTAGTGGCGGTGCCACACTCCATTGCACATAGCACCTCTGGGCCGCCAACTGCTCTTGCCCCCGTCCCCCTTCCTGTTCTTTACTCTTCCTGCTGCCTTGCCATTCCTTCTGCCTCTTTGTTTGCCCATTTTCCTGTCCCATTGGCTGGAGTGAGCTGTAGGTGCTGCCCCTCCCTTAGTTTCTCCCCCCTGCGGGTCCGGGGGTCAGAATAGGCCCGAGGTATTCCTGCCTGTCGTAAGAGGTGACTAAAAGGAGTCTCACATGTTTCAGCCTTTATGTAGTGGTCCCCTGTAGGGTTTGACCTCCATTTTTCAAAATTTTGCCAAAGAGTGAGCCAGTTGGGAAAGGGCGCCTTACATGGTGCATCTGTGTCCATCGTGCATTGAGACCTTTACCCCACTTTCTCGTTCTCGCATTTCCATCCTGCCCATTCCCCATCTCTTGGCTGAGGACACCTTCCTGTGTGCGTTATCCACCATGCGCTGTGCATTGTTGCTTTCTGCGTCAACAATGACCCTGGATTCCTTTGCACTTGATATCCAGCACGGTAGCCAGTCCGTTGTGGTGGGACCGCCATGTACCCTGTTGGTTGTAGCCCCCTGATCACACAGGGATCACTCACCTGATGCCTGTGCCGTGAACTCCCCACGTATGCCAAAGAGTAGATGCATCAGGACACCCGGCAATGGGCATCCTGCCAGGTGGCCTTTGCTGTAGCTGGGTGGCACCTATGTGGAGGGGGGGGGGGGGGTCAGAGTGGGTGGCGTCAGGGCAGATGACATGCCATGAAGCGTAGTCGATCATCTCTTGCTGGTGCTGAAACACCAGCAGTCTCTAAGCGTTCACAAGCTCAATTCAACGCACAGAAGTACGACCACAAATCGTTCCCCTCCCTGGCCGCACCATGGGGGGAATGTCAGGCTAAGGTTGGCAGCGGATCTTATTTGCCCAGATATCTTCTATGTTCAAGAGCTGATTGGGAATCTTTCATGATGATGAAGCCTCAGTTTTTGTTGAGCATTTAGAGGACACATTTGGGGAGGTGGAGGACTTGTCCAAAATGAGATCTGGGTCAGTCTTGGTCAAAACAGCATCATCTGCCCAGTCACGAATGTTACTCCCATGTGACAAGCTGGGGGATGTTTCTGTAACCATCACGCCCCATAAGAGCTTAAATATGGTCCAGGGTATCATATTTCACAGGGATCTTCTTTTACAGTCTGACGATGAGCTACGCGCCAATTTAGAGTGGCGAGGTGTACATTTCGTCCAGCATGTCCATTGGGGTCTGAGGGATAATCGGTTTGCCACCGGTGCCTTCGTCTTGGCCTTTGAAGATGATACATTGCCTGAGAAGGTCAAGGTGACGGTCTACCACTGTGATGGTTGAGCAGGTGACTACAACAATTGTTTCTGAAGCAGAAAACGCAATCCCTCGCTCTTTAGGATGCCCCCGGCGTAAGGCAGTCCCTTGGTGGTCGCCAGAAGTTGCTGAAGCAATTAAGGAGCATTGGTGAGCTCTACAGCGGCATAAGCAGCACCCTTCAGTGGAACACCTCATAGCCTTTAAACAGCTCTGTGCCCACGTTTGCCAACTTATCAAACGACGGAAGCAGGAGTGTTGGGAAAGATATGTCTCAACTGTTCGGTGCCGTATGTCACCTTCCCAAGTCTGGGCAAAGATCAAAGTCTTTTTGGGTACCAGACCCCAACAGGTGTTCCGGTGTTACCATAAATGGCGTGTTATCTACTGACGCAAACGCGATTGCCGAACACTTTGCTCGAGCCTCTGCATCGGAGAATTACCCCCCAGCCTTTCACACTCTCAAATGGCGGCTGGAAGGCAGAGTCCTCTCATTTACTACACGCCACTATGAATCCTATAATACCCCATTTACAGATTGGGAGCTCGTCATTGCCCTTGCACATTGTCCCGACAGTTCCTGGGCCTGATTGGATCCACAGCCAGATGATTAAACATCTCTCATGTGACTACAAGCGACATCTCCTTGTCATCTTTAACCAGATCTGGTGCGATGGCATCTTCCATTGCAATGGCAGGAGAGCTACATCATTCCAGTGCTCAAACCCGGTCAAAACTCGCTTGATGTGGATAGCTATTGACCCATCAGCCACACCAATGTTCTTTGTAAGCTACTAGAACATATGGTGTGTCGGCAGTTGGGTTGGGTCATGGAGTCATGTGGCCTACTGGCTCCATGTCAGGGCGGCTTCCGCAAGGGTCGCTCTACCACTGATAATCTTGAGTCCCTTGAGTCTGCCATCCAAACAGCCTTTTCCAGACGGCAACACTTGGTTGCCGTCTTTTTTGACTTACATAAAGCATACATCATCACCTGGCAACATCATACCCTTGCCACGTTGTATGAGTGGGGTCTCCAGAGCCAGCTCCCGATTTTTATCCAAAACTTCCTGTCGCTCTGTACTTTCTGTGACCAAGTTGGTGCCTCCTATAGTTCCGTCCATATACAGGAGAATGGAGTATCGCAGGGCTCTGTACTGAATGTCTCTCAATTTTTGTGGCCATTAACGGTCTCGCAGCAGCTGTTGTGTCCTCCGGCTCACTTTCTCTTTATGCAGATGACTTCTGCATTTCGTACTGCTGCTCCAGTACTGGTGTTGCTGAGTGTCGCCTACAGGGAGCCATCCACAAGAACCAGTCATGGGCTCTAGCCCATGGCTTCCAGTTTTCCACCATGAAGACGTGTGTCATGCATTTTTGTCGGTGTCGTACCGTTCCTCCGGAACCAGCATTTTACCTTAATGACGATCCACTCACTGTAGTGAAGACAAAAATCGATTCTTAGGTTTGGTTTTCAACACTCGTTTGACTTGGCTTCCTCATCTTCGTCAGCTTAAACGGAAGTGTTGGCATTACCTCAATGCCCTCCACTGTCTGAGCGACACCAACTGGGGTGCAGATCGCTCTAACCTGCTGGTGCTCTACAGAGCCCTTGTTCAATCCCGCCTTGACTATGTGAGTGTTGTATGGTTCGACGGCACCTTCCGCATTGCATTTGCTCGACTCATTGCACCATTGCGAAGTATGACTAGCGACAGGAGCTTTTAAGACGAGTCCGGTGATCAGTGTACTGGTGGAGGCTGGAGTCCCTCCATTGAAGATCAGACGTGCACAACTGCTCAACAGTTATATTGCACACATTCATAGCTTTTCTGAACACCTTAATTACAGTCTTCTTTTCCCAACCACAGTGGTTCACCTCCTGCATAGGCGGCCCAGATCAGGGCTAACGATTGCAGTTTGCGTGCGATTGCTTCTGTCTGAACCGGAGTCCATCCCTTCACCACCTCTCCTCGAGGTTCATTCACATACACCTCCATGGTGTAGCTGTAGGCTGAAGCTTCGCCTGGACCTTTTGTATGGCCCTAAGGACTCCTTTAACCCCGCGGCTCTCCGCTGTCACTTCCTCTCGATTCTTGAAGTGTTCCGGGCCTCTGAAGTGGTTTACACCAACGCTCGATGGCTGATGGTAATGTTGGCTTTACCTTAGTCCACAGAGGCCATACTGAACAGCATTCGTTGCCTGATGGCTGCAGTGTATTCACTGTAGAGCTGGTGGCCATATCTCATGCACTTCAGTATATATGTTCATGCCCCGAGGAATTGTTTCTTGTGTGTACTGACTGTTCGAGCAGCTTACAACCCTTACTACCCTCGCCACTTTTTGGTAGTGTCCATCCAGGAGTCCCGTTGTTCAGTGGTGTTTGTGTGGACCACAGGACATGTCGGAATCCCAGGCAATGAACTTGCTGACAGGCTACGTGGAAACTGCTTCTGGAGATGGGCATCTCTGAATCTGACCTGCGTTCTGACTTAATGCTGCAGGGTTTTTCGGCTTTGGGAGACAGAATGGCATAACAGTACACACAACAGACTGTATGTCATTAAGGAGACTATGAATGTGTGGAAGTCTTTCATGCGGGCCTCTCACAGGGAGTCAGTTGTCCTCTGCTGGCTCCACCAGGGTTACCTCTTGCGCTGTGAAGACCTGCCTGAGTTTTTGGTGTGGTGCCCGGTTGACAGTGGCCCATATTCTGGTGCACTGTCCCACTTTGACTGCCCAGCGATGAAATCTTGGGTTACCGGACTCATTGCCGCTCATTTTATCTGACAGCGCTTTATTGGCTGATTTAGTTTTGTGTTTTATTTGCGAGAGTGGATTTTATCATTTGATCTAAGTTGTATGCATGTCCTTTGTCCCTCTGTGTCCTCCACCCTAGTGTTTTTAGGTTGGAGGTTTTAATGTGTTGCAGAGTGGCTGGCTTTTCCTTTTTATTCTCGTGGTCGGCCAGCCACTGTAATCTTCTTTCTTGTTTTACTCTCTTCTGTTTCTAGCATTTCCCTGTTGTTTTCTTGTCCTCTTTTCTTCCTTTTAGTGTTAGTTGCCTTTCCTTTGTTCTTGTGGTTTTTCCTTTCTTTCCGTTTTGTGTTATATGTCTCGTCTGTCTTATTCTTACACTTGTGGCATTGTTTTATTAGGAACAAAGGACCGATGACCTCGTAATTTGGTCTCTTCCCCCGTCTTACCAACCAACCAACCAACCAACCTTAGTTTCTGCCATCTTAGATCCTGGGACTGATGACCTCACTGTTTGCCCCTTGCCCCCCCCCCCCCCCCCCCGCCCCCCTCCCTTCCAAATACCAGTCTCACACTTGGTGGAATGATGTGTAGTTCTGCAGTGAGGGACGGGAAGGTGGCTAGACAAAGTTTCATTCATTGCCCAATGGCACCACTTATCAAGTGGTGAGGCCATAATTGAGGATAGCAGTTGGAGTAAGAAGAGTGGAATGAGTTGATACAAAACTGCAAGTAAAGTATGGGAAACCATTTTGAATATTTCCTGCCACACTCACAACTGCCAATAGCAGTTGCACTAGAGTAGGGATGCCTTCTAACAATGACGGGAGACATCGTCTGGACATGGCTGAATTTCATATGAACATTATGGCCAATCATAGTTATCATAACATCATTCTCAGTAGCTAGGTGGGAAAGACACTGGAGTATATGGTTATCCAGTGCCTCACTTGGGCTCTCGAAACTAGGTCACTACTGAGTACTTCTCAGGGTGATTCCAGGAGGTGTCAGTTAACCTAACCCTGCTAGAAGCAGCAATTCAGAAAGCTTTCCTATGTAAACAATGCCTTGTTGGTGTATTCTTTGATTTGAAAAAGGCTTATGACACTACCTGGAGGCGTAATATTATGTTGTAGCTCTACAAATGGGGTCCTGAGGACGTCTCCCCACTTTCATACAGTCCTTGCTATCAAAAGTTATTTTAGTTACAGGGTCAGGTATATCACATCTGAACCTTAAACACTGTCCTTCAAGAGAGTGCTTTAAGTTTAATGATGTTCACCAACACGATAAACAGTATTGTTCCTTATTTGTGGACGGCTTGTCCATCTTCTGTGTGTCCTCCAACCAGGTCTAGTGCAGCAGGGGATACAACCCGTCGGCTTTGAACAGTGACGTCACAAGTCGCCAGAGAGCATGTCTTACAAAGATGAAAGAGCTGAGGAGAATGTTGAGAAACAAAGGAATGCGAGAGAGATAAACTTTATTTCACATATGTAAGGGCCAGTAGTGTTTTCACGTTAACGATATCGCTTGTTTGTATCTTAGTATTTCTCCGCAAAATACAATGGAAAGAAATGAATGAAATTACTAGCAAAGAATACATCACGTTACATGTATGTCAGTTGTATCTCAAAAGTCTTTCGAACTGTATTGCTTAAGTGCAGTACGGGATACAAGTTCAGCGTAGTCGATTTCTTAGTTTCAATTAGCATTGCTGTCCTGTTGTTCACTTGAACTATGTATCCCCTGCTTCACTAAACCGCAACTGAAACCCGATACAAATTAAAAGCTCATTCGAAGTGTGTTGCTTAAGTACAGTCTGGAATACGAGTTTGTCGTAAGGCGATTTCTTCGTTTTCACTAGCATTACTGTCCTGTTCTTCACCTGAACGATGTATCCTTCGCTTCAGTAAACCCTAAGTGGAACACAGGATACAAATTGTAGATGTGCTGTTTATTTTGTCTCTGCTATTACTAACATAAAGTAGTATCAGTTTATTCTATCTCGTGAGATTTTTTTTTTTTAAAAGCCAAAAAAATTCAGTAGAATAAACTGATCCTAAGATACAGATGCTTCAGTAGTTGATAAGTGTTTTTTGGCTTTAAAAAAAAAAAAACCTCACGAGATAGAATAAACTGATCCTATTTACGAATAGGTGGAAATACACGTACGTTACATTTGCAACCTGTTTCATTTTATATGTTTTGATTGTTTATTTAACCTTTGTGTTTCACTTGTCTTTTGCTGTTACGTTTTAGTTTAGTTTTTTTATTGATTGCTTAATAAAGTAGGATCAGTTTATTCTATCTCGTGAGATTTTTTTTTTTAAAAAAGCCAAAAGACACTTATCAGCTACTGAAGCATCTGTATCTTAGGATCAGTTTATTCTATCTCGTGAGATTTATTTTTTTTTAAAGCCAAAAAACACTTATCAGCTACTGAAGCATCTGTATCTAATATCAAGTGATCGCTTTTAGATTCACATTCAATTATTTTAATGATAGCGCTTATTAGAACACAGAACTGCTTTATTATCTATGCCTCGAAGTGAAGACATTACTATCTATGACTAAGGAATGACTTCATTGTTCAAAGCCGACGGGTTGTATCACCTGCTGCACTAGATCCCTCCAACCTCGCAACAACTACTTGACAATTGCGTTTGATGAGCAGGCAGTTGGAGTAATGGGAAAACATCACAGGTTTCAAGTTCTCTATGGAGGAAACTGTTTTTTGTTGAAAACAGTTCCTCCCGCTCTTTTTATTGGGGGATACCTTTCTTACTTTTAGGGAAAAGTTGAAATATCAGTGCCTCACTTTTGATTAAAGACTAATGTGGCTATTGCACCATGGGTATATGAAATTAAGATACCTCAAGTCTTCAAATATCCTAAAATGTGTTAGTCATAGGTCTTTGGGGAGCAAACAGTGCACACTTGCTTCAGTTTTATAACCCTCCTTGGAGTCCTGGTTCGGATATGGATGCTAGATTTATGGATCAGCAAGGCATTAGTGCAATACAATGTTTTATACAGTTTACCACAATAGTATTAGGCTGACAACAGTGATTTATCAAACAAGTCCAGTTCCTTGCTTGGGTGCAGAGGCTGTTGAGCCTCCACAGTCAGTTCGACATCTCCTCATGATACGCTTAGTGTACAGGGCTCTATCTATCCCGGAATTGCCATCATCCATCTCCATTGCCTAGCTGGCACTGGAATGTTTGTTCTATAACCATCCAAGGGCAACAAGACCTTTCGGGATCCATGCAAAGCAGAGCTTTGAGATATTACAGGTGGATGGGATTAAGGTCCGAAGTCAGGGGTGGAATATGGGATCCCTCCTAGCTTCTAAAGAGCTCCATGTTAATTGTAGAATGGATACAGGAAGGATTATAGCTCAGATTATATTTTTAAAACTAAATTCTACAAGATTTTAAATCCCCACACTAATTTCATTTGTGTTTACACTGCTAAATCTAAGCAGGAGGTTTTATCGGTTGCACTGCCATGTTCGCCAAATATGTCCTTAGCAAATTATTCCCAGAGCAGTTTTCAGTTTACTGTGCAAGTTTTTTGCTATCCATAGGGCACTGGAGCAGATAACACAGAAATTTCTTATCTACTCTGATTCCCAAACTACCCTTCTTACTATTGGTCAGTTGCACCCAGCAGATGGGATGGTGCAATATTTCTGAGACGCTCCTTCTCTTTCAAATGCAGGAAAAGGAAATATTTTTCTGCTAGGTTGAGGCACAAACGGATTTGAGGAAATGAACTTTCTGATGCGGATGCCAAGGGGGCTAACTTATTTTAGCCTTCCGATTGCTGTGCATCCCCCTGCAGGCGGTCACCACATACATGACCCGGAAGACCATGTGTTGATGGGAAGCTCAGTGGCTGAAAGTGAGGAAAGTAAGCTGTGGTCTATGAAACCTTCAGAGTGACCCTGGTGTACCTCCACCTGACCACGACAAGCTGAGGAAGTGGCTGTTACAAGGTTTAGAGTGGGGCATTGCCTCTTAGCACATGGCTTTGTCTTACAAGAAAGGACCCACTAATTTGTCAGTGATATGGAAAATGTGTAAATACAGCATAATTTAACTGAGGTAGTTTTATGTGACACCACGGGGCAGACCTGGCTATCCCCCAGAACCTGTCCTCTATTTTAAATGACAATGAGACAAGTACAGTTCAAGTTATAAGGTTTTGTGTGTTGTCAGTGACCCTTCCCAAAATATTGGGTGTGAGATTTTTAGTGCATCACGGAGGGGCTTAATCATCCGTCATTTCTAAGTAGTCACCCAGTCACGGCACTCTGGCCCCTTTAAAATGTTTCTGTATTGGTAATTTATATTGATTTCATTCTGCCATGTACTTTCCGTAGTTTATGGATGATCTTTTATATCGCAGAGACAGGCTGGACAGTGAAGGGGGAGGCATGTTTATAGTGATAAAAAGTGCAATAGCATCAAAGGAAATTGACGGAGATCCAAAATGTGAAATAATTTGGGTGAAGGTCACGGTTAAAGCAGGCTCAAACATGGTAATTGGATGTCTCTATAGCCCCCCTGGCTCAGCAGCTGTTGTGGCAGAGCACCTGAAGGAAAATTTGGAAAATATTTCGAGTAGATTTCCCAACCATGTTATAGTTCTGGGTGGAGATTTTAATTTACCAGATATAGACTGGGAAACTCAAATGTTTATAACAGATGGCAGGGCCAAAGAATCCAGCGATATTTTTTTAAGTGCATTATCTGAAAACTACCTTGAGCAGTTAAACGGAGAACCGACTCGTGGCGATAACATATTAGACCTTCTGGTGACTAACAGACCTGAACTCTTTGAAACAGTTAATGCAGAACAGGGAATCAGCGATCATAAAGCGGTTACTGCATCGATGATTTCAGCCGTTAACAGAAACATTAAAAAAGGTAGGAAGATTTTGCTGTTTAGCAAAAGGGACAAAAAGCAGATTTCAGAGTACTTGACCACTCAACGCAAAAGTTTTGTCTTGAGTACAGATAGTGTTGAGGATCAGTGGACAAAGTTCAAAACCATTGAACAATATGCATTAGATGAGTAAGTGCCAAGCAAGATCGTAAGAGATGGAAGAGAGCCACCTTGGTACAACAACCGAGTTAGAAAACTGCTACGGAAGCAAAGGGAACTTCACAGCAAACATAAACGTAGCCAAAGCCTTGCAGACAAACAAAAATTACACAAAGCAAAATGTAGTGTAAGGAGGGCTATGCGAAGGGCGTTCAGGGAATTCGAAAGTAAAGTTCTATGTATGGACTTGGCAGAAAATCCTAAGAAATTTTGATCTTCTGTCAAAGCGGTAGGTGGATCAAAACAAAATGTCCAGACACTCTGTGACCAAAATGGTGCTGAAATAGAGGATGACAGACTAAAGGCCGAAATACTAACTGTCTTTTTCCAAAGCTGTTTCACATAGGAAGACTGCACTGTAGTTCCTTCTCTAGAGTGTCGCACAGTGACAAAATGGTAGATATCGAAATAGATGACAGAAAGATAGAAAAACAATTAAAATCGCTCAAAAGAGGAAAGAACGCTGGACCTGATGGGACACCAGTTTGATTTTACACAGAGTACACGAAGGAACTTGCCCTTCTTGCAGCAGTGTACCGTAGGTCTCTAGAAGAGCGTAGCGTTCCAAAAGATTGGAAAAGGGTACAGGTCATCCCCGTTTTCAAGAAGGCACGTCAAACAGATGTACAAAACTATAGACCTATATCTCCAACGTCTATCAGTTGTAGAATTTTGGAACACGTATTATTTTTGAGTATAATGACTTTTCTGAAGACTAGAAATCTACTCTGTAGGAATCAGCATGGGTTTCGTAAAAGACGATCGTGTGAAACCCATAATTCAAGCTTTCGCAACCCACGGTTGCTTCGTCAGGAAAGAGGGAAGGAGAGGGAAAGACGAAAGGATGTGGGTTTTAAGGGAGAGAGTAAGGAGTCATCCCAATCCCGGGAGCGGGAAGACTTACCGTAGGGGGAAAAAAGGACAGATATTCACTCGCACACACACCCATATCCAACTGCACATACACAGACACAAGCAGACATGTGTAAAGGCAAAGAGTTTCGGCAGAGATGTCAGGCAAGGCAGAAGTACAGTGGCAAATATGTTGTTGAAAGACAGGTGAGGTATGAGCGGCGGCAACTTGAAATTACGGAGGTTGAGGCCTGGCGGATAACGAGAAGAGAGGATATACTGAAGGGCAAGTTCCCATCTCCGGAGTTCTGACAGGTTGGTATTAGTGGGAAGTATCCAGATAACCCGGACGGTGTAACACTGTGCCAAGATGTGCTGGCCGTGCACCAAGGCATGTTTAGCCACAGGGTGATCCTCATTACCAACAAACACTGTCTGTCTGTGTCCATTCATGCCAATGGACAGTTTGTTGCTGGTCATTCCCACATAGAAAGCTTCACAGTGTAGGCAGGTCAGTTGGCAAATCATGTGGGTGCTTTCACACGTGGCTCTGCCTTTGGTCGTGTAAACCTTCCGGGTTTCAGAACTGGAGTAGGTGGTGGTGGGAGGGTGCATTGATATATATCCTTGTGTTTAACATAGGAACTTCACTGAGGCTTTTTGCGGATGATGCTGTAATATATCGAGAGATTGTAATAATGGAAAATTGTACTGAAATGCAGGAGGATCTGCAATGAATTGACGCATGGTACAGGGAATGGCAATTGAATCTCAATGTAGACAATTGTAATGTGCTGCGAGTATATAGAACGAAAGATCCTTTATCATTTAGCTACAATATAGCAGGTCAGCAACTGGAAGCAGTTAGTTCCATAAATTATCTGGGAGTAGGCATTAGGAGTGATTTAAAATGGAATGATCATATAAAGTTGATAGTCGGTAAAGCAGATGCCAGACTGAGATTCGTTGGAAGAATCCTAAGGAAATGCAGTCCGAAAACAAAGGAAGTAGGGTACGATACACTTGTTCGCCCACTGCTTGAATACTGCTCACCAGTGTGGGATCCGTACCAGATAAGATTGATATAAGAGAGAGAAGATCCAACAGAGAGCAGCGCACTTCGTTACAGGATCATTTAGTAATCGCGAAAGTGTTACGGAGATGATAGGTAAACTCCAGTGGAAGACTGCAAGAGAGACGCTCAGTAGCTCGGTACGGGCTTTTGTTGAAGTTTAGAGAACATACCTTTACTGTGGAGTCAAGCAGTATATTGCTTCCTCCTACGTATATCACGCAAAGAGACCATGAAGATAAAATCAGAGAGATTAGAGCCCACACAGAGGCATACTGACAATCTTTCTTTCCGTGAATAATACGAAACTGCAATAGAAGGGAGAACTGATAGAGGTACTCAAAGTACCCTCCGCCACACACCGTCAGGTGGCTTGTGGAGTATGGATGGAGATGTAGATTGCCTGATCTCTTTGTTGTTTTCTTGTTGATGGATAGAGGTTTGTTTTAAAATTGCTTTTTATGTCTTTTTGAATAGATTTTTCACCACTCTCTTCTATCTTTATTCCACACAAGGACACCGATGACCTTACCATTTAGTGTCTTGAAACACTAAAACTAACAACCCTATTTACCCAACTATGAGCTGAGGCTTTTTCCCAAATTCGTCATACAGGATCAACTTACACTCACAAATTAAACTATTGCTGCTGTAGTCATCATAACAGATTAATATAAGGGTTGTCTTACATTTAGTAACTGAGGTCACATGCGGGTTTAATCTGAAGAATTCGTAAAAGTTGGTGGGGAATAGACACAAACTTGGCCAATCACTGGAACAGATATGGGGAGGAGAGTGGTGAGCAGGCAGCAAATTTTATTGTGCTGTCGTCAATGGGAGTGTATACTGCTTGTGCTTCCATCTAGAGCAATGTGTCGCTTACCTCGACTTTTTACGAACATCGGACCATGTTTAAACCACAGTTTTCCTGAATCTATTTGTAGTCAGAATTTTATTGACTTCTATATTAAACAAACACTCAACAATGGTATATGCTTCTACAGGAGACAAATTAATGCTAACAAAAATATGTCCTCACAGAGCATTTGAAATGTGCTACTACAAATGAAACATGAGCTTCAACAATGGGCATAAAGTTACTACTGCTCTACAGCACTTCTGATTTTCGAGGTGGACAACAATTGAAATTTGAAATGTCACAATTTCTGCCTGCTTGGTTGTATGGAGCCAAGAGGACAAAATACTGTTATCATTCAATTTGCTTATACTATCACCATTGTATGGACTGTTAAATTGTAGCAATTTGTGATGGATGCAAATTACAGCCGTGCCTCGTGACTTAAGAGTTTGAGTTCAAGATTGGTTCATGTAGACAGTGTGATGCTAATTTTAAGTTAACAATAATTCGTGAAGCAGAGGCTACAAACAGCTGTGCACCAGGAGGAAAATTTGGTGTCATGGAAGTAAATGTTCATATGTGGTACCAGATAGAGAAAAATTAAAGAACACCATTTATAGATGCTGTACTTTCAGGAGACCAAAGCAGAGAAGATTAATGAACTGGAAGAGCAAGTTTTTCAGTACATGCAAGAGAAACGGAGTGAAACTGTCCCTGCTATTTGAGGAAATATCTGAATGAAGGCACTGGAGGTAAAGAGGAATTTTCCAAGTGCATGCGTCGCGGAATTCCAAACAAGTACTGGCTGGTGTGTGAACATTATGAAGAGGGCAGGATGTATGTTATGGCACAGAACAATGCTAGTGCAGTGGCAAGCCATGCTTATCAGCATCTTACATTAACCCATCCACACCCAATATTTTAAAGAATCAAACATCCATATTTAAGATGTCACATCTCATGAACTAGGTGTTGTATGTGTATATAATTCTGCAGATACATTCAGTGGTATATGTGGATATTGTCTGCAAATATGTTGTGAATGGAGTTAGTAGTAAATAAGTAATAAATTAAAATGTAGTGCTTGATGGTGAAGTTTTACTGTTTGAATAGCAGAACTACAGTAAGTGATGAACTTTTTTCCTTACACTATTGTTTGGGATGTGTCAGTGACAAAAGTTTCAAAAAGAGTTTGAAATTATGTGTGAAATTTGATTGAAGTGGCTAAGTGCTCTAATTCTCAAATATTTGATAAATGTAATCTAAGTAATTTGTGCCCACGGGTTCTGCTGCCTCACAACATGTGCGCTGTTTACAACTTTAATACTGAATTATTGTGTTTTAACCATTAACATAAGATTGCTTGTGTTAAGTAGTAGATTACTACAGCAGTCTATATTTTTAAATTCAGTGAATAATCACATGAAGTACTGAAAACCACATTTTGTTGCCCCTAGAAGCACATTACATAGCCAACATGCAACTGAGATTGAGTCACCATCAGTATTGCAGATAATCAGTCAAAGGAAATGGCATGATTATCTGCTAGGTCATATATGGGCAATGTGGATCAGATGCCTATATATTTTGATATGCCGTCAGATGTTACAGTCAGTGTGGGAACTGTTGAAATTGTTCCTGTAAGAAGTTCTGGCAATGAAAAGGCCTGAATAATTGATTAACGGTAATGCTGAGTGCACTAGCAGATGGAAGGAAGCCGCCGCCGCCCCCCCCCCCCCCCACCCCCACCCCCACCCCCCCCCCCCCCCACCCCCCCACACACACATTTCTTTGCAGGAAAATTATGCTGAAAAAGAACTCCCAGTGGGACTTATGCTTGGATGCCAAAAAGGGATGGATGACAAATGACCTGATACTGGTTTGGTTGAAAATTGTTTGGAACAGAATACCAGGTTCTTTGATTAATAGAAAATAGAAGAAGAATGTCATTGTTGTATTCTTTCAGGATACACCTCACTCAGGAAGTTAAAGATCTGATAGCAAGGACAACACAGATTTTGCGACATGACCTCGCAAACTTTAAGTAATAAATGTTTTGAGTAAGTATTTAACAGCCCACCTGTGGCAGCCTTACAGTGAATAGCTTTGTCGAGGAGACCATGCCCTCACTCCATTGGGGGGGTGGGGTTAAAGAAACCTTCAGTATCCATGTTAAGCTGGTGATCCTTACTTCATAGGGATAGAATCTCAAGTGAATCTGTTATGAAAGTACTCAAAAACTGCTGCATATCAGCAGGTGGTTGTGATTAAAAATAGTGATTCCATACATGGTATAGTGTTAACTTTTTTAGGTGGATACTTTATCAACAAAATGATTTTCAATGTTGAGTAGTCAGAACACGTGAAAAATAAAAAATTCTTAAGCATTCGTGTAAAAATTAATGTACATCATCTTCTATTGAGGGTCATCTTATAGTCAGGTTAATACAGTAACTAACATTGGTGCATACACTCGAATAGTTGCCACGGCATATCTTTTTTGTTTTTAAAACAGGCCGTTCTTCAATATCTGTGATATTTCTTTTATATTTCTTGTTTTCAGCAAAGCTTTCTTTTAAATTACGTCCCTGCTCTGTCCCTGCGTAGTGCAACACAACCTGATTTTAGTTCTATATGATCTTCATTTTTCACCTGTCCTTGATACGATGTAATTCCTATTCCAACTTCATTCATCTATCTTTGGACCCTAAATAAAAGGTAGTAAAAGTAGTTGTATTTCCAAGGTCAATGTTACTAGCTGTTTAACCGATCTTTATATTGTAAAGTGCGCTATAGAATTAATTAGTTGTACCTCATAGTTTGAAGTCATCGCCAAAGTTTCCTGTCCGCTATTACAACATTCTTTCTCTTGGGCCAGAATAATGGTGCCCCAGGAACTTACACATGGCAGTAGGACCTCTACAAATTGTACCCCTGGTGCTACAACTTTCCAGTGCCCAAATAGGTTGGCAAGGCACATGAACAATGTGAACATTGACAGAGCTATTTCACAGCAGTGTCTAGATCTCAATGCTTCTGAAGCCCAGCTTAGCATTAACGCCATCAGACTGATACTGATCACATGTCAGTAGAGCTCTCAAAGCTCCAGTCAGTATTGTCATTTAATTTCGAGTCAGCTTTGTAATACCTAATACATATGGTTGAAAGGGTAGGAGACTTTTGACAAATCTGCATAGTGGGTTGGTGAGCAACCCGTCATTTTGTCCTCTCACAAAGTAGCCTATCGAGATTTTTACCATACTTTATGGGTACAGCTTTATACCATGAAAGTCTAGACTGAGTGTTGAGAGTTACCCTGGTTGTAATTAAGGGCTCTCCTCTCCACTTGTTAGCAGAGTGTTCTTTTGCTGAATATGTAACTGGCTGTTATTCCATTGACTCATTATTCCTTTCTGTTGTTTCTAGCTTTGTTAAGTTGTTGTAGTGGTCCCTGCTACTGCTTATGTGTTTACTCTTTTCCTGTAACAGGATCCAAGCAGGCTTGTGATGCTGGGACCCTTGTGAATAGGGCAGCTGTAGTAAAGTTGGTGGTTGGAACTAAGTGTAAAAAAAAACTTTGGACAGTCAAACTGACCTCCTGATTGCGGTGTACGTGGATCTGGTCACTATGACAAATTGAGATCATTTTAGCTTAGCTTCATTGCCCTTACAAGGGGAGAGTCTGATATGTGGGTCACCAATTTTGATAGAGTTTTGCAAAGACATTCCATATTCAAAATGAAGAGAGACGTGTTTCAGCTTTTTGCTAGACTCTGAGTAATTTTCAAAAAAATTGAGCTCAAAGTTGGTGACTGAAAATCGTATTTTCAATGCTATTCATCGAAAGATCATCAAAAAACAAACGGTTTGCATAAATACAATGTGGGATCCAAGGTTTATAATGTCAGAACCATAAACATTTTTGTGTTTTCATTTTGCAGTGTTGGTACCCATCATTGTTGCATCTAGCGGAATGGTTGTGTTTCTCCCCTCCACCCCTTCCAGGTGTATCTGATAATATTCTGATAATTGGAATACTTTTCTTTGCCCCTTTTTCCAGTAAAACATTGGGAGATGTGATTAATAATCAAATAAGTGTCTATAATTTATTTGCAGTTCTTTTCATCGTGATACATAGTAATACACTGAAGTATATTATTGTGTAATCCTAACTGATCAGCTATTCATGAGTATTTTTGCAATCCGTGGGGTGAAAGTTTAAGAAACAGGCAAAACATAAATATTTCCCACACCATGCGCATAACTTGAACAAAATCTTACTGTATTGACATGTTTTCTGATTCATTGTCTGTGGAAGACATATCTAATTCACATTGCTAAAAGCAGAGCAATCAGATATCGATATGGATGCATACCAAGTGCATAAAACCATATCTTGAAAGACTGGCACAGACAATGATTGTATATGAACACATGAATTTTTGTAGCATCTGCTGTAACTTGTAATACTTTGCTTTGCCGTGATGTTGCATTAGTTTGAAGTTGTGCAATGAAATTCTTTACCTGTTGGAAAAAGTAAACCTCATACGTTTGAGAAAGAGAGATACATTATTGTGGTGTCACTTTCACAGTTCACAGTATTGTCCATGATCATCCTATCATTGCATGGCACATCAATTTGCCCATCCCATGAATTTAGTATTAGGCACAATTTATTTTGCTGCACATATGGTGTCACAATGTGATCCAAATATGATTGGTACAGTTGGGAGGTCAACTTTCCCGTTTTTAGCATGTGACGAAAATGTTTCCCTCTGGAGATCTTCAACACCTTGAGGAGACCCGTTGACCAAATGTTCTATTGGGTTCTTGCAAACACAGGAACACTGTTGGAACCACAGTCACATTGATGGAATATTGCCCAGTGTAGGATTGTGTAACTTTATTCAGAATTTTTGTACTATGTATCATGATCGAAGTAAATGCATTACATGTACTTATTTGATTATTAACCACATCTACTGACATGTTATTTCAAAAAAAAGGCAAAGAAAAGCATTCTGGTTATCAGAATATTACCAAACACACTGAGAAAAAATCAGATCAAAACAAAGCTGTGACCAAGAATTGAAAATGGAGATCAGTGGTTTGATAGTCTAATGCTTCAACTGCTTGGACACCAACTTGTTCTGCTAGTTATGAGAATGACAGGTGCCTGAGCTACAGCAAGATAACACAATAATGTTAATAACTCGAACATTATTGATTTTGGACTCCACATTATTTTGTAGGTGATCTTTTGATGTAGAGCATTGAAAAAACAATTTTCCGTCATCACCTCTGACCTTGAGTTTTTGAAAAACTCCATAGTGTCCTGCAAAAAACAAAAACATGTGTCTCTTTATTTTGAATCTAGAATGTCCTTGCAAAACTTGATGTACATCAAGACCCAAACGTCGGACCCCTTGTTAACCTTGTAGCTATCTCCTGTGTCATGAAGAGCCTCTGGAATGCTACACTTATAGTATTACTATAACACGGTCCCATATTCCAATTGAAAATTGTTTGTATACTGTTCAAAGGCAGTTAAATGGTTGATTGGAGATTTGCCCTCTATTTTAAATGATGATTGGACAAGTGCAGCATTTGTTTTGAAATTTTTTTGGATATTGGGGCTCATCCCTATCTTATAATGGAATAGTTGTCAATGATTGCATTGCTGACAACTTTCCATAGACCGTAAGACTACCCAAACAAATTTATTAATGCCACGTTAACTAAAAAAGTGTTAGTTATTTTCATTTTGTGTAAGTTACAGAATTCCGTTACATGTGCTTAGCCTACAGTACTACAATTTCCTTCTCTTGCATTAATGTCTCTTAGCTAGTAGAATGTACTCAATTCAGTAATATCTTTTCTTTTCTCATCTGGTGAAGTTAATAATAAGCGAGTTATATTCTTGGCCTCAGAACTAGTAGTGGTGACTGCATTGATTTCTTATACTGTATTTTCCTGTTGTTGTTTTCATGTTTTGTTAGTTCGCCCCCTTTTTTTTTACAAGTAACTATGTTCTTATTAAGACATATTCTGTAACACTGTCACACATACTGATGTCTAATTGAATAATGATTGAATAAGTAAAGGCCCTGATTGCCTGTCCAAATTTACATTTTCTGCATTTTCAAGTCTTGATTCTTTGCTCTCACCCATGCAGAAACCCACTGAAGGTGATATTGCAGCATCCGTTTCACTTGCTGCACAAGAAATTTTTTCTGTTTTGTGTGTGGGAGGGGGGGGGGGTTCATATATGAAAATCTCAGGGCTCATTTCTCATGCAGTTGCTTAATTCCATTTTTAAATCATTTCTCTCACTTTTTGTTTGTATTATTAATTTTTTAAGATTAGGATCAATTTTTTTATAAAAAGAACAGAATTTATTTGTTTTGGAAATTTTTAGACATCATCATAACTTTGACACTTCCCCCAATCCTTGCATAGTTTCTTGATATTCTGTTTTAAAATTTGAAAAATAATTAATTCATGTACCTGCTATTTTCCAGGTACTCTACGATTTGGCAAAGTTGATGTAACCGAAGCACAATTTACTATCATACTCATTCATTTAATTTCTTCAATATTTGGGCCAAGTGTGTGGATGACACAGGTAAATTCAGTGAAATATCGTAGCTTAGTTATACTTACGTTTCTAATTTAATTTCTGTAACCAGCGTACATACATTTTTCTAGAAGAATTGTATATAGTCAGCTGTTGAACTTGTTGCCTTGCCACAATTGTGTTTTACATTAACTTCAATCTATCGTATCATAATGAGACACACACACACACACACACACACACACACACACACACACACACACACACACACACACAATTTCTTAAGTTAGATGTAATGTCATTTATGTTTATTTTAATCATTAAGTGCAAATTTTTGCAAATGTACAAGCTTAAAATTATTTTTATGTGAATTATTTTATTAACAAAATTAGTTCCTACCTCAGCTGGCATCTTGTTCATCAGACATGATGTTGTTTCTTGAGAAGTCATGAATAGCCTTAATGAGTAAATTGTTGTGATGTATGATATAATGAATTATATTTCCTCAGTTGGCAGTTATTCTGACAGCTTCCATATTGAAAGTTTGGTCTTGTGGGTGATTTGTCCACATCAAGTTTCTCTTCAAACTTCTATTACTTCAGTACGTGATATTTCTACCTCTTTGCCGGGATCTGGACCACAAGACTTCTGGTGTGCCTGGTTGGCCTAATCACCCAGAAGATTTTCACTTTGAATTACAGTGGCCACAAAACGCTGTAGAATTTGTTGGAACAAAACCATAAATACTTTTGTACACCTGAAAACCATCTGTGTTTTGGAGATGGTTCCTAAAGCATTTTGGAGATGGTTGCTAAAGTATTTTATATGTTAATTCTTTATGGTTTTCCCTTACCCACACCCCACAGGAAGTAATGTTTTCTATTGATAGACACACTTTCAGGAAAAGAGCGTGCTTTAATGATTTAAATTTTGTGCTTCTAACAGTCTCTTTAATAACTTTTGTTATAGTTTTAATGTTCTTTCAGTTTTGTCTTTCCTGTTAATCATCATTAATTTCTGTATGAATTGTTTCAAGAAATTTCCTTTGCACTTAATTTTATTTATAATGTTTGTTTCAGCATTATTATGTTTCTGACTGTAGCCAGGTGATGTCCTGTCCAAGGATTTTGGTTACTAAGATATCCAGATATGAAAGACATCGTAACTTGAATTCGTTGCATTATTCTGCATGTGTGTGCACTAAATGATTTTCTTGTGATTATTCTTGTGAGTTTGAATGTAGACACACAATTTATTTTTAGATAATTGTATTTTTACTCTCTCACACACACACACACACACACACACACACACACACACACACACACACATGAGAGAGATGAATGATGAGACTTACAGTTTAACAGGTCCACAGATTCATGAAATTTTGTTGTCACATTACCCATTTTTTTTCCAATTGTGACCATTATGTTTGTTACATTAAATTACTCATCCATTTCTTGCCTGTGACAAAAATCTGTTTGATGTATTTTTGTTTTTATATTTTTCCATTTCATGTGATCATTTGAACTCTTTTTACAGATCCCTTACACTAGTTATGAAATGAAGTATTTACTAGGATTCTCGACCATTATTGTTGCGTCTGTAACACTCTACAAGAACTTTGTAGTCATTTTTACTGGCGGTGTAGGCAAAAATGGCTCAACAGTTGCCGTAAGTCAAGGAAAAAACATGCTTAGATTATGAATTGTAGGTTCTCTCCATCTTTCACTGACTTCTAACAGTGCAAAAGTACAGTTAGATACAGTAAAAGATTAATGGTTGACAGTTAATGGAAAAACTAAAAGGTAATGCACAAAATGTTTCAAAATGACAAGTTCATAATCAGAGTACATCCAGCAAAAATGAGATAGTTTTTAATTGAATAGTGATTCCTTTTACACAGAGTTCTCTTACAGTGTCTTTACTTTTCATTCAATTGTTAAAACAATAAATTACAATAATTAGTCTCTTAAACTTTAATGCATCTGTTAGGTGTGAGGAAAATTTGATTAATTCTTCAGTATTAATAGTACATCGGCACTCACAGTTCTCCAGAACAATACAAAAAAAATTCTTCAGGTGATGTTTGAAAGAATTCTAGTGCAAAATTGCTATGATCAGTATAAAAATGTATACCTACATTGTATTGATTATAAAGTGCCTGTGATAGAGTACATAATGATAAGCTTATGGAAATTTCCAAAAGAATGGATATAGATCACAGAGACATCTGCTATATAGAGAATTTACGTTGGGATTGGAGAGCGCATGTTAACTTCGATGACGAGGTCACCAACTTATTTATTATCCATGGAGAATTCCAACAAGGGTACATTCCTGTTATTCAGTTTGTACACAAAGTATTTTTCAGCAAGCACCTAGTAATACAGAAAAAGTCATAAACATTAATGTAGTCTCCGCCTGTAACATTCCCCATGCTGATGATACAGTATGGATTGCTGATAACTTGTACGATCTTGAGTAATCTGTCAACACAGTAGGAGATTACAGCCATAATTTTGGTCTGAATTTTACCATCAAAAAGACACAGTTTTTGTGTTTTACAAAACAGCCCAATTCCTTTACAAATGCAAATCTACGGTTCATGGCTCCTTAATACAGAGTGTAGACAAGTTAAAGTGTCCTGGTATGTGGGTCTACGAAGATTGCAGATCATACGTGGAAATAAAATGTCACACAGAGAATACCCATAATGCCTTCATTAAATTTAAGAAAATTTTCTCAGATACAGACCTAGTGACCTAAATTTGTTTGGTGAGATGTTACGTTACATTTGGTCTGTACTTCCATATGGTGCTGACACTTAAGTATGATGACAGCGAGGAACACTGAGGCCTTCAAAATGTGCATTTGCTGCAGAATGCATACAATACTATTGACAGCAAGAGTAGCTAACACTGAAGTATTGCAAAGAATACATAAAACAGCAAGAAATTTTAACAATGTTTAAAAGAAGAAACACTCACTACCTTGGACATATCTTACTGAATACGAAGTACCAAATATATGCTTTTTCAGTTGATAATACAAGAAAAAAATTAGGGTAAAAGAAGAAAGCGATCAAAAAGAATATCTTGGTTAGATAAAATTAAGTGGTGGACAGATAACAAAGTGCAGATCAACTACAACATAATACAGTCCATAGAATAAAGATGCATTGTGTGATCACCAACATCCATCAATGGATAGGCAGAAGAAGAAGAAGAAAAGCATTTTATTATGTCCGCAAGAAAGTTGAAATCTTACTGACCAGGCACAGCATTTATCTCCATGATACCAAATTGGTCCATTAAACAAACACAGATTGACTTTTGTTTAGACACTGGTGTGCTGTGATCATTTGTATGAAATACATGACTAAGTGAGGTGGCGCAGTGGTTAGCACACTGAACTCGCATTTGGGAGGACGACAGTTCAAACCCGCATCCGTTACTTCCCCAAATCACGTCAGGCAAATGCTGGGATGGTTCCTTTGAAAGGGACTGATGATCTTACTGTTTGGTCTCCCCCCCTTCCCCCCCCCCCCCCCCCCCCCAAATTGCAAAACAGGTCAGTGTAACATTATTAATGCTTAGTGCAATACAGAGAGCAGAGACCTTGTTCCTGTTTCAGTGTAATGACAAAACATTGTACTGCTAACATGTTCAGCTTCCCTTGTCTGTTAAATAAGGACAACAAAAAAGGTGTCAGTCTTATGATGTCTTCAATACCAATTTCAAATGTTAGGAATTTTCTTAACCAGCATTGAAAACCATGTTTACTTGAGATGTTGATACTGCAGAACTATTGGGTTCAGTATCAAAAGTTACTGGAGTGTGCCTCTTTCCAAGTGCTACATGGAGTTCTCCAACCAATGATGACTCTTTTCCAAAAAATAAAATTTAATGAGAATAAATTACTCAGTATAGTACTAAAGTATTCATATGTTTGTTGCCAAATAAGTGTAATTTCAGGTAAATTTAAGCATTTTAAATACTGAACTGCATTGTGCAGAGTTAAACATCTGCCATGTTCCTAATGAATTCAATTACCTCAACATGTGCATTACTTTTTAGTTTATCCAGTTTTCTCAAAGTTGCAGAGGACTTAAAAATCAATTTTTAATCTTACTAATACATGGTTGAAGTCAGTTGATTTATATTGAGGTGGCAGTTAACCCTCCTTTGCTTTGGGTTGGCTTTTTCATCAGTTTTTTAATTTTCACTGTAACAACCTGAAGTAAATGCATTGCTTAAGCACTTGCTCCTACTAAAAAAGAAAATTGTGTAGTTTGTACTACTAAATGTGTCCTGAACAATGGTTGCTTTCATATTTTCATCTGTAATGAGTATTGTCGTAGGCAAGTGGTGAATACCAACTTCTTGGTGAAGCTGTTGTGGTCTCATATCAGCAAATAAATACGAGTGCAGTACTGGTTTTTAAACTTCTGCCGGTACACTATTGTTATATTTTATAATTTGACTTCCCACAGCAACTGTGTGTGTGTGTGTGTGTGTGTGTGTGTGTGTGTGTGTGTGTGTGTGTGTAAGACAGAGAGAAGGGGGGGGGGGGAGACAAACAATAAATTTTTCAGACAGAACTTGATCAACAGTCACATCTGACACTTTTGTGTGTTCCATTAACAACTATTGATCAAATTGGTATTCTCTCAAATACCTTTACTGTATTACTTGTTTACTCGTGGCAGACAGTCCACAAATTGTACTTTTGACTGTTTTTTACTTTTGAGTTATTACTAATTGTGCAGAGAGAGTGTTTGTATGACTCATAAGTATTGTCCTTCTCTCTTGTTCCATGTTTTATGTCAAAAATAGTGAGCAAGATGGTGCAGTGGTTAGCACAATGGATTCACATTCAGGAGAGCCATCCATATTTTTGTATATGTGAAGGTAGATTCTATGATGATCCCTTTGAAAAGGACACAGACAATTTTCTCCCCCCCCCCCCCCCTCCCCCAAAGATTACCTTGTGCCCTTTCCCCAATGATCTCATTGTCAATGGGATGTTATACTCTTTTTATCTTCCTTTTTTCCTTCAAAAGGTATCTGAGACAAGGGGGGGGGGGGGGGGGGTTACCATTCTGGCTTTCACATACTCATTATTTTAGTTGCAGACAAGGACTTCCAGGTGCATAAATAGGTTAACACTAGTGTATTAAGCCATGTGTGAATGGGATAAATTTATGGAAAAGAACAGTTTAACCACTCCATTTAGTTTCACCTTTCAGATATTTTAAATACTGATTTAAAACAATGAATTTGCACGCATTTCTTGGAACATTAAAAGCTGTGTGTCTTGTTCATGAAATTACTATGAAATATGTTTTCCAAATTCTTTATTGTTGTATTGTCATGAAGGATCATGTTAGCGTGCCTGAAATATGAGGGTTAGTTAAGAATTATCGAGATATTTTTAAAAAACTTATTGCAGTAGTCATACTGCGTTCCGTGAATGCATGCTTGAGTACGTACTACAGTGGGGACGTGTGCATCACTTGACATTCATTGCAACAAGTGAGCTGGTAGTGACAGCATAAGCATATCCACCCCACTAGCAGTTTGCACAAAAAGAACAAAGGGCAGTGATATGATTTCTTTGCTCAGAGGAAGTGAAAGTGGCTGAAATTAATCATAGTCTGTTACACAGTACGGGAACAGTACATTACAATGGGCAAATGTTTTTGAGTGGATTGAGAAGTTCAGAAGTGGCCGGACAAATGTGATGCACAAACAGGAAGCAGGGTGCCCGTCAATGACAACAATGGCTGACAAAGTGATGCAGGCTCAATTAATGGTTTTGACAAATAGGCGGGTTACTCTTGATTGCATAGTGTTTGCATTGAACATCAGTCATGGTCCTGCTTACACCATCATCCATGATGAACTTGGCTTTGATAAAATTTGTATGTGATGCGTGTCACAACAACTCATTAAAGATCACAAACTCAAAACGTCTTGACATCTGCCAACACTTGCTTGATCCTTACAGAAGGAAGGAATTGTGACCTGTGATGAAATACGGGCTCATCACTATGAGCCAGAATCAAAACGCCATAGTATGGAGTAGAAGGAACCCGAATCACCAGTGAAGAAAAAAATTCAAGTCTGCGGCATCGGTGGGAAAGGTTATGCTAAACATGTTTTCGGATGCAAAGGAGCCTGTACTGGAAGATTATGTGGAGAATGGAAAAACCATCAAGAAAGAATGTTACTGTGCACTGTTGACTAACAAACTTAAACCAGCAATTTGCAGCAAGCAACGAGGTTGTGTCTCATGAAAAGTGTTGGCTATTGCATGCTAATGCCTATCTTCACATAGCTTGTCTCACCCATTTGGATATTGGATTTTGACCAGCTGGAGCATCCACCTTACAGTCCAGATCTTGTTCCATCAGACTTTCATTTGTTTGGGCCGCTGAAAGACACTTTGTGAGGTCATTGATTTTCCTCAGACATACAGGTGAAGGAAGGGGTGTATCAATGACTTTGCAACCAACCAAAAACCTTCTTTTCGGCAGGAATCCATAAGCCTGTGGACTGCTGGACCAAGTGCATTTCAAAGAAGGGAGACTATATTGAAAAACAATGTGTAAATTTTTGAAGTATATAAAGTTTTGTATGAAGAGTCCAGATAATTTTTGACTTACCTTCATATTTTCACATGAAAATAGGTCATGTTTGTGGAAGAAAACCTTTCTGTGGTGTGTGTGTGTGATTGATTTAGAAACAACATTCATTTGTATGTATTTACCTTCATGGGTATTGCGTGGAAGGTGTTGACCGATGCCATTTTATAACATATTTAACTAGATTTTGTTGAGCATTTCTGTAATAGACTGTGTTTGTATTGATTAACAAAATGAATGATGAAGTGTATAACCCTCCTTTAAATTGTCTTAAGCCCCACTTCTTCTTTAGTTTGTTAGATTTACCAAACTGAAGATTAATATTCAAGACTTGGTGAAACAAGTGTTTTGTTGGTAACCTCCTTTGTCAGTCAGTTATGTCATTGGGATTCTCCCAACAAATGTTAATCAGGCATATGCCAACCTAGCAGTGAGATTTCTGTGTTTATTGCACTTAAAAGCATTCCAGGCACATTTTGCAATGTCCCTTCAAGTTAAACCTGTTACCGTAGTAATAGCCCTACTACAATCAACACAGAATAAGAAAGAAAAGTCTGCATCTTCCTTACTCAGTCACTTCCATAAACAATTCCTTGCCACTTACTATTTTGTGTCAGCTACGTTGATCTCGGCAGCCGGGATATTAATTTATACAAGTAAGTGGCTTGTGCTATGGATTGTGGTAAACTATAATGCAAGTAGATCAACTAATAATGAAATTTGTGTTTATTAGGTACCGCCTCATGCCTAAGAGTCCATAAAAGTTCAAGCACTGACGATAACATTCCACTGATAATACATAATTCACCAAATCATGATTAATTGAAAATATTGTTACCTGATATTCATGATGTGTAACTTATTACAGATCAACACACTTCGCATAGTAACAAAGTGGATAATGTTGTCATTTGGAACTCAACCCAGTACTGAAGTGTTAGCAGGACCTTGTGTGAACAATGATTTTTTGCTTCTGTTAATCTTGCACATAGTGTTCAAACATTGACTTACAGATCTCACATCTTTGGGTATGTTTGAGGATGACTGTTCCATGTTATAAAGAACAGTTTAAAAAAATAGTTATGCTTATTTTTGCATATTACTGTGACATGGTAAATGATGGCTGTATCTTTAATAGTTAGTGGCTTTTGTTAATAAGTGAAAGTAAGTGTTCGCAGTTTGATACTTACACCGCTAGTCCTATTCCACTGTAGCATAGTCATTGTCTGCTGTTGCGCTTTCATCTATGTCCTACTCTACCTTCAACGTCGGCTAGCATGAAAGTGAACTTGGATGAAAATGTGTGATAAACCCACAGTTCCCAATGTCTTTCGCCATCCATTCTGCTTCAGATTGATACATAATATTGCCTCCGGGTGAAGTTCCATGTTATTGTAAGTCATGCTGTCAAGTGTTGTATTACACATACAAATCCTAAAAAGTGTTCATTTGTGTTAACTGTCACAGCAGAATGGACTGAGTTTTTAAAATTATGGTATGTTGCTTTCGGCTGCTGGAATTTTATTTTAAAATTACAATTTTGGTATTAAATCATTTTCAAGCATAAGAAAGCAAGATAAATCATGTAAAAAATTTATAGAAACTGTGGACACACATTACAGCAAAGTAATGAACTGAATCTTGTTGCTAAAAAGGCGTCTTACTAATATTCGTCTATCACACTACTACTGTAATTAAGACATCTCGTGTGATTTGTATTAAAATGCACTGAATAAAATTATTAAAAAATGTTAGTTCTGTAATGGATAGATAAAAAATCGACTCACCAAGTGGCAGCAGAGCACGCACGTAAAAGACTGTTGTTAATTTGCAAGCTTTCAGAGTCAGTGGCTCCGTCTTCAGGCAGAACGGTTGAAGGAGAAGAAAGATGGGTGAAGGAAAAGGGCTGGAGAGGTCTAGGAAAAGGGGTAGATTTGGGGAAAGTCACCCAGAATCACAGATCGGGAGATCTCTTCGAATCTTGTTCAATGCAGTCCCCAACAATTAGTCTTTCCTTCTCATCCCATATGCTAAGGCTCCCTTGACATGCGGTTCTGGGTGACTTTACTGAAATCTACCCCTTTTCCTAGATCTCTACAGTCCTTTTCCTTCATCCTTCTTCCTTCCCCTTCAACCCTTCTGCCTGAAGGAGGAGCCACTGACTCCGAAAGCTGACAAATTACAACAGTCTTTTATGTGTGTGTTCTGCCGCCACTTGGTGAGTAGATTTTTTATCTATCCAGTTAAATTTTTCAGTCAGTAATTGATTGTTTTCGCTGTTCTATAATGGGGATGTCACAGAGTACACTTTCTGCTTCTGACCGACTCCAGTGACTGGTCAGCTATTGTACAGTTGAAAAGTATTGAGACTTAGTGTTCATTTATCCACATTACATTTAACAACATTTTGGAGGATGCGTTAAGTCATGGACAGGCAAAATGAAAAAGAATTCTAGAAATATTTAGGCTTACAGACTTCATCCTTTATTGGAAGATGATGACACCCCCCCCCCCCCCCCCCACACACACACACACACACACACACACACACACACACACACACACACACCTACTGCCATCTCTGGGCACTAAAGCAGGCCTCAGCGCGCAAAGAAGTCAGTGCATGTGTGTTTTACTTCTGAAAGAGGAATTTGCTTGAAAGCTGAAATATTTGTAGCATTCTTTTTTGTAGTGTGTATCTACGACTTAATGTGTCCTCTATGTGGTAAGTAGCATTCTGTCCTTTCCATATTGTTGTTATTTCATTCTGGGCTGTCAATTGCTGTTTCGCATTACCTTAACTCACGTTGGGGGTTAGCTGTCAGACTTCACTACAATTGCTGGTCATCTTAAACTCTTGCTGCATTTAATATTAAAATTTTAATGACCTGACATCTTTTTATAATACTTCTTCATCTGTGAACAGTTTTGAAAGAGCTAATAATTCTGTCTGCCTGGTTGTTTGTCTGTGTCATTAATTATAATGGACCATTGGCACTGCTGTGGGTGCGTTGGACACTACTTTCACTTTAGATAATGTCTCTCCATGTAGTCTGTTATCTTCTTCTTAAAGAGCCTTCTGCAAATTTTATTATGGAACAGTTTTGAATACTGCTGTTTTAAAATTGAAAACAGCATTTCAGATAAAGATGTCTTTGTTTTCAAAAACTTCTTGTAAATTCTTTGAACATACTCAGAACTCATACTTAGGTAACATAGTCATTTAGTTTTTTTCAGTAACTGTAAAATTTTACCAAGAGTGATAAGTGTGGACTTTGTTGAGGGTTGTTGAGTAATGGGTTACAGTGTGGGATTGGTTCAAAGTATTTTCATTTGGGGGAGTGGGGGGAGGACGGAGCCATTGTGCATTCTAGCAAGATCCTCTCCTGGGAATATAGAATCTATAGTAGAAATAAGTTGATAGAGAAGCAAGAGTGTAAGATCTGTGCCCTTCAGGTGCAGTTACAATACGCAAAGGAGGAACTAGATAGGTTAAGGAGGGTGAAGGATGCTGGGATATGGGAACTGGTAGTTAGCAAGAAGGCAGGTAGAAGGAGGAGGTATTCAGACAGTTTTACTTTGCATATATGCAATAGATTTGACCAACTGTCAGAGTTGAGTGGAGAGGAGCCTCTTGTAGCTGTAGGTGCAGGTGTAGCAGTCCTCAGCAGTTAGGAGGCCTAAGTCTAACAGAAAGAAGAAGGTTCTGCTGCTAGGTAGTTCACATGGAAGAGATGTGGGCCAGCAGTTGCAGAAAGTGTTGGGGAGTGAGTGCCAGGTCACCAGCATTGTGAAGCCTAGTGCAAGGTTGGCTCAGGTGACTGACAGCATAGGGGGGTTACGTAGGAATTGTACGAAAGAGGATCAGGTAGTGATTATAGGTGGAGCAGGGAATAGTCTTGATAGGAACGGGAAATATGATGTATGTGGTGACCTGGTAAAAATAGCTACTCAGGCTGGTGGCACTAATGTTTCAGCATCATGATCGGCTTCATCTTAATGTGGTTTTTAGGTGTGTTAACATGAGGCTGGAGAAGGCACTGATGGCAAAGGGCATGGGTCACATTTCAGTGATGCCAGTTGAGTCTATCAGTAGATCAGGTTTCACTAGGCATGGCCTGCACCTCAATAGGTATGGGAAGGGGAGGCTGACAAAGCCTGTAGGTGGCAGAGTAGTGGGTGGTGGTGGGATCACTCATGGAAAAATTCCTGTAGTAGTTGGTGTTAGAGCAGCATCTTTTTTGGATTGAAGTCAGCTGATAGATATACCTGCTTAAAGTAAGTCCCTCTAAGGAATCACCTTTAGAGGGGGTCATGTATGCAAGTAGAGAAGGGATTAACATATTTCATCAAAATATAAGAGGTATTAGAGATAAAGTTAGTGAACTGCTTATAGATATTGACTCTGACATTTTTGGTATATTGGAGCACCACTTAGATAATTTGACAATTCAGAGGCTTCCTTTGCCAGGATACAGATTAGTTGGCTGTTTTTCAAGGAGTTCCTTGCATAGTGGGGAAGTGGCCATATATGTACGAGGGCCGTTCAGAAAGTAACCTCCGGTTGATTTAAAAAAATACACCAAGTTAAATAAAAATATTTTAATATATACATCTTACAACTACATCTTTGCACTATTTTTCTACATAGTCTCCATAGCGATTGAGACACTTATCGTATCTCTTCACAAGCTTTGAAATTCCTTCTGCATAAAAATCACCCGCTTGTGCCTGGAGCCAGCCTGTGACCGCATCTTTGAGCTCTTCGTCGTCATCAAACCGCTGTGACCCGAGCCATTTCTTCAAATGCATGAAGAGGTGATAATCACTTGGCGCCAGGTCTGGGCTGTAAGGTGGATGGTTGATAACGTCCCACTTGAAGGACTCAAGAAGGGCCGTTGTTCTGCGAGCAGAGTGAGGACGGGCGTTATCGTGCAAAAAAACGATACCGGAAGTCAGCATACCACGGCGTTTGTTCTGTATAGCCCGTCGTAACTTTTTTATTGTTTCACAGTACACGTCTTGATTAATGGTCGTACCACGTTCCATGAATTCAACCAACAACACCCCTTTGGCATCCCAAAACACCGTTGCCATCAGTTTTCTGGCAGAAAAATCTTGCGAGGCTTTTCTTGGTTTGGTAGGCGAATTTGGATGTGCCCACATCTTTGATTGTTCTTTTGTCTCAGGGTTCACGTACTTAATCCAGGTTTCGTCACCGGTCACGAGTCTGTTTAACAATGGTTCTCCTTCGTCCTCATAACGTGACAGAAAGTCTAATGCAGAGGCCATTCTTTGAGTTTTGTGGTGGTTGGTAAGAATTTTGGGCACCCATCGTGCACAGAACTTACGGTAACCCAATCTTGCTGTCACTATCTCGTACAAGAGAGTCTTAGAAATCTGTGGAAAACCAGTAGACAACTCCGACATTGAGAAGCGTCGATTTTCACGAACTTTTGCATCAACTGTCTGAACGAGTTCGTCAGTCACCAATGATGGTCTACCACTCCTCTCTTCATCATGAACGTTTTCTCGTCCACTTTTAAATAAACGTACCCATTCACGGACAACTCCTTCACTCATAACTCTTGGTCCGTACACGGCACAAAGCTCACGATGAATAGCTGCTGCAGAATATCCTTTGGCTGTAAAAAACCTTATGACAGCACGCACTTCACATTTGGCGGGGTTTTCTATTGCAGCACACATTTCAAACTGCCACAAAAACTAAACTAGCGCAGGTACGACGTTCACTCGACCACGGCTTGATGCCGACTGACCTGTTGAGTGCGTGAACGCACAGATGGCGTCGCTACTCCCCCCACAACCCGCACTGTGACCAATCGGAGGTTACTTTCAGAACCGCCCTCGTACATTGGCGCCCATGGTTTTTTCTTTCATTGTCTGTATTTTCTGAATAATCACTACCTACAAATTTCTGACATTCTTCATCATTTATTTTTAATAGTGGTGTTATCAGCTACTTTTTCAGGTCGGTAAGGAGGCATGTTGATTCTACTATGTTGTGTTTGTAGAGCGATACAGTAGCACATTTTTAACTGTGAAGGAGATTAATACCTGACATCAGTGCCTGAGAAACTCGTTAGTCAATTTGGTCCTACAGTATTAGACATGTAAATAAATAAACAACATTCCTATGTTCTTTGAACCAACTAGTTACTTACACAACCTAGCAGCACACCTCTATAATTTCTTACATATCTTTCTTCACTCGGACCTTATTTGGAACCTAGACACTTCAGCAGCACTGCTCAAGGCTACACCAGTTTGCCTCTACAATTGATTTAGCATGTTCTCACTTTGCAGCACATCATTACATAATTATATTACACATAATCAAACAATGGAAAATCCAGGATGGAATGGAACAATATTATGAAAAGGATAGTGGCAACTCACTGTATAGTAGAGATGTTGAGTTGCAGATAGGCACAACAAAAAGACTGTCGGAAAGGGAGCTTTGGCCAACAAGGCCTTTGCCAAAATTGAACACACACACACACACACACACACACACACACACACACACACACACACACACGCACGGGACCATAGCCTCTGGCAGCAGAAGCCAGACTGCGAGTATCAGCACATGATGGGAGAGGCAACCGGGTGGTGGGGATAAGGAGGAGGCTGGAGTGGGCACGGGGAGGGAAAGCAGGGTAGGGGTAGGGGATGGTTGGAGAGAGGGCAGGGCAGCTAGGTGCATTTGGGAGGTTAGACGGAGGGTGGGGGGGAGATAGCAGAAAAGGTGAGAAATAAAAAGACTGAAGGTGTCTTGGTGGAATAGAGGGCTGTTTAGTGCTGGAATGGAAACAGTGAAGGGGCTACATGATTAAGGACAGTGACTAAAGAAGGTTGAGGCCAAGAGGGTTACAGGAATGTAGGATATATTGCAGGGAGAGTCCCCACCTGCGCAATTCAGAAAAGCTGTTGTTGATGGGAAGGATCCAGATGGCAGAGGCTATGAAACAGTCATTGAAATGAAGAGTGTCATGTTTTGCGGCACGCTCAGCAACTAGGTGGGCCAGCTGTTTATTGGTCATAGTTTGTCGGTGGCCATTCATGCAGACAGACAGCTTATTGATTGTCATGCCCACAAAGAATCAGCACAGTGATTGTAGATCACATGATTGGTTACAAGGTAACCCTGCCTTTGAAGGGATAAGTGAATTTTGTGATTGGACTGGAGTAAGTGGTGATGGGAGGATTTATGGGACAGGTCTTGCATCTAGGTCTATTACAGGGATGTGAGCCATGAGGAGAGGGATTGGGTGCAGGGATTGTATAATGATGGACAAGGATATTGTGTAGTTTCGGTGGTAGGTGGAATTCCACTGTGGGAGGGGTGCACCCTACCAATCAGACTCGACCAAAGATCAATGTTGAACCCTGCCTGACTCAGTTCACTGCTCCATCCAACCTTAATCCACACCCACTGCCCCCCAAATTGCTCCCAGTTAACTTTCCACAGTGCAGCAGCACGTAACTGTCCCCTACCCCTATCCTGCTATCCCTCCCCCCGCCCCAGACTCCTCCTGATCTCCACCATTCGCTTGCTTCTCCCATCATGCGCTGCTACTTGCATTCTGACTTCAGCTGCCAAACACTGTGCTTGTGTGTGTGTGTGTGTGTGTGTGTGGGGGGGGGGGGGGGGGGGGGTGTTGTGTAATTTCGACAAGGCCTTGTGGGCTGAAAGCTCACTTTCTGACAGTCTTCCTTATTGTGCCAATCTGCAATTCAGCATAGCAACTATCCTTTCCATAATCATGTTATACATCACTATTTAAATGACATGATTGTGTGCAGCAGCATAGCACTAGTACTATTACTCATTCTCTAGCAAATTATCTTTCATATATCCATACATTCTTGTTCGTTGCCATGTCCTCATCATCATTGGGGTTATGAACAATGTAGGAAGAGACAGATTACTACTTACCGTAAAGAAGACACATTGTGTTGCAGGTATGCACAATTAAAAGTCACCTACATAAAGCATTCAGTCACAACCTTCATCAGTAAAAGAGAGGGACACACACCATTCGTACATACAAGCAAGCACACCTTAGGCACACATGACCTTCAACTCCAGCATCTCAGGTCGGAATGCTGATATGCTGGAGTCGGCAGTCGTGTGTGCATGAGGCGTGCTTGCATGTGTAAATGAATGTGTGTGTGTGTGTGTGTGTGTGTGTGTGTGTGTGTGTGTGTGTGTGTGTGTGTCCCTTTTACTGATGAAGGCTGTGGCTGAAAGCTTTAAGTCAGTTTCATTTAATTGTGCCTGTCTGCATTTTAACGCATCTTCTTTATGGTAAGTAACAATCTGTCTTTTTTCTGCATTAATGATATTCCTATCTGGAGTTTCCATTGTTTGATAGCTTGGACTAAGCTTTGCTCGAGCTTCTGTTTCCAGATACCTTCATGTGCATCCTTCACATCTGTCAAAAGATTCACTGTGTTTCTTCGACCTCCAGTTTTCTTATGATTGTTTTCAGGAAGTAGTGTCCACATACATTTTTACATCTTGCAGTTTTTGTTTACTTACAGTTGTGTATCATTTCATATAGCTGAAAAATCATTCAGAAAAATTGAAAAAAATATTCATATAGCCTAAAATTTATTAGATAAGTATTGCTGTTTTCGACAAAATATCCCACGTAGTGATGATGGGGAGAGGTAGTAAATTAGTATGAACTTCTGTATCGTTGACAGAGATTATTCCAAAGATTTTTTTTAATGAAAGATACAAATTTGTTCATGTATGAGTATTTCTCTTTTAATGCTTCACAAACTCGTAGAAATGTGTAGTCATGTGTTTTAAACTGTAAAACATAGATATCAGATAGGAAAATGGAATTGCCATATAAGAAGCTTTGACCTCTAAGCATCAGCTATAGTCGTTCATATTTTACTTCCATCAGCCCACATCACAAAACATGGCATTGTCTGTTTTCTCAACTAAGAACGTCAACAGAAGCATAGATTTGACTTGCTCTCCAGAGATCCCATTTAAATATTCCGTATGTGTCTGTTCTGCCCATAGTGATTTCATCTAGAATAAAGTAGAGCTCACACACCTTAACTACACCCATCTCTGGTTGGTGCAAATCGGCTTACTTTGTACCACTCCAGAATGTGTACAGTTGGTGCTAATCTTAGCTGTCTTAACAGTATTTTGCACCATTGCAATAAGTAACCATTGCGAATATTGTGCTGATTCGTATTTGGTGTGATACGAGATGGCTGTATCTGGTCCTTTAGTGGTGGATTAACACATTAAACGTGTTTTTCTTTTGTAAGCTGGCTTCTTTTGGAGGAGGAGGCAAGGTTTATCCCAATAGCCAATGCTCTTAAGAGCCGACTAAAAGCTTCTGCTCATAGTATTCTCCACTCAGTAGCCAAGTTAAAGTGTGTGATCTGTACACTGATTCATGAGCTGCTGCTTATCTGATTTTTGACGTTCCCCCCCCCCCCCCCCCCCCCTTGTGATAAGGACTGAAGTACTCTTACTAAGGAACAGCCTTTACATTATACTTCTTCAGAAACAATTTCATAATGGAATTGTTTAGCTTGGAAAGGGGACTACCACACGATAGAAACACTGTGTCATAAAATAATTCATTTCTACTTTAATCAAACAATGGAAAATCCAGGATGGAATGTGACAACATTATGAGAAGGAAAGTTGCTACTCACCATATAGCGGAGATGCTGAGTCGCAGATAGGCACAACAAAAAGTTGTGAGAGTTGCGTTCGCATGTGTGTGTGTGTGTGTGTGTGTGTGTGTGTGTGTGTGTGTGTATTGTTGACAAAGGCCATTGGCCAAAAGCTTGAAGTGAGAAATTCTTTTTGTTGTGCCTATCTGCAACTCAGCATCTCCGCTATATGGCGAGCAGCAACTTTCCTTCTCATAATATCATTTCTACTTTATGAATTTGAAGGTGCCAGTGCCTTGGCAATAAACTGCTGACTCACCATGCTGCTACCATGTTATATAGTTCCTGATTCTTCGTGTTCTTTGTGCCTCCCCCATGCTCCTGACCAGATGACTTCGGTGGTGCTTGTCGTCGTTTGTCGTTGACATGTTATAAAAGCTGTACCATATGACAACCCTGAATATCATTATTGCTATGCTGTTCAACAATGTCATAGACTCTACCCATGGTCATTTTATATTCCAGCATCTTGGGTGCAAACCAAAAGGAAAATTTTTTTAAAAATTAGAAGAGTTAAGTATGATTTATGGTTTTAAGTTGACCCATTAAGAGATAAAGAAAATACTTTCCTGTTTGAAAGTAAATAATTTGTGGAGTAAAGCAAACAACGCTCCAAATAGTACGGGCATTGAGTTTTCGAAAAGCACACAAATATGACATAGAACTTTGCTAGTTTTCAGAGAAACCTTTTTGAAGCTATAGTGTCTCTCTCTCTCTCTCTCTCTCTCTCTCTCTCTCTCTCTCTCTCTCTCTCTCCACCCTCACGCTTTCTCCACCCTCACCCCCCTCTCTCTCTCACCCTCTCTCTCTCTCTCTCTCTCCCCCCCCCCCCCCCCTTTCCACCTACTGCTTTTTAAAACTTTAAGCATTAGATTGTCATCTCCAGGCAGCGGCAGTGTTGGAGATTCTTTATGGTATTCCTTTTTCAAACTATGATGTCATTGCTTCAATGAAACCATTACTTATTTACTCTTCATGTTCATCTAACAGTGTTAGTGCTCATTTTCTACTGGCATTAATCATGGCATGTTGTTATGCTTAAAAAGAATCATTAAATATAAGTGCTGGTAATTTAAGAAGTCTTGTATTTGTAAGGTAGTCCATACTTGATTACGTGATGCGAGATTACTTGCAGGGGTAGTATGGTGATCATGTTGTATTTCTGATTTTTTATTTGAGAGTTGAAATCACCTGCAGAATTAAGTATGCCATTAATTGTTGTGAGGGTTTCTAATAATTTGAAAATAAAACAAATTAAAATGAAATTAAGTGTGTGTGTGTGTGTGTGTGTGTGTGTGTGTGTGTGTGTGTGTGTGTGTACGTACTCATTATTTATTGTGTGGTGTTAAAAGAATGCAGCATTTTATTATGAACTCTGTTCCATGATTCAGCAGCTGGTGGTAATATGTAGTAGCAGCAGTTTTTGACTTTAAATTATGAAAAATCATTGTACTTAGTTATTCTTAACCTGCTTTCTTCATAGGTATCCCACTGGTGTTTGGCTGTATTCTGTACTTTTCATTTACTAACATTACTTGTTTTTCAGAACGAACATCATAAAACAACAACAAAACAAAAATGAAAGTCTTATCAGTTTCATATTTTCTTTCATTAGATTCCTTGGACAGGGGGAAGAGTGTGTCACTTTGTAAGTGCTGCATTTTTTTGTGGCTACTTGCATCTTTTCACACAGTTCTTCCTTGTCTTTCAAAAGGGGGGAGTTGGAAAAAACGGCTCAACAGTTGCTGTAAGTTCAGCAAATATTTATTGGTTGCTTGTATTGAGAACACTTCCATGTTGTCTGCAGCTTGTGTTCCTCCTGTCTCTCACTGTTTTTTTCTTTGTTCATGTCTTTAACAGAAAATTACCATTGTAATGATTATATTATGTTTGGGTTGGTGCACACAGCTGTGTGACTCTTACATGGTGCTAATTGTGCCTACACACCTTATTCAAATGATGTTGTGGATTAAACAATAGTTGAAAAAATAGATAACTTTTAATATAAAGTGTCAAGTTACATACAGCCACATAAGAACTATTAAAAGAAAGTGCACATGTAACCTCTGCCATTATTTACATTTAATTTAGGGCTTTACATCATTATAATACTGTGGAGTAATAATGTTAAGTGGTTTGACATAAAAAGTTTTAATGGTTTTAGGATATAGCAGTTGAGTTATGGAAATGTTTTATGGGAATTTGAAAGATTAATACATTTCATTTGCCCAACCTTATGGCCTAATAGATGAATGAAATGATTATTAGAAAAGGAACTCTTCATTGGAACATCATTTGGATGTTGTTACAAAACAAAACTTCCAGATATTAAGTTGAACACCATTCTAGGGAAGAGCTGACCAATATTTTATAAATCGAAATCAACAAATTTAGCCGGCCGGAGTGGCCGAGCGGTTCTAGGCACTACAGTCTGGAGCCGCGCGACTACTACGGTCGCAGGTTCGAATCCTGCCTCGGGCATGGGTGTGTGTGATGCCCTTAGGTTAGTTAGGTTTAAGTAGTTCTAAGTTCTAGAGGACTGATGACATCAGAAGTTAAGTCCAATAGTGCTCAGAGCCATTTTAACCATTTTTTCAACAAATTTAAAATATTTGACAGTTGTTTATGTGGTAACATAACCACATGTAACTACACTACTACATTACATCCAATGCCATTTATTGACAAATAGCTGTAAAAGCTGAAAGTGCAGAGCTTCTGTGTGAAGCATGTATAATCACTAAACTCTTTTTGCTGCTTATAAGGGTCTATGGTCATTATCTAAATATAGAGAAAGTTGGAAAGTACAGTATGGATTGTGGAAAAATAATAGTGCATGTCTTAAATTACTTGCTCCAAATTGGAGACCTTACCGTTTCCATTTTGTATGTTGACAAATAATATTAGTGTGATGATGATGAAGATGAAGAGGAAAAAGAAGAAGATAATTTTGAATGTGTTGTGGAGACCAGACTTGTCAGGGTACATTATTCTGAAGCAGCCGTCTAATTACGGGGGCGGACAACAAAGATAAATAGAAGTAACACTGTTGAAGACAGGTTAAAAATGTAGTCAAACTGGCTTATAATAGCATTCATAAAATCTTATCAGTATGAAATATTCAAGTGTTTTGAGGAGATTAAAGGAAGACAGTGAAGTGAGATGAACAGTGACAATATCGGGACGAAATATGAAAGGGAGAAGGAGGGAATAGTGAAGATTGTTACCAAAGCACTTATTTTATTGAACTGGGGACCTAGAAACGACGAAGAGGCTTCGCCACCCGCCCTAGCTCTCAGTGGGTCACAACCCCACAGGCTACAGCAGTCCACTCACCCCACTGCTGCCCCACACTGAACTCAGGCTTATTGTACGGTTTGGCCCCAGTGGACCCCCTCACCCGGGTGCGTCTCACACCAGATGAGTGTAACCCCAATGTTTGTGTAGTAGAGTAATTATGGTGTACGTGGAGAAAGTGTTTGCACAGCAATTGCCGACATAGTGTATCTGAGGCAGAATAAGAGGAACCAGCCCGCAGTTGCCAAGGCAGATGGAAAACCACCTTAAAAACCATCCACAGACTGGCCGGCACACCGGACCTCGACACTAATCCGCTGGGCGGATTTGTGCCGGGGCCTTCATGCCTTCCCACCCGAAAAGCAGTGCGTTACATCACATGGCTAATTGGTCGGGCTAAAGCACCTATACAAATCGGTGCTTAAACTCAATTTGGCTCTCAAACTCATTTTTAGAGCAGAATTTCACCTCAAAATTTGTGTGTCACGGTGCTCAATAGGTAAAGAAGTTGTGAAGTCTTTGATATTACATTTTTAACACTGATGTACAATAAATTTTGTTTTGCCAGTGGATAATTCATTCTTATAGAAGATCTGGGGCGGTTGCTTAAGTAGATACTAGTCAGTGTTTACACACAGGTCCATCAGTTAAACTCTAAAGTTAATGCTACCTAACAACTGCTGGTTATGCTAGGCTTGGCAGTAGTAAATTTATGTATTTATTTTTGGCATGTTTTGCATTGGTGACTACGTGCACTAGCATGAACCACATGAAACCAAAACAAAAAGAAACTTCAAATCATCATGTAAATTTACATCAATTCGTTCTAAACAGGTAGTAACTATTTATTTGTGATGTTTTACATGTCATCTTACCTGTATCGAACAAGTGAATGTCATTTGTCTCCATTTCATGTTTCATATTGCATTATTGTTAATTATAAAAACATTTGCTGCTTAATGGTTTTGATCCATTTCAATAATCTTGTTTATTTCATTCTTCATTTCCTAGACTGCAACAGGTTGCAGGATGAAGCAGATTTTACTTTTCCCAAAATTATGTTTACTTGCAACGTTTCTGTTAATGCAAAATGATTTCAGTTTATCAGTACCTTAATTATTTTGTGATTGTTGATTCTTGGAACTCTTATTCGACATAGTTCTGATGCAGCTGGATGTTAGCTCCACTGGTCTGATTTGCCTCTCATTAATGCCTCTCATTTGCTGCATTGAGGAGCTGTCTGATAAATGTGATGAATAATTTTGATTGCAATACAGCTTCCTTGGATAAATATGGAACTTTGGTTGGTTCCAATGTCTGTGGCAATTCTCATGGCTGCAGCATTATCTCATTCTCGAGTGGTAACCATAATAGCATATGGTTGTGGAACGAGTGACTGTACTGTAGCCGTAAGTTGGTTTGTCAAGCTTTTTACAATAGTTTTCTTCTTGCTGTAACAAATTTAAAACCTGCATTGAATATTGATGTCAGTGCTTTGGCTGTGCTGATCATTTCAGTTCTGTATTTCATTTCTCAGAATATTGTGCCTAATAATAATATGCTGTTCCATTAGCTGCAGTGTCCCAGCAGTGTATGACATGCAGGGTGGCCCCACCAACTCTGCAGTTTTATCTATAATCAAAGCTGATAACATTGAGACACATCTTCACAAATACAGCAGTGTGCAGCAAGTATGTAAATGCATGGCTGTAACAAGGATTTTGTCAGAAATTTATATTTCAGTACTCTCATCTGCGCTAGTGTCATCGGTCTTTTTACTCTCACTAGTTTTATGTAACAATTTTCTGTAAGTGGCCTATTACTGGCTACACACAGTGGCTGTAGTTTCACTGATATGGAAACATTTCAAAATTATCTTTTGCATGTGTATAGTGCTCACTTACTGTTTCCATTCTAAATCTCTGAAATTATATTGTTTTCAGTATGCAGTTTTTCCTCTCACTATATTGAATGTTGGTGTATGTGCTACCACAGGCCAGAGTGGTAGAGGTGGAATTTTCATTGATGTTGTAATGTTTACCCTTTGTTGACTTGTGAATTTTTAGTTCCTGTTGCCACAGTGTAGGATCATCACAGTGAATTAAGAGTTCCGTTTTTTCTCAGAGTCTCAGTATTACTCCTTTCCTTACTCATACTCCCCAGTAGTTGTAGTGATGTGAAGAACAACTTTTTGTAGCGATAAAATAAGTGCCAAACCTGTGACCTATTTACCACATTGTTGTTAAGCATCAGTAATAGAATAAAGTGTCCTTTAGTCTTCGTTTTATTTTATGGCCAAATTTGGTGTTATTTTTTTGCCAAATTCAGTTTTACTTTTTACCAATTTTGCTTCTATTTTTGATGCCATGTCATAGTTCATTACATGGGAAATGAAATGTAATTTTAAGGTTACACATGAATGTCTGCATTGAGAAAAAGAAGGCAGAATGCAATATCAGTGTTCAATAATTATTAGTTATGACTATTAGTGAACTGTAGTCCTCAGATTTATAATATTTTTATGCGTTAAAATGACAAATTCCATGTTGTTCCATAGAAATTGCAGATTTTGTGTTATTACACTAAAAATGCCAGTTTCATGTTGTTTTTAGTGTTCTCATTTTCGTGAAATTTTCCTGTCTCTGGTTGTATTATGTCTTGTTCGGTCTTACTTCCTATTTACAATTTATTTTACTTTCTTTCATTGTTTGGTCTTCTTACTAATGAAATTTATCAAATACTGTTATTTCTTCTGTATTGTTACACGAGACCAAAGAACATTCTGTTAACTAACTATTTATTTTCTTTGATTAAATTTGGTATCATAATTATAATCATTGTCATACATGCAAGAGAAGATTGCAAATCTGCCTTTTGTGATGTAGAATCAGTGCAGAATCCCAGAATGTTTTAAACCCTTGCTTCTTTTACCATATTCCATTGTAGAACTTATTGCTCAACCAAACTCAAAATGATGTCCCTCATGGCACTGTTCGGTTTTTTCCCCATAAGCCTGTCATCTCAGTATGACATTGGTCAGCAGCAAAACTGTTAATGAATATTCACATGACAGATGTGTAAAAGTCTTTTGTTTTGCTATATTTACATAATTAATAGATACAGCAGCAAAAAATAGTATTATTCCTAAATATTCCTAACTGGATTCCTCCACAGACCTGAGATTTTTTCATATGTTATATGTGCATGCTAGTCCACCAATACACGTTGCTCTCACTTCATGTGCCCATCCTGAATCAACAGTACTTCCTCCCAAATTTTTCTTTGTCATGCTTCTTGCTACACTTCTTTTAACTGTGTCCTTATTAAATTTTCCTTTGATTGGCCTTTTTTGTCTCGTCTGTGCTACTTGCGATATGTCATAGCTCCCATCTGCTTACGCTCATTCTCAACCTCGGGAAAGCCTAGTATGCTACTGTTAAATGCAAACTGTTCCTGCTGGACATTTTGAATTGCTTCATTATTGACTCTTTTGGTTGCTGAAGGGAGTACTTTGTGAGCAATATTAAGAGGTCTGTTCGAAAAATTCTGGAACTTTGCTGACAACATTTTTCTGTGCATACCTTTTACTTGTTGTGCATGGTCTCCTTTGAAATACTATCCTCCACAATTGATACACCGCTCCCATTGCAGTTTCCACATATGAAAGCAGCCTCGGTACTCCTCTTGCTGGATTGCAGGGAGCACCTCTTTTTTTTTTTTTTTTTTTTTTTTAAATAAAAAAAGTCTGCAGGGACCAGGTCTGGAGAGTACAGAGGATAAGGCAGCACAGTGATTTTGTTTTTTGTGCTATAGTCACATGCCAACAGGGATGACTTTGTTGGTGTGTTATTGTGATGCAAGAGCCATGAATTGTCTCACTGTGTTTCAGGCAGTTTCCTTCTCACATTTTCTCGCAGGCATCGCAACATGTCCCAATAGTACAGTTGATTAATGGCTTGTCCCTGTGGCATAAAGTCATCATTAACTAATCCTTCAAAGTCAGAGAAAACTATCTGCCTGGCTTTGATATTTGACTTGACCTGAAGAGCTTTTTTCAGTCTTGGAGAACCTTTCCCGACGTATTGTGAAGATTAAACCTTGGTCTCAACATCATAACCATAGATCCTCATATCATCACCAGTTATGAGTCTCTTAAGGAACATCTTGTTCTCGTTTGCACAATCAAAAGTTCTTCACAGGTTGCGAGGCAAAGGTCTTTCTGGTCCTGATTCATGGCTGTGGGACAAACTTGGTGGCAACCCAGTGTATTCCAAGATGCTGTGTCAGGATTTCATGACATGATCCGACTGAAATATTACATTCTTCTGCAATCTCTTGAACAGTCAAGTCTTCTATTGGCACACACAAGTTCGTTGACGTTCGTGACATGAGGTTCATTGGTAGGCATCAAAGCGTGTCCTGAACGAAGGTCATCTTTAACTTCCATCAGGCCATTTTTAAACCGTGTGAACCATTTGTAATATCAGTACAGCTTAAGCACTCATCACCTTAGGCTTCCTGCATCATTTGGTGTTTCACTGTAAAGGTTTTCTTGAGTTTCACGCCAAATGTAATGCAGACATGTTGCTCCTCTAACTCTGCGATCTCGAAATTCACAAATTGTGAGACACAATGTTCTACTCAATACAGCACTGAACAATAACTAACAGACATACAACACTGGCAGTTACACGTTAAACATAGGTGTGTGGAGGGAAGCAAACCGCATTTCACTCCAATGCATCATTTGCGTGAAATTATGAATGTTTCAGAATTTTTTGAACAGACCTCGTAAACATGACAACAGGATCTGTGATTTTATAGCCTGATTGCTGCATGATTATGTGAACCATCAGGCTATGAGTCCCAAAGAAAGACATTTTAGTGATGTGGCTCACTGGTAAGACACTGGACTTATATTTAGCAGGATGACTGTTCACATCCCTGTCTGTCCACCCAAATTTAGGTTTTTCGTGATTCTCTTGAAGCACTTAAAGTGAACGCTTGGATAGTTCCATTGTAAGTGCTCAGTCAGTTGCCTTTCTGACTTTCCTCAATCCAAGCTTATGCTCTGTTGATAATGACTGTAACACTGATATAATGTTAAACTTGGAATCTTCCTTCCTACCTACCTACCAACCAACCTACTTATCTACCTACCTACCTGCCTGCCTACCTTCCTTCTGAAAGGTATGACATGTCAAAAAGATATTCTCATTTTCTTCTGATGAAGATGGAAGCTAATCTAGTTGCAATATCATGCTTCCCTGACAATGTAGCTATGCTGGAAACATGAGAACTTTATATTAGTTCAGTTTGAAGCCAGTGTGATTATATCCCTCGTGTGATTATATCCTTAAGGTTTCATAATCAATCAGGTAATTAAAAAAAGTCATCTTCAAATTCAGTGCTGGCCCTAGAACTGTCACCAAATTTATTCTCTCTTAAGGTTAGTTTATCTGTTAAGTAGGTATTTAAGTCCTGGGAGTTAACTAGTTACAATGTTGACAGAAACAGTACTAGGTGTAGCTAAAGAGATTACTCCCTGCTCATATAAGGCCTTCTTATGACACCAGAGTAGCTGGAACAGCTAATTTTGTTTAATAGAGGGATTGTCATGTTAGAAGTTTTGCTATTGTGTTACTTGCTTTGTTGTAGCAAACACAAAGTCTGTATAGTAGACTGTATTACTTCAGATATTGGGAGAATTGAAGTGGGGTAGTTTGACATTCCGTGCTATGTCACAAAGTATCTTGCAACAATATTGAAAGTATAGATTTCTTGTCACCTCACAGAGAAGGCATTTACTCACAGAAAGGCACAATAAAAAAGAATGCTAGAAATGTTCATATGTTCAGCTTTAGACTTTAGACTACAACTGTCATCAGCTGTGTGTGTGTGTGTGTGTGTGTGTGTGTGTGTGTGTGTGTGTGTGTGTGTGTGTGTGTGTGTGTGGATGTAATCCTAAAGTAAAGCTGAACATTTCTAGCATTATTTTTCATTGTACCTGTCTGTGACTTCACACCTCCTGTGTGTGTGCGGTGAGTAGCAATCTATCCTTTCAGTATTGTTATTCCCCCATTGTTTGACAAAGTAACTGCATTTAATTAAATTTTTCCCTAGTAGTTAGATTGGTATTTATGTCACAAAGACAGTAGTTAGGTATCATTATAAAGATGAAATAGCAGTTAAATTTACCTATCTTTTGGTACTGCATGAAATAGAACATGAGTACTGAAATTATGCTTTTTTTTTAAAAAAAAATATGTTGGTATTTGTTATATTTAATGCCATAGAATAACACAGGATAACTAATGCTGCATTACTGTTTAATGTTCCTACAAATCAGAATTGCAAATGATAGAATATTTGAGGTTCCGCTGAAAGTTACTATGTGGTGGCTTTAGTTAAATTTATTCCAGTAAGTTAAGTTTAATGTTGAAATACGTCTTACTCTAGAGGAGATGAAATTTTGTTAGTTTGTGGAATTTATGTGAAATGACTGAAGTCAATACAATGCAGCTATGTTTTGTTCCTCTCCTGGAGTGAAGCTATGATGTGAGATTTTTGGGCCCTTAAATGTTTTGTTATTAATAGACATTATCACAACAATAACTTGTAGGTTAGGGATATATTGTACTAATAGTATTCAGTCTTGAGTACTTTTCTTTTATAATTATTGTCCTGCGACTTTAGGAGCTACAACTTCATTCTTCCAGGACTTAATAGACATAACGTGTGTTACAATTGCTTCAGGTTTTTACTAACAGAACAGAATGATACAGCTACTAGCTTTGCAAGAAAAACGGCCACAAGTGAGATTAATAATGAAAATCAAGTATTGTGTAACATATTACCTGTGTTTGACTGCATAAAGTATATCATCTGCATTACTGAAAAACTTCCACATATGCACTTACATTTCAGCAATAGAGATAAATGCCTCTACATCCGCACATTTGTCCTCTAGCCATCCCTGCTTAGCCATTTTGCACTTCCTGTTGATCTTGTTTTTGAGACGTTTGTATTTGTTTTTGCTTGCTTCATTTACTGCCTTTTTATATTTCCTCCTTTCAGCAATTAAATTCAATTTCTCTTCTGTTACTCAAGGATTTCTACTAGCAAAAATCTTTTTACTTGATCCTCTCCTGCCTTCACTATATCATCTCTCAAAGCTGTCCATTCTTCTTCTACTATATTCCACCCCCCCCCCCCCCCCCCCCACACACACACACACACACAATTCTCTTCAATCGTTCTCTGATGTTCTCTCTGAAGCACTGTACAACCTCTGGTTCTTTCACTTTATCGAGTTCCCATTTCCTTAAATCCCTATCTTTTGCAGTTTCTTCAGGTTTAGTCTACTGTTCAGGATCAATAAATCACATATGTAACAGCTGAGATAGTTCGGGCTTGTGATGTTGTTGCTTATGTACATAAAGTTTGTTGTAACTGTGAGTAAGAACTTGTGTTACTTTATTGTTTGTGTAATAGCTTATTTTAATGCCAAATCTTTTGAAAAGTTTAGCAGTTCTGTTAAAAGTTCTGAAATATTTTGTGGTTTATTGTCTTTTGGTAACAAGTGTGTTGGTTCATTTCTGTTTACTTTCTTTTCTATGTTATTATGGAGGGGATGTAACAGTGAAACAAAGACTGTGGTTTATTGGCAGAACACTTAAAAAATGCAGCAGTTATACTAAAGAGACTGCCTACTCTACTCTTGCCCATATGTTTTGTTGCGCAGTCGGGTAGCTGCATCAGATAGGATTGAAGGAGGATGTTGAAAAAGTCCAAAGAATGGCAGCTCATTTGGTATTATTGCGAAGTAGGGGATTGTGTGTCATGTGGATGCAATAGGCAAATTGGGATGACAATCATTAAAACAAAGACACATTTTTGCTGCAGCAGGATCTTCTCATGAAATTTCAATCACAAACTTTCTCCTACAAGTGTGAAAATATTTTGTTGGTGCCCACCTACATAGGGAGAACTGATCATCATAATAAAAATACGAATCAGAGCTCACATGGAAAGATTTTAAGTGTTAGTTTTTCCTGCATGCTGTTGAAGATTGGAATGGTAGAGAATTTTGTTGAAGGTTGTTCAACAAACCCTCTGCCAGGCTCTTCAATTGTGAATTGCAGAGTAATCATGTCAATGTAGATGATTGCAGATGCTACTTATCCATTATTAGCAGCATTTTGTTCGATTATTATCGCCAAGATCATGGTGAGCCATTGAGAAGCTCACTGCCCTGTGCTGCTAGTTTTTGTGTAGTGGGATGGAGGAAGTTGTTGTATATTGTTAAATAGTTCTAGATGCAGGTGTTTTCTTTCTATGTATGATTTAAGTGTGTGTTTGTGTGTGTGTGTGTGTGTGTGTGTGTCAGACAACAACTGCAACTACACATATTTGCACATAAGATCAAATATGAACATCACTAATGATAAAGTGACAAAGAAATGAAAAAAATAGAAGAAATCCATCTCAAAAATCTGTTGAAACTTGAAACACAAAAAAATCCTTCAACAGTGCTTGAAAAACCACCCTTATTTAAGTTTGTCTCCAGCCATCAACACAACAGTCATTGACTTTGAGAAGAATGAAAGCTGTTTGAGAAAGGCCTCAATCAAAATATAAGGCAAAAGTTAGACCAAAAAACAAGCTGCAAAATTTGGAGTAAAAACTCCACAAAATGGATAATAGTGACTCACAAGGCCAACTTAGCTCTGAAAAAAAGCACTGGAAGAAGACCAAAGGCAACAGTGTGTCACATCTAGAGAGTAATGTTGTTGTGGTCTTCAGTCCAGAGACTGATTTGATGCAGCTCTCCATGCTACTCTATCCTGTGCAAGGACCTTCATCTCCCAGTACCTACTGCAACCTACAGCCTTCTGAATCTGCTTAGTGTATTCATTTCTTGGTCTCCCGCTACGATTTTTACCCTCCACGCTGCCCTCCAGTACTAAATTGGTGATCCCTTGATGCCTCAGAATATGCCCTACCAACCGATCCCTTCTTCTAGTCAAGTTGTGCCAAAAATTTCTCTTCTCTCCAATTGTATTCAATACCTCCTCATTAGTTATGTGATCTACCCATCTAATCTTCAGCATTCTTCTGTAGCGCCACATTTCGAAAGCTTCTATTCTCTTCTTGTCTAAACTATTTATCATCCATGTTTCACTTCCATACATGGCTACACTCCATACAAAGACTTTCAGAAATGACTTCCTGACACTTAAAACTATACTCGATGTTAACAAATTTCTCTTCTTCAGACACGCTTTCCTTGCCATTGCCAGTCTATGTTTTATATCCTCTCTACTTCGATCATGATCAGTTATTTTGCTCCTCAAATAAGAAGACCCATTTACTACTTTAAACGTCTTTTTTCTTAATCTAATTCCTGCAGCATCACCCGATTTAATTTGACTACATTCCATTATTCTCGTTTTGCTTTTGTTGATGTTCATCTTATATCCTCCTTTCAAGACACGGTCCATTCTGCTCAGCTGCTATTCCAGGTCCTATGCTGTCTCTGACAGAATTACAATGTCATCAGCGAACCTCAAAGTTTTTATTTCTTCTCCATGGATTTTAATTCCAACTCCAAATTTTTCTTTTGTTTACTTTACTGCTTGCTCAATATACAGATTGAATAACATCAGGGAGAGGCTACAACTCTGTCTCACTCACTTCCCAACCACTGCTTCTCTTTCGTGGCCCTCGACTCTTATAACTGCCCTCTGGTTTCTGTACAAATTGTAAATAGCCTTTCGCACCCTGTATTTTACCCCTGCCACCTTCAGAATTTGAAAGAGAGTATTGCAGTCAACATTGTCAAAAGCTTTTTCTAAGTCTACAGATGCTGGAAACGTAGATTTGCCTTTCCTTAATCTATTTTCTAAGATAAGTTGTAGGTTCAGTATTGCCTCACGTGTTCCAGCATTTCTACGGAATCCAAACTGATCTTCCCCGAGGTCGGCTTCTACCAGTTTTTTCATTCGTCTGTAAAGAATTCATGTTAGTATTTTGCAGCCATGGCTTATTATACTGATAGTTTCGGTAATTTTCACATCTGTCAACATCTGCTTTCTTTGGGATTGGAATTATTATATTCTTCTTGAAGCCTGATGATATTTCGCCTGTCTCGTACATCTTGCTCACTAGACGGTAGAGTTTTGTTAGGCCTGGCTCTTCCAAGGCTGTCAGTAGCCTCAATGGAATGTTGTCTACTACCGGGGCCCTGTTTTGACTTAGGTCTTTCAGTGCTCTGTCAAACTCTTCACACAATATCATACCTCCTATTTCATCTTCATCTACATTCTCTTCCATTTCTATAATATTGTTCTCAAGAACATTGCCCTTGTATAGACCCTCTATATAGAAATACCAGACAAAAATTGAAACAAAATAGGGCCATAGCTGTTAACGTCAATAAAGACTATGTCACTGTTATAATGAAGGTAGGTGACTGTGTACAAAAAAACACAAGCCATTTTTTCCTCGAAAAAAATCATGTGGAAAAATTAAGAAAGATTCCTCACAAAAATAGGGCAAAGAATCAGCGAAGAATGGCAGTTTCCTATTCACTGAGCAAGAATCTATGGACATAATCATGCTGAATCCACAAGTACCAGTTTTAAGAGCCCAACTGATAGTGCATAAAGATGATATCTCCATTAGATTAGTTATAAATTGTAGAAATAGCCCGGCATTCCAGTTATCAGGAACCTGTTAAACATCCTAAATAAGGCATAGTACACCAGTGAAAGCAGCAGCCCTGTAAAGAACAACAGAGAATTTACTCAGCCATTTGAGGACTTTCAGGTACCCAATAGAGCTACACTAGCATCCTTTGATATTGTAAATTTGTATGTCAGTGTCCCAGTTAAGCCAAAATTAGAAATCATTAACAAAAATTTAAATAATTTAAGCCTCAGAAGTAAAGAGTTTATGGACCTCATAGAACTTGGGTCGAAACATAATTGAAGACAGGAAATGGGAAATGCAGGAAGTCTCAAAATTTGATACTTTCGTTTCTTTCCCCTGCCTCAAAATACCTTCATTGTACATAACAGTGAGTAAGTTCCTTTGTTCATAACATGAGGAATGCTGAACCTGGTCACCATGTCTGGTTGCAGTGGTATAGATTATAACTTTTTCTCACTTCCATTGTCTACAAGCAAAAGCAGTAGTATTTTTATTTCATTTATTTTTGAGATGAATCTTTTATGTCCAGTGCTTAATGATGGAAAGAAAAGATTAAAAACATAAAGAAGAATTCTCAGTTCAGAATTAAAGGAAAGATGCATCAAAGAAAAAAGGGACAGCTGTTCCTCAGAAATAACCATCACATTGTGATAATAAGATGAAATCATTAGAATTTAACAGCGTATTGCGCAGCGAATAAAATAAAATGTTTTGTAATTTCGGAGACAAAACTGCACGACCTTGCTGTCCTAAGAAGTGTTCCTCGCATTCCATTAGCCAACAAATTAAGTGCAGCAAAAAGGAAGACCTATTAGCCATGGTTGATATTCTTGTAATGAAACAGAGAATTTTGTTTTTTGTTGTGTCATTCACATCAATACTGTATTCTCATTAGTACTCAGAAATGAGTGAGGTGATGCTGTGCACATTCCATGGAAATGAAGCATCACACTTATATCTTTACCTAAATTTCTGTTTTTACATGTTCTTTTAGCTGTAGACTTACTAACTTCTGTAACATCTGTTAGGCATTATAAATTATGTGAAATGGTCAAAATTTGCATTCCCTTAAATAAAATGATCTCATAAATCCTCCAACAATCCAAGAGGTGGAAATGGCACTCAGAGAGATGAAAAATTATAAGCATGCAGAGAAGACCAAGTTTTTGCAGAAATGTGGAAATATACCAGTGATACAGTTGAAAGACCCTTACACACAGTCCTAACAAAAATCTGGATAACAGAAAAGTTTCCCGAACATTGGACCACAGCTATAATCCATCCAATCCACAAAAAAGGAGATAAAAACAACCCAGATAATTACAGATGTATCTCTCTCTTAGACTGCACATACAAGATTTTCTCCAAAATTCTATACAAGAGGATCAAAGAGCAACTAGAGGAAGAGTTAGGTGAATACCAAGGAGGCTTCAGACCTTGGAGAAACTGTGCAGAACAGATCATCACTTTAAAATTAGCCATAGCATATTACAAGAAACTAAATAAACTCTTGTAATAACCTTTGTGAACTTGAAAAAAGCATATGACTGTATCCATAGACCTTCAACGTTAAAAATATTAAGAAATTTTGGGCTGCATACAAAACTAATCAAATTCATACAACTCACCTTAACCATCATTGTATCAAAAGTCAAGTTCAGGGGGGAACTCTCTGAGCCATTCATCATAAAAACAGGTTTAAGACAAGGAAATTGCTTGGTACCTCTACTGTTCAACTGTGCTTTATAATACATAATGAGGGAATGGTACAAGACTAACCCAAAGAACTTCCAGATTGGAAGATCCAAAGACAACATAAGTTTAAATTGTCTAGTATTTGCTGATGACCTTGCTCTCTTGTCCAACAGTACTCAAGAAACCAAACAAGAAGTTATCTCACTACAGGAAATAGCACAGAAAATTGACCTTGCAATATCCTTTGAAAAAAACAATCATCATGTTAACTAGCCCACCGCTCATAAACAAAATTGCCATTGGAAACCAAGAAATCAATATTGTAGATAAATTTAAATATCTGGAAGAAATCATAACATACAACCTCAGTGAAAAGCCAGCATGGCATAACAGAATAAACAAATTGACTAGAGCACAATATATCACCAAGAACACTTAACAACAAAAAGAGCCTGTCAATAGCAACAAAATTAAAACACTACAAAACAGTCAATCAACCAGAAATAATGTACGCAAGTGAAACCGTCTTCAAAACAACTGCCACTGCACAAATAGACAAAATACCTAAAATAGAGAGAAGAATCATCAGAATGTGCATCAACAAATCTTACCAGAAAGATGGACACTGGAGAGTAGCTACAAATGAAACAGTCTACAAGGAAATAGAATCAGTAATGAGTACAATCAGGAAGAAACATATTTCATTTTTCAGACATCTAATCAGAACACCAGACAACAGGATCATCAGGAGAATAATAGAAAAATTGTTGAATAGTAAGTGCAACATTAAGTGGATAACAGAAATCAAGGAAGACCTAAGAAACAAAACTGACAAATTCAGTTAACTCACAGAGACACAAACCAGACTGCAAACAAGAGTCAACAAACAGATAATAGGAAGGGTGATTTCTGATGAAGAAAGGAGGATGAGATCTGAGAGAATGAAGAAGTACTGGGCTGACAGGAAACTGAAAAATTCTTTGTATAAAGTTGGCTAGAGTGGTCCAATGAAGGCCATAAAATGTAAATAATAATAATAGTAATGAATGATTTGTAATTTAAATTTGCCATGGTTTTTCTGTCTTATTACATATTGACGTATAACCGTTTCAGCATGTCCCATTTCCAGTCCACTGTTATTTTCAATTTTATGAACAACCACATTGTGTAGCTGTGGGGTCATTTAGAAAACCTGACTCTTTGTTCTAATCATGTATTAGTTAGCCGAATAATTTATTTTTGATATGTAGATGACATCATCATACTTTCCCAGGGCAATAAAAATGAAGTAGAGTAATTATGTAACCCTTTCTGTCAGCTCCAGGGATGGTACGTTGTGAACACAAATGAAATTAAATTTTATTAATTGGTGTTCAGTTTTATTAATGTACTTTTAGAGGTAATGATGCATAAATGGGGTTCATAACTTGGTAACATCTTTTAGTATAGTCTTCAGAAACTTATTTTTTCCACTTACAGAGACATTTAAGTATGTTTAGCCATGGTAAACAGTATCTTTTTAAATGAGTAGTAAAAGTTGTAATATAACCCTTGAAGAAAACTTTACTACAAATCAAAAACATTGCAAACATTTGAGTTAAAATTCAAATAGTGTACATAATATTGTTTCTCAGAACATTCATCATGTTCTTTGGAACAAATTCACACTTTGAACATATAACTCCCTCTGTTTACTTCATGTGCATCTCTTACAGTTGTTGCAGGTTATTATTATTTGGTCCACTTTGTTATACTTTTCTGCTTTTGACCAGCTTTCACTAGTACTCAAATAACATCTACCTGTAGCTCCATAAGTTTCCGTAGCACCGAAGTTCAGCTTGATTTTCTGTCCAAGAATACCCCTTTCATGGTTAAAACAATTGTTGCTATGCACACAGACACATTTGATGTCTAGATGCTTTATATTACCACAGCACTATTATTAATTGAATAAGACATTCGTTGTGTAAAGTTGCATTTACAACTGGGAGAACCTAATGACCACCTCGATTAGACAAATTTTTGGATTACGTTTAACTAAAAGATTTAAAACATATATAGAATCATGTAGAATAATTCATTAAAAATTAAAATTCTTCATTTTAGAATGTAAAGAATGTGATTAGATTATAGTATGTATAGAATGTGGGATTAAAGTTGGTATTGCCAGGGTTAATTCCACTGTTGACTGTTTTCTCGTAAAACTCGTCAACTTTGTTGTTCTGATCATGTTAGGTAAAAAATTGAAGCAGATGTAACACTCATTATCTCCATGCAGTCCTTGGAAAATGGACTTGTAACTCCGAAATGCATTAACAACAAGTATAAAATAAAAATATTTTGACAGGAGGCCGAATATTATTAATAAAATATATCCTTCCAAACCAAACCAAATCAAATTTAGTTGTGATGGGACCATGCATGCTTGATGCTTTAGTTGTAAATGTGGTTGTGCATGATGTGCTTGGGACATATAAAGTATGTCTTCCCATTTTCAGCCAGTACAGAAAATTCATTCAATTATAGACAGCATTGTAGAATTTAATGTTTGTGACTTACATCCCCCCTCCAAAGTAACAGTAAGATACCACTAAACCCAGCTTTGGTTACAGCCACTAACGGAATATGCTTCTGCTTTTCATGCAAGTTGGTGCTTCTTTCTATATGCTTTTCACTGGTTAAGAAGTAGGAAGATTCATTTTGCTAACAATTGAAATATAACAAACATGTTAGATAATTGATTTTCTTTTTTTAAATAGTATACTGGATTAAATGTTCCTTACGTGAAAAAAAATCAATTTGTTTTTTGTTTAGCCAGTATAGTAATCATTGCAGTTCCATTTTTACGGTAATTGTGACGTTACCAGTGTAGTGTTTCCAACACTTGTGTACATGATATATTGGTTCCCTTCACTTGCAATAGGAAACTAAATCAAAATATAAGAGGACAAGTAACATTTTTTCTTAATTTCTTGTACATATACCATTAAGAGTAATGTGTTTGGAACTGTTTACAATTGAACAAGTAATGCAAATTTTCACTTCATAAAAAGATATTTTTCTTCCAATTTCACTTGCAAAATATTAATAAGTAGACATAATCTGTTCATTTTCCCATTATGTAGAGCATAGACTATCAGTTATAATTATGTAGAGTTTTTAAACCTTTGTGGATTGTGTGATACTTCCAGCTAATAATCTTAATTCTACTCTTTATACAGGGCACAAGTGTACTATCACCAGTCATACCTTTTAGCCTTGTAATTCTACCTGCATATATCATATACAGGAAGAGTGCAGAAAATGTATATGAGCAACATCCAGCACTATATATACTTGCATTTGGTATGGTGGCAGCGAAAGTGACAAACAGATTAGTGGTAAGTTATTTAATTTTCTCTTTTTAACATAATTATGTTCTGCATTTCTGAAAGTCTCTCTCTCTCTCTCTCTCTCTCTCTCTCTCTCTCTCTCTCTCTCTCTCTCTCTCTCTCTTAATTCCCAGGTACCTAGGGGGTGGGGGGCACTCTTCAACTTAACCCAATTTGGTAATAGTCCCAGACTAATAAAAATAATAATGAATTGATTGAATAATGGATTTCAGATCAGGTGGGATAGTAGAATAGGCTTGACCCAATCATTTCTTGAGGCACAAAGGATTTCTCTTTTCTTTCTGATAGTGTGTCTCCATTAAGAATAATGTACCTGGTTCTTTTAATCAGGAAGCATTTAGTCTAATTACACCTGTGTTATCGTACTCTGTTAATATGTATTTTGTTCACTACAAAATGATGCAGAACTATACCAAAGCTTCCGTGGAAGAAAAACAAAGCACAGGAAAAAACATGGACATGGACTCTTAGCACAAAATCTGTTCCTTGATTCCACAAAATGTGGTTAGGTAGTCACTGGGTAAGTGTCTTGGTGCAAAACTCAAAGGTCAGAGATTGAATCATCACTTGGTTTTAGGATTATGTATCACTTATTGATTCTTTCACTTCTGGCAGTGATTTGCTAATTTGAAAAATGCTAAGTTGCCCAGTGGTCAGAGTCCACATTAAAGTGTAGGTCTCCTCATAACTGCCTGTGCAAGTCTGTTCAAAGGTTAGAGGAAGACGAGGACATGCCACTTCCAAAAGGACCATGCCTAGTAAAGCATTGTGGTATTCAAACCAACTTTTGAGTTGAGGACATCTTTATTACCTAGTAATACAAAAGAATTTACACTAGTGAGAGAGTTCCATAATTCTACATATCTGTGCCATCACTCTTCTCATTAAGTCTATAAAGACATAAATATTTTACAAATCACATGATTCTTGGAGACCTGCAATAGTGTCGTTAGATGGTGGGCTGCCTACTTTACTCATGCCTGTATTTATTTTCATTTCTGTACTGAGCTGAAGAAGTTTGCAAATAGGAGATTTTGCTCACTTGTACTTTCTCCAGCATGCCTGCTCTCAGAGACAGCGTGCTCAAGTGTGACTTGCAGGGCAAGTAAACTTCTGTTGAATGGGGCAACCAGGAGTGGACAAAACTGCAAGTTCTGGCACACTTGTTGCTCTGTTTATCACTGTAACTTTGCATCTGTTATTATATGTGACATCTAAATTTCAGGTTTCTCTTCCATGATATCTCCTCTTTTCAGGCACTACAGCTAATGAAGGACCTGGATCGTGTCAGTCAACTGTCTCCTCCATTCATCTCTTGACTCCATCAACATTATCTAGCTCCACACTCCTGATCTTCTGAGATGTGTGTCTGCATCATCCAGCCATCAAGATCTTGGTCTCACACTGAGCAGCTACTCCCTGGCTTTGCAAATAGCACTTTCTTTGGTACTCGCAGTTTTTCCGTTCCCTGCACATGTCCCAACCACGGTAACCTTTATGCCTGTACATCTACATTATTAGTGGATTCTTATAGATTTCGTACAGTTCTGAATTGGCCATAATTCTCCAAGCACCATTATTACATACTGCCCCTTATATCTTCCACAGTACTTTGCATTCCCATGCATCCAAAGCATTTCTGACTCTTTGTGTTACTGTCCACATTTCATGACAATACATAACTACAGGTTTTATAATCATTTTGTAAACTTTCATCTTCAACTGCCTTGAAATGTTGCAGGACTGCAGCATTTTAAGGAAGCTGTAATAGTAGTTGTTAGCTGCAGCTGTTCTCGCATTTATATCCGTTGGTACCATACTGTCGTCCCTAACCATTCCACCCAAGTACTTAAACTGATTTACTCTTTCGTACCTTTCAAACCTCTCAACACATCTCCACCTTGTTTTGTTTCTGGTGTTCAGTTTTTTAATTCCTCCTCTTTCTTACACATGATGAGGCCAAGTGCAGCCACTTCATGTTCCAGACCTACACAGTTTTACAGGAGATATTGTCTATTCCTTCTGAGCATGGGTGTGTTGTCCAATAAAGAATCTTCTTGGTTAAGTCTTTGAAAGAACAGAAAATTATTGGAATGTTTTCTATTAGCTTTTATTTTGCAGTTGGCATTGCTTACGGTAGTCATTTTAACAAGTTTTTAGCATTATTTTATAGTGTAGTACTGTATTGGAGCTGAATAGATCGCTTCAAAAATGTCATACAGTTTTGTTGACATCTGCAACTCCCACAATGTTGGAAAGGCTTTTCCTATCAACACTGTCGTATGCTGCTTTTCGAAGTCCACATATAGTTGATGTACCATTATTTGAATTTGTGACACTTTTCCATTAACAATATAAGGGATAACATCTGATATGTTCTTGCTCCTTTCTTCCTGAAATCACGCTGGTATTCCACAACCATGGCTTCTGCATAAGGTCATAATTTCTTGTTCAGTATCCTAGCAAGAATTTTGCAGGCAGCAATTGTCAGTGCTATACCTATATGGCTATTGCAGTTTGTTTTATCACCCTTCTTATGTATTGGTATAGTAATGGTTATGTTCCAGTTTGTTGTCATTTTTTCACTTTTCCATATTTTCTGAACTAGTCTTTCTATTTTCTTTAATAACTTATACCACCATACTTGAATATTTCACTTAGTACCTTGTCTTCCTTCCCCCCCCTCCCCCCACCTCATTCTGTAGTTTTTTTGTTTTCTTAACAGCTCCAGTCACTTCTCATGATGTCACTTCTTCTCCATCCTCATTGCTATCTGCTTATTGCTATCTCTTTCTCGCATCAGTCGGCCGTCGTATTTTAATATATTATTATTATTATTATTATTATTATTATTATTATTATTATTATGTTGATTGTTGCCGACTTACGTGGTGGGCCTTAATAAAAATGATATTTCATTTTATTTTGATTTACAATTAAATGCTTTTGTGAAGTTCTCCTTTTTAACAATATTAATCTTCAGTATAAATTATTTTTTACGTTAATGAACGTTAGACTCACTGAATCTTAAAACATGAACATATAAGTTGAACAATGGAATAAACTTTTCATATTAATTTCCTCGGCAAAGCAAAAAATATTTAGTTATTAATTACAATTGCAGCCCACACACGTGCGAGAGTATTCCTTCTTACCTCCATTAACCATTGCATGGTAGTCGGAGTCCTGGCTCTGACTCTCGGCTGTTGTACTGAAAATAAGAATCTTAAAGCTATGTATTTTCTGCAGCGTCGGGTGGCTGTGGAGAAAAACGTATATTATGTTACTAGCGGGCGAGTTTTTCACTTCCGCTAAATTTTAGAAGTTAATATCGCCACGTAATGGCGTCGTTGGCTGCATCGGCCGCTGCGATTGTTGCACTGTAAATTGCTCGAATGCAGGTTAACTCAAGGAAGGCGGACATGAAATCAGGATCACCTCTTACAAATTAAAAGTGAACAATAATATTAAATCAGTATATTATCTGCTTCATTAGTACAAATATGCTTACATTTGCCAGCACTCGCAAGATGTCCGTCTACACACAACCAAGACAATAGAAGAAGTGAAGACGACTAAAAAATTAACAAAAGAGTGTATCTTGTCGTCTCTTTAGATCATTTTGTTATATTTCTTTGCTCTCGAAACTTACACAGAGAAATTATTATTTTATGGTTACATGATAAAAATATATATTATTCAATTTTTAAATGTCTTGTCTTTATAAATACTGTTTTTTAAGTCTTTATGTATTATTTCACTGGGGATGCTATATCTTCTTCAAATTCCTGAACTTCCCTAGGTTTCAGTTCGTTCTTGAAAATATTTTCCCATCTTCCTATAATTCTGGTTTCATCTCTGATCAGCTTTCCATCTTTATCCCTGCATATTGTTGTCTGAAGCTGCCATCCTTATTTTCTCTTTTTTATTTCTTTAAACATTATTATAATATCCTTTTCATATCTGCATTTCTCAGTGCCTTTCATTCTGTTTGTCTCCATTTCTCTCGTTTCCTTCTGCAAGTAATTTTTGCTTAAATCTCTTTTTGTCATAATTGTGTCTGGCAGCTCAAGTTCTTGCTGGAGCATTTTTTCCTCGTTTTCCTTATACTGTTCCATTCCTCAGTAGCCTTCTCACAGTCATTGTCATACCATTCACCTCATTTAACTCTGTTTCTCAGTTCCAGCTTGGATTCCAGCGTCTGTCATATTGTCTGTTTCGTTAATTTCCATTGCACTTTGAGGATAGCTTCCTCCTCAATGACAGTTGATCTCATCCCTTTATCGATTTCTCTTTGGAATTTTTCTTGTTCACTCTCTCTGGTGACAATTGCTTTCACATTACTTCCTATCCCTTTCTGTGTGGTTATAGATTGTTCTTGATATATATTTGACCAACACCGTGCAGTTGTCTGAAGCAACATCTGCACCCCCTCTAACCATAACATCATTGAATAAGTGCATGATGTATCTGATTAATTGTATCCCCATCCAGAGATTTCCATGGTCCTTTATTATTGATGTTATAGTGTGGGCAAATAGTACCTTTTATAGTGAGTTTTCTGTTTACAGCAAAATCATCCAGCAACAATTTGTTGTCATTACACTCTTAATGGAGACTGTAATTTTCTGCATTTTGTCTACACATGTTTCCCCTTTCATCCTTGGCATTCACTTTTCACTGTAGCATCATATGTACATTAAAGGTGTCCATAAAAGGTCTATAATTCTTTATATCTGTGCTTTTCGTTCTTCTTAAAGCCTATAAAGACATTCATATTTTGCTAATCACATGATTCTCAGAGACTAAAATAATGTTACTAGAAGATTGGCATTTTCCCATTCAGACTGCGTTTGCTGTCTACATTATTGATGCCTGTATGTATTTTCATTTCTCTGCTGAGCCGAAGAGCTTTGCAAATAGATTTTGCTCACTCATACTACCCCAAGTGTCCCCACTCTTGGGCACAGTGTCTCCAAGTTTGAATATTTGGGACAAGTAAACTTCTGTTGAGCAGAGCAACCTGCAGTGAACCAGACTGTAAGTTCTAGCACAATCTGTGCTCTGGTTGTGACCGTAACTCTCCATCTGTTGTTCTGTGTGACACCTGAGTTTCAACTTTCTCTTTTGTGATATGGAGACTACATTTTTTCTGCACTCATATTATCTAGAGTTTGCAGACAGCAGTATAAAAGCTGTACAACACAACTAAATGCATGAGACACTGAAATTTTTGTTTTTGGAATGAGGGGCAATTTGCATTAGCTTTGCACACACCATGTGTTGGAGAAAATTATGAACCACACTATTTGTTACAATGACTTTTCAGATTTTGCACCTGCAACTAAAGAAGTGAAATAATCAGATAGCACTAACATTCCAGAACTACTGTTGCATCTCTGAATAGCTCCAAAAGTGTCAAGAGTCATATTGTAACTGTGAAGTTTTTGAGTGGTGCCCTTCTCAGCATGGATTTCTATAAGTTATTGTACTGCGTAACTACAGACTCTTATCATAATAATGAAATTGTTCCACCTAGTCTCACTTTCTTGCTTCAAGCTTGCCTATAACAAATTCACATAATCAACTGTCTTCATGGTACAAACAGCGCCTGTGTTAACATAAATCATGGGAAAAACCCTTATAGCATCATTTTTCAGATAATTGTTGTAAAAAACTGTTTGATGGCCCATCAGCGACTAGATCATTAGAAATGGAGCATAAGCTCAGATTGGGGCGGGAAATAGTGAGTGTCCTGACATTTTCCTTAAGAGATTTATGGAAACCTTGATAAACTTAAATCAGGATAACTGGGTGGATTTGAACCAGTATCTTCCTGAATGCAATTCGAGTGTCCCCACTGCGTTATCTCCCTTGGTATTTGACATTGTGGTGTCCTTGGTTAAGGAATTACATAAGTTCTCAGACCGCACCTTCCTCTTCTATTTCAGCATCCTAGTGGTATCTGTTTGTATTATCTGTAAGTTGTGATGTAGTTTTGCAGGGTTCAATGTTAATTATATTTCCTCGATGTTCACTTACGTATTCCCTAGCATTCATTATCTCAGCATGTAGAACTAGCTTTACTAATGATACAAGAAGGTTTCTGTTTTTAAATTGCTCCTGCACCAGATTTGCTGACTTGCGTAAGAAAATGAAATGCCTACAGCTGTTATTACGATCTTATTTATTGTGTGGCTACCAGTTATGGCACTTCAATGCACCATTTTCAGGCTTTGGTTGATGCTGAAGGGGTTATCACAATTCATAGACACAATGCATCAGTGACCAGTGTAACAGGTTTACGCAGTGTATCAGTAACTGTGATGTCATCACTCCAACCGTCAACTGTCAACTTGGTCTGAAATATCGAGTGACTAGAATGAAACACTAATTTATTTGAGAGAGGCTTGCTTTTGAACTTCCAGCGTACTTGTTTGATAATGCAACTATGTGCAGGGTAGCTGCAAAACAGACTTGCGGAGGGCACATTTAGTTTTTGGAAGAAATAAAGGAAGAATAAAAGCAAGAGATGAAGTGTGGGGAATTTAGAACAATTGTTAGGTGATTGGAAGCCAAAGAGTTAACTTCTGCTTTCTAGTCGATTACTAGTGACTATTGTTGTGATGCAAAACTTGAGTTGCTGATCTTGTCTATAAATGTAGGGCCATTCTTGTTGAAGAGCAGTACCAGATACTTAGTGGTACTAGAATTTCATCCTTCCAGATTGCCATTAACGGGCACCTTAATCACATCCATAGGGTTTATGATTTTTTTACTGTGAATAGGTCATCTGAGGACCAAATTCCAATTTCAATACTGTGTTCTTTTCTTTTTTTTCCTTTGCTTTCATATGTTCACTATGTTTCTCCTTTTTGTCTTCAGACCATTTTGAACCAATTTTTTTAGTTACCCTGCCTTGGAATCCTTCCATTTTAATTTTTGATTGGATGATGATGATGACGACGACGACAACGATGAGAGAAGGGAGAGGGTGAAACCTGGCACCAGCACATAGCTTACTCCTCGCGAATAGCCCAAGGGAGCCACCAAGCTTTATGTCCCCATCCGACGGATGGGTCACCAACAGCAGTGTCACATGCCCTCACTTAATGAGACACCAAGGAGAGGTTTGGTATTTAAACCAGGACATTGGTACAAAGTAATGTGATCAGGAACTTTACACCACAACCTCTCCTCCCCTTACTGGCCATATATTGTCAGTGAAAATTAATTTCACCACCTGTATTCAAACCGGCTTACCCGTGTCGAGCACCACCACACAAGCGTGTGTTAGTGACCTCAGTCACGGATGTGGGTTGCAGAATATGTTATGTGTTAAAAATCACCCACTATAAGCTCTGAAAAACCAGCATGCTGTAATAGAGATTAGATATCTGCACTTTATATGTGCATGTTATGTGCCATGTAAGTTGTCAATATTTCCATATTGGATTTTGTGTACCGAATAGAAATACCCGAGGATGTGGTAGATATGGTTACCTCATATATGTGTGTTTATCACCGTTCAGTTGAGGAATATTTTAAGAAACATTCTCTTCTGTGGGCGTAGCTACTGGTAAGAGCTTCCTATGGTACTACACTTACAGAAAAGTTTCTCAGTTTAGCCCCAAGTCCATAGGAAGTTAATATAGGTGACATTCATTGCAACTGCTCATACCTTCTCACTTGAGACTGTGTAAGTTAACTCTTTCCTGGCTTATCGTAATAAATCAGCGTGTGCTACTCATTTTCTGCTAATCTCTTGCTTATTTTCGCCGTGAAAACTTCTTGTAGCACATTGGGTTCTGTAGAATACGCAAGCAGGTGACCTGTGGTTATAAGTAAAAGTGTGGGTAGCTAATCTATTTCAAATACGTCCTGGGATGCCATTGCATTAAGTTTATTAGTGAGGACCATTAAACAGTTAAGGTTAAATAATCTGGAGCAATGCAGCTCAAAAGTTAATGAAATTCGAGAATGTGGTAAAACTATCACAGAAGAATGGACTCGGGTTACATCGTGCCACCGACTGACTAGGTTGGCGGGCAGCCACAATCTCTTGCATACTTCTTAAAATTTCGTTCTATTTGTGTATCATTGGTAACTTAACAATATTCATTTATTTACAATTTTAACTTGTTTACTGCATATTGGTATTGTCATATTAAAACTCTGATGACTCTTTCGCTCTACCGAGTATTTCCTGTGGTGAAAGTGGACTTTTTGATTATTACTGTAAAGATGACTGGAAACTTTCTGGCAGATTAAAACTGTGTGCCGGACCGAGACTCGAACTCGGGATCTTTGCCTTTCGCGGGCAAGTGCTTTACCATCTGAGTTACCCAAGCACGACTCAAGACCTGCCCTCACAGCTTCAATTCTGCCAGTACCTTGTCTCCTAACTTTCAAACTTCACAGAAGCTCTTCTGCGAAGTGGCAGAATTGAAACTGTGAGGGCAGGTCGTGAGCCGTGCTTGGGTAGCTCAGATGGTGGAGCACTTGCACGCGAAAGGCAAAGATCCCGAGTTCGAGTCTCAGTCCTGCACACAGTTTTAATCTGCCAGGAAATTTCATACCAGCGCACACTCTGCTGCAGAATGAAAATTTCATTCTGGATAAAGATAACATGTTAAGTTGCAGGCAGGCTCAATAACGAGACACTCGCACATTAGCTTTCAGCCAAAGCCTTTGTCAGTAAAGGAAACACACACATTTTCATTCAAACAAGCAAGCAGAGCTCTTGCATACGTGGCCGCCATCTCCGGCAACTTGGACCAGAATGAGATTGTCACATAGAATAGAAGTAGCAATATGGAGGGGGCGGGAAAGGGGAAGGGATAGCCAGGTGGGGTTGGGGGGGGGGGGGGGGGGGAGGAATGCTGTCTGGCTGAGTCGGTATGTTACTGTAAGTTAGGGCTGGGATATTTTTTAGGAGCAGATAATTACAAGAGTAATGTGCTGCGAATACATCACTTAGCTACAATATAGCAGGTCAGCAACTGGAAGGAGTTAATTCCATAAATTATCTGGGAGTACGCATTAGGAGTGATTTAAAATGGAATGATCATATAAAGTTGACCGTTGGTAAAGCAGATGCCAGACTGAGATTCATTGGAAGAATCCTAAGGAAATGCAATCCGAAAACAAAGGAAGTATGTTACAGTACGCTTGTTCGCCCACTGCTTGAATACTGCTCAGCAGTGTGGGATCCGTACCAGATAGGGTTGATAGAAGTGATAGAGAAGATCCAACGGAGAGCAGCGCACTTTGTCACAGGATCATTTAGTAATCGCGAAAGCATTACGGAGATGATAGATAAACTCCAGTGAAAGACTCTGCAAGAGAGACGCTCAGTAGTTTGGTACAGGCTTTTGTTAAAGTTTTGAGAACATACCTTCACCGAAGAGTCAAGCAGTATATTGCTCCCTCCTACTTATATCTCGTGAAGAGACCATGAGGATAAAATCAGAGATATTAGAGCCCACACAGAAGCATACCGACAATCCTTCTTTCCACGAACAATACGAGACTGGAATAGAAGAGAGAACAGATAGAGGTACTCAAGGTACCCTCCGCCACACACCATCAGGTGGCTTGCGGAGTATGGATGTAGATGTAGATGTAGAATGTGTTGCAAAGGTAACTCCCATCCGCACGGTTCAGAAAATCTGGTGGTGGAGGGGAGGATCCAGTTGGCTCTAGTAGTGAAACAGCCATTGACATCAAGCATGTTATGTTCATGTACATGTTGTACCACAGGGTGGTCTACTTTGTTCTTGGCCACATATTGGTGGTCGCTGTTCATCACTGGTGGACAGCTGGTTGGTAGTCATAGCAATATAAAAGTCTGTGTAGTGATTGCAGTAGAGCTGGTACATGACGTTTCTGCTTTCACAGGTGGCCCAGCCCCTGATGGGATAGGCTAAGCCTGTGACAGGACTGGAGTAGGAAGTGTGGGATGGGTGGATTGGGCAGGTCTTGCAACTGTGGCTTCCACAAGGACATGATCCCTGTGGCAAGGGGTTGGGGTTGGGAGTGACAGAGGGATGGATTGATGTTGTGGAGATTGAGTGGGCAACAGAGCACCACTTTAGAAGGGGTGGGATGTACCTTGGGTAGGATGTCCCTCATTTCAGGACATGATGATAGGTAATCAGACTGCAGTGCAACCCAAATTTTATGTTTTCGTACGGTCCAGACTTGAAAAACGCAAAATTGAGGAAAATGCAGAATTGAGGAAAAACCCCAAAACATGAATAAAACCACATGTAATTGTCGTACATGATTAAAAATCGCAATCCTCTCCAATACTTTGTATAAAATCTAAGTGAAGCAAATTAAATGTACAAGACAATGTTCATACAACAATTTGTGGTAATGAATTTCATCAGTTCTTAAAAAACCACAGATGTGTAACAGCAAGTAAAAACCCATCAAAATATTGAAATTGATACCTGGGTACAAGGTAATCAAGCTGTTTTCTGACATCCTGTGACTACAAATTATACATTAAAATCACATGTTTGAGAGAGATCATCCTTTATGCTCATCCAGAAAAAAGCAAAAATTGAACATATTGAATTAAACTGAAAACATCACTGCAGATAAGTGGTTAACCCATAAGCATCAATGCGGCTATCTTCTTTGTGACGTGCTTTGTCACCATTGCTGTTATTGTTTGGTGCTTCTCTTATGAGCTGCAGTTCATATGCTTGCCACCGTGAAAGTGTTATTTTGCACTTTATGAGAGAAAGAGAGATGTGAAAAAATAAGTTTACTTCCCTAACTGATGTTACAAGCTTCAAAGAAGTTCTGTACACTGTGTAAAACGTAAATTTGAAAGAAATGCCCCTCTGTCACTGCTGCCAATCTTTACAATCTACAGAGTGTGGTGTGTGTGGTGCAAAGTATATACATGAGTAGTGTATGTAGTTGTTGAAACTGTATCTTGTCAGATTTGAATATGAAAGGCTTTAAAACGTGCTATCGCAAAATCCTTGTTCTATTTCTGTGTGGTATCTCTGTCATAGCACATGATCTGCACGAAAAGCATATTTTCAGCACTTCACAAAATGCTTTCACCTCTACCTGCACTCCCATCGCTGAAGGACCACTCTCCACACATCCAGTAGATGAGCTCATTTTATGTGTGTGTTAGAGTGGTATGGTGGCTGCACTTGCTATTGGGTGACTTAACAAGCCACCAGTCAATAAGAGTTTAGTAGCCGGAAATGGGTGTCATCTCTCAATTATGGCTGAGCATATTCTTTGAAACACAGTGATTGAATTTAAAGAGTTGATGATTTATAGTGTTGCTGAATATAGTACATTAGAAATACATGCAAAAAATGAGACTGAATTATAAGTGGTACAAGAAAAGGCGGTGGCTGAGCCTCTTCGTAACATAATAGTTCAGTCCGGAACACTTCACATCAACTGTCTTCTTTTTCCTTTACCACTGCAATCTAACAGTAGTTGTATCATAATTGCATGGTGAATGTAAATGCTGCAAGGTGTGTTGACGACACTGATCGTGGACTACGTCAGCATTGCCCCTCTCACACATGCCCTCTCCACAATGGTCTAAAATATTCCCTTAATTCTGCCACCACCCATGGTGTGAACCATAAGTCTTTTGAGCCATTTATAATTTGTCCACTCACATCAAATGTCAATAGGAAGAAAGCGGGACAAAGTCTTGTGATGCGTCGAGTAAGAACTTAGAATCGATGTAAACCTTACTAGGAAGGAATGTAAAATCAGGGAATTTTTACCATTGAATTTATGGGTTTTTCACAGGGGCTACGAATCTAAGGTGTAGAATCGTGAGAAATGTAAAATCGGAAAACGTAAAATTGTAGTTCCACTGCAATGATTTCTTAGCACTGGGGTGTACATTACGGCACATGTTGTGAAAAGAATGCCTGGTGCCGCATGCTGTACCTCAGCATGCCCCCAACTGTACTCATCACATTCCTCCATTTTAATCTTTTGTTCCATTTTCATTTCCTTAAAGTTCTAATTACCCTCCCAATAAATTCTTAATGTTTCCTTTTTATTTGTTTGCACTTTTAACATCCTCTCTGCCCTCTTTGACTTTTGAGAATTCTGTAACTTATTGTCCTTTTGCCTTCATCTTCCATAGAATCAGTTGTGTTTCTGCTTTGCAAAGCAGATACATGCATGTCTGAAATGTGCCAGTGAGTGCCTGACGTGCATCTGGTGCTGTCATTTCATTGTTTGTTTAAATAGTTCAGCTTGTAGTTTTTCACTTTTGTAGTTTTTAGTGTTTGTTTCTGTTTTGCTTCGAATAAAGTCCAGTGCAACAATTAGTGCCAACCCAACATTCAAAGTGAAATGGAGAAAGAAAAGTGTGCTGCACAGCCAGGCCAACAATTACCTGTTGCTCATGTTAATAAGAGGATTGCAGCAGCATTGAAAAGCAAGCAAGCAAGAACACTGTTGTATTGATAGGGAAAGAGAAGTGCAGTATAGATTGTGGCAAGAGTGGCATAACTAGGCTGCATACACACCAGGGAAGAAGTGGTCAAAGAAGCAAGTGACAGCTTTGGATGATTTCGAGAAAGACTCTAATCATCATCATCATCGTATGTAGATACTAGAAGAACCTCCTACTCTAAATTACTCTCATCACTTCAGAAAGACAATCTTGTTAAATGAAGCAAATTTTTGTTGCACATGGCATTAAAAGAAAAAGGCTTAATCTATACAATGTTTAACAGACATAGAATATAAACAGAAAGCACAGATGTTGTTGCATAGCAGTGTGTAGATTTCTGAGAAGGATTACGGCTGTGGTATTTGCAGATACATTCTATCTAAATGAAACATGGATTGATGCTAACCATCTATTACGTAGGGGCTGGATTGACAAAATGCTGAAGGAGGCAATGACAAGACCTTTTGGAAAAGGAAAGTGAATTATTAAGCAGCTACATCAGATTGTTTTGTGCCAAACTGCTTGTTAATGTTTCATTTTAAAAAGATAGGTTATTACTACGAAGAGACGCACAATGTAGCTTTTCAAAAGTGGTTTGAGGCATCACTCATGACGAATCTGACGATTCCATCAGTGATTGTTATGGATAATGCTCCATATAATTTCATTGTTACAATACGACGCCAAGTATGGCAATAAAAAAAAAAGACTATATTATTCTGATACAATAAAAAGTGGATTTCAGAGAAAATTTGAACAAATATTGGCACAAAAGAAACCACAATTTCAGACATGTGTAATTGAGGAGGTTGCTAAAAGGCATGGGCATGAAATTATTTAGCTTCCTCCATACCATTGTCATTTCAGTGCCGTTGGAGGGATAAGGGCACAAATAACAAATTACTTTGTTGCAAAAAATTCACCATTTCTCAAGTTGAAAATCTCTTTGTAACAGCTGTCAGTCAAGTGACAAGCAAGAACTGGACAAAAATTGTGATTAGAATTGCATTTGTCATCAGTGAGGCAGCCAAAAATGATGGTATTGTGTAATAATGCATCGAAAATTTAATAATACTTTGGGAGCAAGCAGTGATAGTTCAAGCAATGCTGAAGAAGACTATTCTAAAACTGATTCTGACAGTAATGTGAGTCATGTTTCCCCATCAGTGTATTTACCACACATTCGGAATGTAAGATGGGAGCATGCCATCAACCTTTCGATATCATCAAATTTTATCTTCTTGAGATTACAGCCGTTAATATACTGATAAATTATTCTGTAACTTGTTGTAGAACTAATTAATAGTGCTGGTATTTAACAACAAGGGCAAAATGTGAATGTTGGGGAATTTGCAGGCATAGTTTTCATTTCTATTGTGAAGTTCCACTAATAACTTAATGATGTATATGTGCAGACTGAAGCAATGACTGAAAATTTGTACCAAGGCCAGTATTCAAATGTGGGTGTTATGCTCACTAGGCAGCTGCTCTAATGACTTCACCACCCTGGCACAGTGGCATGGCACAGCTGCATAGACTACCCTGGCACACCCCCATCCTAATCCTAATTCCCATTCGTGCCTCAGCCCACTTTGTATTCCCACTAAACTCGAACCACATTGCAGAGGCTCTCCAACAATGTTGAAATAGCACCTGAGCATCAAACAAAGTGGGGAATCTTACCTGAAACCCAGGCGTAAGTACTTTAATCAAATGGAACTTCATGGTTCCAAAGATCTGTTTTCAAGTCTCGTACACCTATGGTGTATATATGCAGACTGAGGTGTTGACTGACAGTTTGTACCAAGGCTGGGTCTTCTGCTCCTGAATGGAGATTATATTGAAAAGTAGGGTTTTGTAGCCAAAAGATAGAGCAATAATATGGCGTAGCCAAGTCCCAATAAAACAAACCTGCATAGAGGGGAAGAAAATGTGTTACATTACTTATTGAATGCACCTAGTATATGCATAACATTCGAAGGCTGCTATAACTTTATTTTATTTTAGTATTGAATCCCCCCTCCCTCCTCTCTCTCTCTCTCTCTCTCTCTCTCTCTCTCTCTCTCTCTCTCTCTCTCTCTGTCGATACAATATCAATTCTGTAATGACAGTATGGGAAACAAGTTAGAAATGTGTTCTCTAAATAGTGATTAATTTTTAATATAAAGTTACAACAGTCTTTGAAAAAGTTACAGAAATGAATGATAAGCTACACAACTCTCTATTAGCACATAAACCCAAGCTGGCATGATCAAAAGAGTACACAAATAGCGGGCTTGTTGATAACAGTGATGTTGCTCTGTGCCGGTATTTCGTCTGATGGAGCACATATGTTTTCTCTTACGACAGGGGAAATAAATAAAAATACAACCATGTTATTTGCATTGGATGAACTTTTTTTGTTTTTATTTGTGTGTCTGTCTGAAGTGTGGACTATAGCAGTGAACTTTTTCCATGTGTCACTTTTCCTCTAAAGGAGCACGTTTGCAATTGTGCACACAGCATCACTCAATTTTTTCCATAGTCTCTTAAAACGCAACTATGTTAGAGGGCATCTGATCCTGGTAATTGGTCGTAAGAAGTCACAACTTGCCTTATATAACCTGCATACTTCAGTAAGGAAGAATGAGTCGAGGAGTAGGAAGCAACCAAAGTGCCACAGTTCTTAGACCATTCATATTCAATTAACTACGGCTGGTAGCAATAAAGCTATTACTGCACTGAGGCAACAGTGGCATCTCTATTTCTGATGTACACATCCCTCAGCATTCAACATGTACTTATTCCATTTCTTACCTCTAACGGAACAACATGAAATTTAGTGAAGCAACATAGATGTTCTCATTCCCTGTTCCCATTAAGCTCTCACCTCACTGTTGAGTAGCAGGGCATGTGTTGCTGAAAAAAATAGTAGCTCAAGCAACTTGCAGTAAGCTGTTCAGCAGTTGTGACCTCTTCCTGATGTGTTAGACAAATTGAAGTCTGCCTTAGTCATTTGTGCTTAGGGCATATTCAGAGAGTGGTTGTGAAGTGCATTTGATGTACAAATTTCAGTACATGACATTTATATGCAGACAACAGGGCATGAAGTTATTTTAGCAGATGACGTAATCTCTGTTCTAACAAACAAGAATAAAGTTTTTGCAAAACACTTAAAATTTTATGTCCTATCATATCTGCTTCCTACATTATTAAGAGCCAGAGTTGAATAAGATGACAGGGTATTCGGCCTATCGGTATATTCTGTGGCTTCTTTGTCTAGCAAGCTTCTCACCTTGAGCATTGAGGACATCAACATTTTCTGTTATCATTGTGATTTAATAGCAATTCCAGTACGTTAGACTAGGTTTACTGTTTTACAAAAAAAATATGGCGGTAAAAGAATGAAACATTTTAAAATTTGGAATGTGTTTTCGTTAATAGAATTAGCTAACTGCTACATATGTGTCTTCAGTTTCAGAACTCGGCATTAAATGTGAATGTTAATTTGCTTCAAATCTGAAGAATCATATTTATATCATACTCATTTCTTCCTTAGGTTGCTCATATGACGAAGAATGAAATGGAGTATTTAGATACAGCTCTGGTTGGGCCGGCCATGCTGTTTCTCAATCAGTATTTCAATTTTTTCATTCGTGAATATATAGTGTTATGGCTGTGTTTGGTAAGTATCCAAATATCCGTTGTCTGGTTTAATACATCTGCAAGGTGATTTACTCCTAAAGAGTCATGATTTATTCCTGAATTTAGATTGTGAGTTGAAGAATCTGTGACCTACTCTAAGAGTCCTCATATGTTTTCAAGGTTGTAACCTTTGTAGATCTACTGTCAGCAACTTGTTCCAGTTTTGGTGGTTAATTGATGTGAACTACAAAAATCTTTGGCCTCTAATAACAGATTGGATTTTGCAGTAGTTAAGACTCTGAAAAGGATACTGCTTTAAGTATTCACAATTATTTCTTCTGATTGTTGTTGTTGTCGTCTTTTTATTCCTCTCATTTCACAGGGCGGAATGTTCATAAGACCATATTGCTTTCGACTCCCTAAATCTCATCACCTTGGTGATCAAGATTTCATAATGGTGCTACATAATAGTTCAGGTCCTTTTCAAAATTGGCTTATGAATTTACTTTAGAGGTATTCAAACAATGGAAAATCCAGGATGGAATGTAACAATATTATGAAAAGGATAGCTGCTACTCACCATAAAGCGGAGATGCTGAGTCGTAGATGGGCATAACAGAAAGACTGTCACAAAATCAGCTTTCGGCCAACAAGGACTTTGTGAAAAATAGAACACACACACACACACTCACCGTCTGCCCAGTCATGGGCATTACTCGCTTGTGGCAAGTTGGGGGATGTTTCTGTTACCATCACACCTCATAAGAGCTTTAATATGGTCCAGGGTATTATATTCCACAGGGACCTTCCTGTGCAGTCTGACGACCAGCTGCACGCCAATTTAGAGGGGAGGGTGTTCATTTCGTCCAGCACGTCCATCATGTTTCGAGGGATAACCAGGTTGCCACCGGTGCCTTCATCTTGGCCTTCGAGGTTGACACATTGCCCGAGAAGGTCAGGGTGATGGTCTACCATTGTGACGTCAAACCATATATCCCTCCCCCGATGTGGTGCTGTAAGTGCTGGAAGTTCGGCCATATGTCTTCCCGCTGTACTTCCAGCCCCACCGGTCGAGATTCTGGACGTCAGTTGCATCCCAATACTGCAGGCACCCCGCCTCCCGTCTTTGTCAACTGCAGAGAGCACCATTCGCCTTGCTTGCCAGACTGCAGGATTCTCTAGACCGACTGACCTACACTGAGGCTAAGAGGAAATTTGAGTGCCTTCATCCTGTGGCTATGACCACCTCATACAGCACCGCTACAGTTCTCACCCCATCAGTTCCTCGAATTCCTGTTGCCTCTCAGAACCGGAAGACTACACCTGCCCCCTTGATGGTGGGGGGCCACTTCCCTCCCTGTTGCTCCCGCACCACCTACTTCGGGAGCAACACCCCCCCCCCCCTTTTCCCCAACCATCGGGGATTTCCATCCCCACTTCCAAGCCAGAGAAGTGTAAGGCTTCTTCAGCTCCTTTCCCTAGGAAGGGGTCCCTTGGGTCACTCCCTTCTCACGTTTCTGCTAGTGGGAAAAATGACACCCACCGGTGGCTGAAGAGCCCAAAAGCAGCTGGTTGTAATGCTTCACTCTCATCCTCAGTCCCGGAGACTGATTCAGTGAAGTCCTCTCTGCCAGGGAAACCCATGGAACAGTGCGAGAAATTGAAAAAGAAGACCCCTAAGAACAATGAGCTTGCGGTGGCACCCACACCACCGCTACCTACATGCTCTGCATCTGAGGTTGGGGTGGAGATTCTGACATCTGCTGAGGACCTGGAACTTGCCGGACCCCCAGACACAATGGATATAGATTGCTCAGGCAAAAGTCGGTAGCAGCAGGTGACTCTTAGGCGTACACTGCTTCATTGAATGTTCCATGTCCCAGTCTCACAATGATGTCACCCTCCAGTGGAATTGCGATGGTTTTTTCCACCGCCTGGCTGAGCTACGGCAACTGTTAAGCTTTACACCTTTTTTTTGTCCACCTCCGGTAGCTGAATGGTCAGTGCGACAGAATGTCAATCCTAAGAGCCCGGGTTCAATTCCCAGCTGGGTTGGAGATTTTCTCTGCTCAGGAACTGGGTGTTGTGTTGTCATAATCGTCATCATTTCATCCCCATCAACGCGCAAGTCTCCGAAGTGGTGTCAAATCGAAAGACTTTCACCCGGTGAACAGTCTACCCGATGGGAGGCCCTAGTCACACGACATTTACATTTACCTGCTTTCTGCATTGCCCTCCATGAAACCTGGTTCCCGGCAATGTGAACCCTTGCCCTCCATAGCGATTTTGATCGAGCATCAGGTGGAGTTTGCGTTTATGTCCTAAACTCAGTCTGTAGTGAACTGTGCCCCTTCAAACCCCCTTGAAGCTGTGGCGGTCAGAATACGGACGACACAGGAAATAACTGTGCGTAATGTATATCTTCCTCCAGATGGTGCAGTACCCCTGAATGTATTAGTTGCACTGATTGATCAACTCCCTGAACCTTTTGTACTTTTGGGAGATTTTAGCACCCATAGCCCCATGTGAGGTGACACTGTGCTTACTGGCTGAGGCAAAGATGTCGAAACTTTACTGTCTCATTTCGACCTCTGCGTCTTAAATACTGGGGCCGCAACACATTTCAGTGTGACTCATGGTAGTTACTCAGCCATTGATTTATCAATTTGCAGCCCAGGACTTCTCCGATCTATCGACCAGAGAGCACATAACGACCTGTTTTGTAGTGACCACTTCCCCATCTTTTTGTCACTGCCCCGGCGTCAGGCCCACGGACACCTGCCCAGATGGGCATTAAACGAGGCGGACTGGGAAACTTTCACCTCTGATGTTACCATTGACCTCTGATGTCACCGTTGACTCTGCCCCACTTGGTAACATCGATGTGACAGTTGAGCAGGTGATTACCACAATCGTTTCTCCAGCAGAAAATGTGATCCCTAAAGGGTGCTCCCAGCGAAAGACAGTCTCTTTGTGCTCGCTGGGAGTCGCTGAGGCAATTACAGAGCGTTGGCAAGCTCTACAGCAGCATAAGTGCCACTCTTCCTAGGGCACCTGATAGCCTTTAAGCGGCTCTGTGCCCATGTACGCCAGCTTATAAAACGATGGAAACAGGAGTGTTGGGAGAGGTATGTGTTGACCATTGGGTACCGTGCGTCACCTTCCAAAGTCTGGACGAAGATCAGACATCTTTTTGGGTACCAGGCCCCAACAGGTGCCCCTGGCATTACCATCAGTGGCGTGCTATGTACTGACACAAATGCGATTGCTGAGCACTATACTGAGCACTAAGCTTGAGCCCCTGTGTCAGAGAATTACCCCTCCGCCTTTCACACCCACAAACGGCGGATGGAAAGGAAAGTCCTCTCGTTCACCACATGCCACAGAGAACCCTATAATGCCCCATTCACAGAGTGGAAGCTCCCCAGCACTGTTGGACATTGCCTGGACACAGCTCCTGGGCTGGATCGGATCCAGTCAGATGATTAAACATCTCTCGTCTGACTACAAGCGCCATCTGCTCGTCATCTTCAACCGAATCTGATGTGATGGCATCTTTCCATCGCAATGGTGGGAGAGCACCACTGATGGCGGCTTCCGCCAGGGGTGCTCTGCCACTGATAATCTTGTGTCCCTTAAGTCTGCCATCCGAACAGCCTTTTCCATACGCCAACATCTTGTTGCCGTCTTTTTTTACATATGCAAAGCGTATAACATCACCTGGCAACATCATATCCTTGTCACATTATACGGGTTGGGTCTCCGAGGCCCGCTTCCGATTTTTAGCCAGAATTTCCTGTAGCTCCGTACTTTCTGTGTCCAAGTTGGTGCCTGCCATAGTTTCCCCCATATCCTGGAGAATGGGCTCCCGCAGGGCTCTGCATTGAGTGTATCACAACTTTTAGTGGCCGTTAATGGTCTCACAGCAGCTGTAGGGCCATCTGTCTGCCCCTCTCTGTTTACAGACGAGTTCTGCATTTTGTGCTGCTCCACCAGTACTGGTGTTCCTGAGCGATGCCTACAGGGAGCGATCCACAAGGCGTAGTCATGGGCTCTCACCCATGGCTTTCAATTTTCGGCCGCTAAGAGTGTCCTGGTGGAGGCCAGAGTCCCTCCATTGGAGATCCGACAGTGCACAACTGTTTGCCAGTTATGTTGCACACATTCGTAGTTCTCGTGAGCATCCAAATTAGTGTCTTCTTTTTCCACCCGCAGCAGTTCATCTCCCGCATAGGTGGTCCAGGCCAGGGCTAACGATCTCGGTTCGCGTGCGATCTCTTCTGTCCCCGTGCACTTCAGTATATATGTTCATGCCCCAGTGAATCGTTTCTTCTGTGTACTGATTTCTTGAGCAGCCTGCAAGCTTATCGCCCAGTGGTACCCTCACCATCCTGTGGTGGTGTCCATCCAGGAGTCCATCTATGCCATGGACCGGTCCCGTCGTTCAGTGGTGTTTGTGTGGACCCCAGGACACGTCGCCATCCCAGGGAATGAACTTGCTGACAGGCAGGCCAAACAGGCTATGTGGAAACCGCTTCTGGAGATGGGCATCTCTGAACCTGACCTGCGTTCTGACTTATGCTGCAGGGTTTTTTGGCTTTGGGAGACGGAGTAGCATAACAGTACACACAACAGACTGCATGTCATTAAGGAGATTACGAATGTTTGGAAGTCTTCCATGTGGGCCTCTCGCAGGGAATCAGCTGTCCTCTGCTGGCATTTGGCCGGTCCACGGTTACCTCCTGCACCGTGAAGACCTGCCTGAGTGTTGGTGTGGCACCAGGTTGACAGTGGCTCATATTCTGGTGCACTGTCCCACTTTGACTGCCCAGCCACGAAATCTTGGGTTACCCGACTCGTTGCCGCTAATTTTATCTGACACCGCCTCATCGGCTGATTTAGTTTTACATTTTATTCGTGATGGTGGGTTTTATCATTTGACCTAAGTTGTAGTGCATGTACTTTGTCCCTCTGTGTCCTCCACCCTAGTGCTTCTAGGGTGGAGGTTTTAATGTGTTGCAAAGTGGCTGGCTTCTCCTTTTTTTCTCCCCCTCATGGCCAACCAGCCATGGTAATCTGCTTTGTTGTTTCAATCTCTTCAACCTATTCCTTTCATTCTGTTTTGAGTTGTCAGTCTCATTTGTTTTATTCTCACACTTGGGGCATTGTTTTATTTGGAACAAGGGACTGATGACCTCATAGGGTTTGGTCCCCCCCTCCCCCCGTCTTTTAATTCAACCAACCACCTTTGATGGGGTAGGTGATGTTTATGACTAGACTTGAATAGGTGGTGATGGAAGAATGTATGGCACAGGTCATGCATCTAGATCTTTTACAGGGATATGATCCATGAGGTATTCATTTATTTAAATATCAGTCTGTAGTGAAATGCACAACATTTAACTTTCATCTGAAACCCATCCTCCACTAACATTACTTTTAGTGTTGAAAACAAAAATCAGAGTAAATTGTTCATATGAATACTTCACACACTGGACAGAGTCTTTGTATTTAAACATAGTAATACTTCATTTTTCCATTTTCTTACACTCATTACACTATGGGTATTGTCCATACTATATTTTGTCTCTTCCCACACCTTCCTCCACTCATTGGATGGCAGTTTTGTCCGGTGGTAAAACACTCGTGGGGTTCCGTGACGAACATCAGTTTTGTATGTAGTTAACAAGGAGAAAGGAGTTGCAACATACAGTGAAACCCTGCTTTTACACTTTTCAAGGGGCTTCAAAAAATGGTGTAAAATGTAGGAAATAACGTTTTAAGCTGTAAAGTTATGTATAGGATACCCCTTTGCATTTTCGCACTTTACGTATGCTATGTGTACATAAAAGGCATCAAAACAGTTGCGAGGGACTTGTTTATTATCTAATAAAGGTTTATTTTCTAGTAAAAACTGCTGATGTAACTGGAACTGATAACTGTCTGGGAAGTAAAAACGTTTGACTCAATTTCAGATGTCACAATCAATGCTTTTGAAAACCTGCAGCTGTCATTCATTATTTAAATAATGAAATATTCCACTAGTTAGGTATTTTTTCATGCTTAGCGCAATGTGTTGTGATAATTTTTTCTCATTGTCAAGTGCAAATATGTAAATGAGTATTTTGTGTGGTGTTTGAATATGTATTATTCTGTGTCTCTTGCACTGTAGTCATCTTTTGAGGTTATCAGGTACTGTTGCTTCTCATTTATGTGGAAAACCACACACATGCAAACTATCACTCACATAGTTTGTTTGTGTAACATCACAAAAAATACATACGTAAATACTGCACTGGACAGCGAGAATAGATTCTCGAAACACTTTTTGTTCAGCTTGAAAAAAATATGTAATCATTGCTGTGTTTAAACTAAAAACATTTGAGCAATGCAAAGTGAATGACAGTGTCAACTACTGCTAGAAGTGGCCAAATGCCGAAACACGCTAAGTATGGTTCGACAAAGGTGTCACGATAATCACAACAATCACGAAACTGCATTTGTGGAGTAGAGACATTTGGCAAGTGGTTGTGATTGGTCATGAATCTTTATTCGAACGAACTTGCTTACTCCCATCAGCCAAGTAGAGCTTGGCAGCAGTGGGAAATACAGCACAAATTGTTCCAACTTTTACATGTTTACTGGTTCAAATCTGCTGAGTAGAATGCCCTGGTGTCAAGAAACTTAACCACATAATATTTGTAAACACTACTGGACGGCCAACATCCTGCCAGTGTCATTTTTTTTCTCCAGGAACATTTTTTCGTAATTTGTAAATCACGTGAAAATTATCAATATGTTGACACAAAATTGGGTGCATATTAACATATGGACATAGGAAATTTGATGGGAATGATAAAAAATGTCGTAAACGGTGGGAAAATGTTAATTCTGGAAACATAAAAGTGGGGTTATACTGTATGTAAAATTAGGACCCAAAGTGTAGATCAGATTCTAAAGCATTTGCTTGTGAGTTGTTATAAAAGAATACTTCTCTAACAGTTTATAGATCTCCTCTAGGAAAATTTCACCGGTTTTTGAGAAATGTATTATTGAGCAAACTACCAGACACGAAGAAACAGTTAGTAGTTTGTGGAGATTTCAATGTAGATTTGAAAATACACAGACAGGAAAAATGAACTGCGAGCATTATTTGTGAATTTCAAGTACTTTCGATAGCCAGTTTTCCATCTCAAGAGTAGCAAGATATTAGGACACTGATTGGTAACATTTTTATGGATAGTGCTCAGGCCGAAACATTTACTGTGTACACAGTTGTTTAATATACTATCTGATCATGATGTAATGGTAATAAACAATATGACAACTTACAGATGTGAAGAAGGTTCATAGAAAGCAGTGAGGCTTATTTGTGAGAACAGGTACTAAGTGTAAGTTAAAATAGGTGGTATGGAATGAGGTACATCCAGAAAGAGGTGCTAATGTCAAATTCACTGTATTGCATAGTAAATTTGTGTCAGTATTGGAAAGTTGCTTTCCTAAAAAGTTAACCAGAAAAACCATTAAACGGGTAAAGCCATGGAAAACTAAGGGAATTAAAATATCGTGTTGGAGGAAGAGGGACCTTATATAAAGGCCAAAGTAAGTCAAGATCCGACATTACTTGCATGCTACAAAAATTGTGTCTTATTTTAATAAGGAAAGTCATTAAAATGTCAAAAGTACGTACAAAAATTAATAATATAGATATTAAGATAAAAACTATATGGGATATTATCAAATAAGAGACAAGATAACTAGGTGGTGTACAAAATATTATAACAAACTAAATGAGGATGTTCTTTCTGATAATTCATCAATTTTGAGTACTTTTAACTGTCTTCTTCTAAATTTAGCAGCAAAAATAGGATTAAATGGTTCAGTTGAAGAAGCAAGAGAATATATTACAGTGTCATTTACAAAACTTTCCACAACTGGATGTGACACTTCAAAATTATTATGATTAAAAAAAAAAAAAATCAAATGACGTCAGTGGAATTTCAAACAGAAGTCTGAAAAACCTGTTCCAACATAACAAGTAATGTTCAGGGAATTTTTCCACAGATTAAAATACAAGATTGTTAAACCTCTATATTAAAAAATGACAAGAAAGGCTATCTTTTTCCAAAATACTCGAAAAAGTAATGTACTCAGGCGTAGTCTCACATTCAAGTAGAAACAATTTTGCATATCACTGTTTACATTCCAGAAGCGTTGCTCAAATGAGAGTACTGTTTATACATTCACTCACAAAATATTAGAAACCTTTAATAATAGATCATCAGCAGGTGTTCTTTTTGTGACCTCTCTGAGGTGTTTGGTGGTGTCGATCGTGTTGCTCTCATATAAGGTGGGGGGGGGGGGGGGGGGGAGGGGGCTCAACAATTTTCCTCTAACTGTGTCGATAGAAGTGGGTAGATGCCCCTTTTAAGTTCCTAGATTATGTCAGCAGTGGGCTATAGGAAAAGAGAAAATCCTGTCTAAAGATTTTCAAGTACAGTGTCATGAATTATTGAGCAGCAATAATGAAGTAAGTGGTGTGGCACAGTCGTCAAGCATTTGTTCGTCAGGTTTGTTGTATAGACCCTGATACCAAATCTTTGTAATTTATTATGAAATTATCATTCAGAATTTCAACAATGTGCTCTGCAATTGCTTGATGGGTAGCTGTTGCTACCAGACCAACAGACGCAGGATGATTGTCGGTAATCAAACAACTGTTTTATAAATTGAAAAAGACAAAGAGCAATGGAGAATTTTTTAAAATCTTTTCCCAAGGTTATATTTTAAACAATAGCCTTACTGGTAGAAAATTCTTGTTCAGTTTCCAGTTCCCAATAAAATATTGATTTTTGTGTAAAATCATCGCAAATATATGGTAAGATGCTGTTACCAAACAGCAGAGACCATTACAAAATGTCGGAAAACAGGTATAGTAAGGGCCACCTATAGGGGATTTGAAACAGCTTCCAGATCCATGTGCTCTCAATGTGCAAAAGAGAACAAAGGAAAAGCAGAAAGGGGCGTATGATGAAAACAGAACATTGCTATTGAAGAACAGTTGAAATTATAAAGTGTCGGAAACGTGTCATTTAAGAAAATGCCTGTTTAAATATATTTCTTGAAATTATTTTGTCGTAACTAAATTGAATACATTAATTTTACGTATGGGTCATTCCATGTCAGTTCAACCAGGGGCTCCAGCTCATAGTCTCAGATTTGACTGAATTTCAGTACTCTAATTCTAGCATGTGTGGAACACTCGTGTACAAAGTATTAGTTTCCCCTGCCAATTATTTCCAGAATTATGACTTGTGAAAGAAGGTGGCGTGACCCGGAAATTCCAACCCGCATCTGGCAATCTATCTTCAGACCCAACTTCAGGTCTTAATAACTTTGGAACTATTCCACACAGTCCAGTGAAATTTTTCAACCCAATAACATCCATTTGGAGAACACACTCCACGAATCAAAACACCAACAACATATTTCTGAGGGAAAATAAGCAATTCCAAAATGTGATTAAAAAAATGTAATACGTGAAAAGGTACATATTGTAGGTGCCCTCTATGCCAAATATAATTCACTCAAAAAGGGTATAAATTTTTTTGTGGTAAGATTGATGTGGCTTAAACACACACAGAACTCATCATGCTCATATTAGTCACAAAAACTGAGTTACATGCACACGAAAATACAAAAATTTGAAAAATTACCTGAAAAACATGGATTTTCAAAGTGTGGTAGCACAAAAGGGACAAGTGGTATCCAAGCCAAATTTCACACACTGCATAAGGAGATCATAATGATATATATCTCAAAATTTCAGCATGTTATTGCAAGACATTTGTGTACAATGGAAGTTGACAGATGTATTTGGTGATGCGGCCATTGTTCCACAACACAATTTTGTAAAAACATATCGTAAACTATTCTGCCTCTTCTTATCCTCTCCCACAACTGTTTAATCACTAAGCAACAACATATAGACAGATTAACACAACCGATCATTAATGTTTACTGCACCTTAACTGCTAAAAACCAGTCGATTGTGCTTCAAACAGAAGTTCTCCCACACTTTAGCTACTGTACTCTGTAGATTGAGTGGCAAATTGTACTGTCTTCCTGACACTGTGGTAGGAACTGGAACTGTCATAAGAATATGTTCAAAAGGAATCAAACACCTGTCTGCCAAACGTGGTCAATGAAATGATCTTGCTGGTCCTGCTGGTGCCATGAAGTTCACAAATACATCACCTTCTGCTTCACAGCACTCTGCAACACATCCTAAGTACCATTTGTCATCATAAACAGCAATAACATAGCAACCTGGTTGTATGCTGCTGCTTTTGCTTCTGAATCCTGAGTCAGACACACTGTGAAGGAACATGTTGTGCATGAACCTATAGTTATAAGCTGACAGTCTGCTCATGTGCACATTGTCAGAGTCCGCTGGAGAGAAGTGATGATAGCTCCTTGTGCCTGCAACAGTTTTAACGTGTTCTAGTCTGCTTTTTAGCAACTCTTCAACTGATTTCACCTCATATTTCAAAACATAGAATGATTGTATGCCAGAGATATTTTTCTGTACCCAGGTGAATAATTGAAGAGGTGTTAGAATGTGACCTTCTGTAGAGTGCTGCAGACTAGCTCGTGATGCCATGCGCTTAATGCTAGCACCAATACCATCACATACATTTTTACCATGACTTGTTGCAAAAAAATTCCATTCTTTGTGAATCTGAAAATCATGGTAATGCATGCATAAATTTTTGAGATTTTTACAGTTTTTGTACTGACTAGCTGCCCCATCACTGAAGTATTTCACAAAATGTATGTGAGGCAGCTTGTTTTTCACATATGCCATGACAGTGTGAATGTGGACATGAACTGCAGTGGCATCATGAATTAAACAGTCACTGAAAACGCACAGGTGTTCACCTCTACAGTAAATCGCAAATGGCTGGAGAGTTGGTTGACTGTTGTGCTAATGATATCCTCGGATGGCATCTTCAACTATAAATGCATAATTTTCGGAAAAGTCTAGTATTACTATAATTTCATCTTGTTTCAAATTATCCTTACAAAACTGGAGATAAGCCGATTGTGCTGTTGCTGTGAAGCTGTGTGTGGTCAGTTTGTCCGTTTTTTGACAACACATTTTTCAACAAAATCTTCCACTGTACTTTGCTTTGTTTCAAGACTTGTGCAATCCATGTACGTCCATGGTTTATAAGAAAGAAGTTCAACGTCATCCATAAGGAGTTCACCATACAGTTTGTTATTCACGTGTTCTGCAAGATTTGCCTTACCAGGGACACTTTTCACACCTGTGTATTATGCACTGGTAGGAACTGATGTCACACACTAGCAGTTTCACTGCACCTTTGTATAATCCAGACCAGAATCCTGTATAGCAGCAAACATCAGCTTAGCATTTTGATGGGTCTCACATACACAAACGTTGTGTGTGCCCCCTTGCACTTACAGGCACAACCCATTTTGGCCGAAGATTGAAAAAAGATGATAAACCTACTTTGGTTTTGGGATACTTTTCCTTGAATTCTACATATAGTTCTCATACGTTGCATAGCAACAGTCTTTTTTGCATCTGTACACGTACATTTCCCACTTTCACCATTACATAGTCTTTTTTTTTTTTTTTTTTCTCCAGGCATTATTTGGCTGTAGTCATTATTTTCATAAAACTCCGACACTAGCACCTTTATTTCGGAACTCAATTGCTTACCCTGAGCCTGTTGAAGTTGTGGAAGCACTCTTTGGGTTGCTTGCATTACCATATATTTAGAAACATTGAATTCCTTTGCAAGTGTAGTCAATAGACCAGGTGGTAGGTGCAAGGGTAAGAATAGCTACTTTTTTCTGGTGTGTGGATATGGCACATTTTTCTTTCAAATCGTGCACAATTTTGTCCAAATCAGAGCATTTCTGGCATGATTTCTGTTCCTTTGGAGCAGATAGTTCTTCCTCTTCCACCATTAGTGTGTCAGCTATTTTGTGTTTTAATTCCATTTGAGCTTCTTGTAGTTTTCTTCTACCGAAGCTGGGCCTGTCTCTTTTCCCAACTTTGTGTGTCTTCATGGGAGACAAAACAAGAGCAGTCACTGAAGTATTTAATTGCTCATCTGCTGTGGTTGTAGGTGGCTGATACTCTTCGTCACTGTCATGTAAATTATCAGAATGTTCTTCATTTTTTAGCAGTGTAACGTACCTGGAATATAACTTTTGTCCTGGTTTCATGTTAAGTCCCATGCACTGATTCACTTTCAATACTGATTTTATATCGATTTCTCTGAGGCTACACTTCACTGTCTTTTTATGAATCCGAAATGGATCAAAACAACTTCTTTGTAGGAAAGAATACTTATCCAGAAACACTTTCATGTGATGATACGATAACAACCACTAAAGTTTCTTGGAACTGTACTTCTTGTGCCCACAGGGTGTATCCTAGATCTCCATAGCAACAAATCTTGGTCCGATTCATCCAGATCATACAGTACAAAGCGAATGCCACATTTTCTTCCATATGTTGTTTTATGACATTCAGATGCTTGTGCTCTACCAATACTGCAACTTGTTTGAACAAAAGCACCACTAATACACTTCTGCCTCCATACTGACTTTCCACAACAGTACTGACCTGTCTGAACTAGAATCTTAACAACATAAGTAACCTGTAATTGTTGCTCGTTTCCTTTGTTGCTCCTGCGTAACAATGACTCATTCTGTCCCTGAAAACTACCATTGTTTAACTTTCTGTTGCCTAATGGTTCCCAACAATTGCTGCAGCTTTATCTGAAACAAGCTGTCTGCATCATCACTATTATTTTCTAAATCCTGTTAAAAGAAACGTAACCAAATACATCTCTGTCAACTTTTATTGTACACAAATGCCTGCAATAATAAGTTGAAATTTTGCCACATATTATATTATGGTCTACTTATGCAGTGTTTGAAATTTGGCTTGGATATCAATTGTCCCTTTTGTGCTACCACACTTTGAAAAATCCATGTTTTTCAGGTAATTTTTCAAATTTTTGTATTTTAGCGTGCATGTAACTCTGTTTATGTGACTGATATGGGCAAGATAAGTTCCGTGTGTGTTTAGGCCACATTAAGCTTCCCACAAAAAAATTTATACCCTTTTTGAGTGAATTATAGTTGTCATAGAGGGCACCTACAATATGTACCTTTTCACGTATTACATTTTTTTAATCACATTTTGGAATTGTTTATTTTCCCTCAGAAATATGTTGTTGGTGTTTTGATTCATAGAGTGCGTTCTCTAAGTGGATGTTACTGGGTTGTAAAATTTTCACTGGACTGTGTGGAATAGTTCCAAAGTTATTAAGACCTGAAGTTGGGTCTGAAGATAGATTGCCAGATGCGGGATGGAATTTCCGGATCACGCCACCTTCTTTCACAAGCCATAATTCTGGAACTAATTGGCAGGGGAACTGAAAATTTTGTGCATGAGTGTTCCGCACTTGGTAGCATTGGTGTGCTAAATTTCAGCCAAATCTGAGACTATCAACTGGAACATTTTCTCAAATTGGTTGAAATGACATGGAATGACCCATATACAAATTGGACTGTCTAAATATATTTAAATTTTATAATTAATAGTTTAATATTGCAAGGAATAAAATAAAATGAAAAAAAAAAAAAAAAAGGTCGTGGTAGCAGCAAGATCGAACACAAGCCATTGAATTGACAGTCAGTGAGCTTGACCACTACATTATACCACTGACTTGATGATGCTCAAAACTCCTACATATTTTGTTTGAAAATCTTTAGCGAGTGTTTTCTCTTTTCCTACCACCTACTCAGTTGAGATACTCTATGAACTTGAAAGGGGCATCTACCTGCTTCTATTCATACAGTTTGAGCCATATAGCTGAGCCCTGTCATGCACCCTTCCCTTTTTAGGGAAACTTAATACTTTGAAATGAATTTTCTGATTGTAAATTTCTTGATATCATCTGTACTTGGTATAGATCTGGTACCAAATAATGACACACAAAAATTTGTGCCAGACTAGGACTCAAACACGAATTTCACACTTATTGTGAGCGATCACCTTAACCACTTCGGCTACCCATGCATGCTCCTCGGGCCTACACAAATTTCCACATGTCACATTGTCTACATTCATTATTGTAGTCCACTAAATTCATCACCGTATGTCGCTATTAAGTAGTAGTTCTGTACATAATACAGCTTATGTCAAGGAATTCACAGTCAGCAAATTAGTTTCAAAGTATTTCATACAGATGTGGGTTGTCAAAAGTGTCTTTTCTTTCAGACACCCATGTAAGAAATCATAAGTTTTATGAAATAGGTGACCTTACACACATCTGGTTTGAATCAAACTTAACAAATGAAATGCAAAAAGTTGTGCTAAAGAACCCGGACAGTGTTGAAAGAGTAGAAAATTTCAGTGACTGGGGGAAGATTGCAAAGGGAGTCCCACAGGGTTCACTTTTGTTCCTTATATATGTGAATGATCTTCCATTAAAGTCATCAAGCAGGATTGGTATTTCTGAGATGATACAAATGTTGTAAGAAATCCCATTAGAGAGAAATCAATGGTGTTTTTCAAAGAATACTGACTGTGGTTCTTTGGTAATTGTCCCTCCGTAAGTTTTGAGAAAACACACTATGTTCAATTCTGTACAAAAAAAAAAAAAAAAAGTCGTAGCAACAGTTGATGTAGCACCTGAACAGGATTCAGTAAATACGGTAGAATGCTCCAAATTTTTGGGTGTACATACTGATGAAAATTTGAATTGGAAGAAGCATGTTACTGAGCTTCTCAATCAATTAAGTTCAGCTACGTTTGCTCTTCATATAATTACTAGTCTTGGAAACAAATGCATCAACTTCCTGAAATATTTTGCATATTTCCTCTCAATAGTGCCTTATTTAATAATTTTGTGAGGTACACACCACTTAGAAAGAAAATACTGTTTGCAAAAAAAAGCAAGCACTAACAATAACTTCCGGTGTTCATTCATGGCCATCCCGTTGTTACAGATAAACTCGTTATAAGCGATAGTTATGTTCCACAGAATCACTATGCATACCGGGTTTGCAAAACTGTAAAATATTGAATTAGGTTCACATTTACTTACATACAAAGTATTAGTATTTTTACCAAAAATAATCATAATTTTCCTGAAACTCACTTAAATGCAAAATTTATATGGTTCAGAATTTAACACTGAAATACACTATAATACACTAAACGATTATGCCATGTCTAGTGAACTCCCAGCCAGCTTTTGTCATAACTGTTTAATGCCCCAGGATTTTCAGAGTTATATGATGATTGTAATTTGAATTCCCTACAGCATTTCCTCTAAAAAGAAGGGTGCATCGATCTTTGGCAGCATTAAATCAAGGTGCTGTTTTTTCTTCAATAGAAATGAATATGTGATTGGGAATTTGTTTCTAAAATAAGTCAATTTTACCAAGATTGATTGAAAACCTACTTCACAGTATAACCATTTTCCTGTTAATTATTTTAAACCTCTTCTTAAATTCCTTGGCTCAACTTCGTCTGCCACAGTTGCCTCTCCCATGATTTTAACAATGTACTCACCTTTCTCATAGTGATCCAAAACTTCTCTCTTTGTTTCTAATGAGTAATACTTCTGTACACACAGCAGAAGATCCACATTGACATATGCAAACACATTACTGCTTCAGCGTCCTATTAAGGAATGGCAGTACTGGACTTAAAACTAAAATCGTGTTAATGTGAAAATATAGATAACAAATCCACATATAACGGGATCTACCCATGCTTCTTCAAGGAGTTACGCATTTCAACTGCACCATCACAGTACACATATATGTTAATGAAATTTTCTATAAATAATCCATCATAATTTGAGAAGAACAGTTACATTCATATGCGCAACACTAGGGGGGAAAACGACCTTTATTACCCGTTACTAAAGCTTTCAGTGGATCAGAGTTCAATATGCAGCAACAAAATTTTTTGATGATTTGCCCAATATCGTAAAATGTCAGACAGGTTTTAAATCTAGTCCAAAATCTTTTTTTCTAGACAAGTCCTTCTATTCCATGGACGAATTTCTATTTAAAAACTGGCAGCCTGTCCTCTTTTTTAAATATAGTTGCATGAGGGATCAAAAATGTGTGTTCACAGTACTGTTCTTCCTATACTCTCATACATGCTGTTACCATTACATGCATAAGTGTTGCATGGTGCTCTACATGATAAAAAATACTTGAATTGCCAATAATAATGTAATTGGTTGGACGTCAAGAATTATTTTGTTTCACCATTGTGTCTTCAGAACCGTTCATAAATAATTATGAATGAAAATATAGTATTTTAAACATAGCTGCACAACAGCAACGGTTCCACGTAATAAAATTATAAACAGCCGACCAGTTGCAATGGATAAAGAATTCTTTACCTAGGTTTAACAAATTTAAATTTGTCTTCTTCAGAAGGTGGCCTAAGGACAATGAACATCATAGCTTACATTAGAAAGGTATGAAACTTAAGTCAAGAATAGATTTTAACACAAATTAGAGAGCTCTTGCATTACAAAAATATTGAGAACGACGACTGGTACTTACAATTTTACATCAGTATGGACTGATGTATCATCGCCGTTTTTACAAATGTATGCATAGATCCATTTGTCAAAATTAAAATATAGCCCTAGAAATAGGGTTTGTCACGTAAATATAAATTAGTACATGGATGTCGCAGAGCTCACAATCGACTGAGTGTAATCGGCCAGCATAGTTACTCTGCGGCCAGGGAAGGTGGCACTCATGGCACGAACCATGTGCCGATTGGCGTACAAAAGCAACGTGTAAATTATCAGTATTAATAACGTCCTTAGATAAAGTAACAATTTACTTTATCTAAGGATGTTATTAATACTGATAATTTACACGTTGCTTTAGTACGCCAGTCGGTACATGGTTCGCCCTGGCCGCAGAGTAACTACGCTGGCTGATTACACTGTCGGTTGTGAGCTCTGCGACATCCATGTACTAATTTATATTTACGTGACAAACCCTATTTCTAGGGCTATATTTTAATTTTGACAAATGGATCTATGCAGACATTTGTAAAAACGGCGATGATACATCAGTCCATACTAATGTAAAATTGTAAGTACCAGTCGTTGTTCTCATATTTTAGTAATGCAAGAGCTCTCTAATTTGTGTTAAAATCTATTCGTGACTTAAGTTTCATACCTTTCTAATGTAAGCTATGATGTTCATTGTCCTTAGGCCACCTTCTGAAGAAGACAAATTTAAATTTGTTGAAACCTAGATAAAGAATTCTTTATCCATTGCAACTGGTCGGCTGTTTATAATTTTATTACGTGGAACCGTTGCTGTTGTGCAGCTATGTTTAAAATACTGAAATTCCTGCCCGCCGAGGTATCAAAAGCTGCAACCAGGTACATGGACATCAAATTAAAAATTGTGAAAGCAGGTATGGCTATCGACTTCAATCAACAGTGCCTAGATAAAGACATTACCCCTGATTATGTGAAGGCGTACTTAAACTTTAAACAGTGTAACAAAGTGCCTTCTGTTAAAAAGAAATTAGTGTGTTCAGTCATTTCGGATAGCACAGTGAATTTGTACAAGAAAAAAGATATTCTTAATAGTGAAGCCTACTGTATACACCTATTTTTAACTAAAGCCTTTAAAGATCAATGTAATTTCCAAATTGACCACCTGTGGAATAGTATTAATGAATGGCTCTTTAATCGTAAAGACGAAATCAAGGCCAGACGTGAAAGAAAGTTGTTGGAGTTTAGTAATAGGACCACAAGTAAAAATGTTAATACAGCAGCCAATAGTGTCAAACATCAATTTTACGAAAGAATACTGAATAAAACCAATATTACTTTTATGCAGGCTGAGAATGACTTGTTATGTAAAGGCCTTAAATATAATTTGCCTGCTCAACTCGATAAATATCCAGTTATCTGTAATCTTATTGTAGATCTTAAAATTAGTTTAGAATCCCTGAAATTAGAGAAAACTGAGCAAGTCAAATGTGCCTATGAATGTAATAACATAATAGAAAAAGAAATTAAATTATTTCCTAATGGGCAGTTGGGCGAATATAGTATAGTAAAAAGCATTAATCGTAAGCTTAGAGAACACGACGCCTTAGTCACTAAGAGTGACAAAGGAAACACCGCTGTCGTGGCTTATAAAAATGAATATATAGAAAAGACTGTAAAGTTTTTTGAGGAAAATGACATCACTGACAAGGGAACATCCCCATCGCACCCCCCTCAGATTTAGTTATAAGTTGGCACAGTGGATAGGCCTTGAAAAACTGAACACAGATCAATCGAGAAAACAGGAAGAAGTTGTGTGGAACTATGAAAAAAGAAGCAAAATATACAAACTGGGTCGTCCATGCGTAAGATATGCAACATTAAGGGCAATGTCAGGCGAGGAGTGCCGTGGTCCCGTGGTTAGCGTGAACAGCTGCGGAACGAGAGGTCCTTGGTTCAAATCTGCCCTCGACTGAAAATTTTACATTCTTTATTTTCGCAAAGTTATGATCTGTCCGTTCGTTCATTGACGTCGCTGTTCACCGTAATAAGTTTAGTGTCTGTGTTTTGCGACCACACCGCAAAACCGTGTGATTAGTTGACGAAAGGACGTGCCTCTCCAATGGGAACCGAAAACATTGATCGCAAGGTCATAGGTCAACCGATTCCTCCACAGGAAAACACGTCTGATATTTTGTATACGACACTGGTGACAGCATGTGCGTCACATGACAGGAATATGTTGTCGACCCACCTAACTAGTACACTTGGCGAATGGGTGAAAAGATTCTTCTACCTTGCCCGATTTAGGTTTTCTTGTGGATGTAATAATCACTCCAAAAAATGTGATGAAAACATAAGAGTTTTTCACATAAACTGAAAATAAAAAGTTAAAATTTTCAGTCGAGGGCAGATTTGAACCAAGGACCTCTCGTTCCGCAGCTGGTCACGCTAACCACGGGACCACGGCGCTCCTCGCCCCATATTGCCCTTAATGTTGCATATCTTACGCATGGACGACCCAGTTAGTATATATTGCTTATTTTTTCATAGTTCCACACAACTTCTTCCTGTTTTCTCGATTGATCTGTGTTCAGTTTTTCAAGGCCTATCCACTGTGCCAACTTATAACTAAATCTGAGGGGGGTGCGATGGGGATGTTCCCTTGTGAGGTTACCGTAGATCCAACCGCGGAATTGCAAAATGAAATCCGGCGTACTTTAGCTAGTTCTGTCAGCCTGTTCAATAACTTCCAAAAGAAAGGCCTTATAAATATGAACCCAAAACCACCCTTGCTCAGAAGTCAGTTTAAACTGCACAAACAAAATCACCCGATTCGCCCTGTAGTGAATGGAACAGGTAGTCCACATCACACACTTGCTAGGCGCCTCCATTTTAAAATTAAAGATGATTTCACATTTGAAAATAATTTTTCTGTTAAAAATAGTAAGGAATTAATTAACAATATTCAAACTGTAAGATGTACACCTGACACTAGACTGGTGTCCTTTGACATCGTCAGTCTTTATACAAATGTCTCGGTTGATGAAATCATAGCCCTTGTAAAAAAGAATCTTCTCAAACATAAAAAACTAAGTGAAATTCAGATTGCGGAACTGATTGGTTTGCTTAAGGTCGTTTTAAAATACAATTATTTCACGTTTAATGGGAAAATGTATGTGCAACCAGATGGTCTAGCAATGGGTAGCCCCCTCGCCGGTATTTTAGCAGATGTTTTTATCAACACCCTGGAAATAACGTTCTTCAATTCAAGTTCTGAATTACGCCAAAAAATCCGCTATTATGCACGTTATGTTGACGACATTATCATTGCTTTTGATGGTACTGATCATGAGTTAGAGCTTCTCTTCAATGCTTTCAATGGTTTACATGAAAAGATTTCCTTCACAAAAGAACTTCAGAATGAAAAAGGTGAACTTAACTTCCTCGATTTAACAATTTCTATACAGGATAGTTCCTTCAATTTCAATATCTTCCGTAAGGAAACGTATTCAGATAATGTCATCCCTGCTGACTCAACTCATCCAAAAGCTCATAAACTGGCGTTTTTTCATTCTGCCATTCACCGAATGGTAACTACTCCTTTATCACCGGCTGATCAACAAAAGGAATTGACTGTCATCAAAGCGATTGCGGCTAATAATGGGTACAATCAGAATATGATCGATTACTTGTTCAATAAGAAAATTTCCCAAAACTGTTCGACTTTGAGCAACAACCTCCCCACTGATAGCAAAGAAGCTAAAAAATTTATTTCCATTCTTTTCTTGGGTAACATATCGTATAGGATTAAACGTCTTCTAAAGAAAAAATATAACTGTAACGTCTCCCTCTCTACAGATAACAGTTTAAAAAGAAATCTTGTACATTCAGTAGAGATTGCCAGCGATTGGTTTTCCAATTCAGGTGTTTACAAACTAACCTGTAATAACTGCCCTTCATATTATATTGGTCAAACAGGCAGAGCTGTGAAAACAAGATATAAAGAACACCTATTAGGTAAAAAGGGAGCGAATATACACTGCTCTACTTTTGCTGAACACCTCTTGATAGCCGGCCATACGCCTAAACAGTTAGAAGACACGGTTATCCTACACAGACAAGTCAAAGGGCGTAGACTAGATCTGTGGGAAGAGTTACAAATTTTTAAACATCTAGAGCTCAAAGACGGTAATATACTGAACGACCAGTTGAACCTTGCTTGTAGACAATTTTTCGAAGGCTTTAAACTTGTACTGTTTATGGTATAACATTAATGCTGGTAACCTCAGTGGTCTATTTTCTCAGGAAGCTATGATGCACTTTCAAATCTTTAAGCTCACTACCCTTTATGTAATGTGGTTTTCTCACGATGTATGGCTGCCACTACTTCGGCCCTTATGTGATTTTGTCTGGCTCTAAAACATTGGTTCCCTGGGAATGTGTATTAACTGGATTGTGGACCAGGGTTCGTAATTCTGTCTTAAGAGCCATTATTGTCAGTTTTAAAGTTCTGACATATACACCGTGTGTGGGCTTCACTAATATAGTAATGTAATTTTTATATTCTGGCTGTATATGCCACTGTACGTAACTCTCTCGGCGTAAGCGCCACCTGCCTTTTTCATGTATAACTACATTAATTGTACCAAGGCTCCCATACTGTTATAATGGGAGTGTTAAACGCTTTCCTTCTTTTTATTGTTACTTTATCTAAGGACGTTATTAATACTGATAATTTACACGTTGCTTTTGTACGCCAATCGGCACATGGTTTGCGCCATGAGCGCCACCTGCTCTGGCCGCAGAGTAACTACGCTGGCCGATTACACTCTGTCGGTTGTGAGCTCTGCAACATCCATGTACTAATTTATATTTACATGACAAACCCTATTTCTAGGGCTATATTTTAATTTTGACAAATGGATCTATGCAGACATTTGTAAAAACGGCGATGATACATCAGTCCATACTAATGTAAAATTGTAAGTACTAGTCGTCGTTCTCATATTTTTGTAATGCAAGAGCTCTCTAATTTGTGTTAAAATCTATTCTTGACTTAATTTTCATACCTTTCTAATGTAAGCTATGATGTTCATTGTCCTTAGGCCACCTTCTGAGGAAGACAAATTTAAATTTGTTGAAACCTAGGTAAAAAATTCTTTATCCATTGCAACTAGTCGGCTGTTTATAATTTTATTAATGAAAATATACTTTATTCTGTTAGAGTTTCATTGTGTTCTGGGGATGGTATTAAAAGGGGAAAAAAGAGAATACATTTAAATCTATAATTCTGTTAAGCTGTTGAAATGCATTCATAAACTTTCTTATTAGACAGATGCCTCCACTCCTGGCATTCATGCATTCATTTATTCATTCGCTTAAAAGTTTCTAGTGTAACACACATCATTACATTTAAATCAGAAACCTATCAAGAGTGAGTATTACTTTTATCAACTAAGACATCTTAATGAAAGAGATCTCTAACTAGTATTAGAGGTTATGGATACTGTGTTAAGGATGGGCATAAAATGGAAATTAACTCAAAAATACAAATATATATTTGCTCCAAAACACTAAAATGGCCCATTAAAGAGCTATTGATGATTGATGTGGCGAAGTGAGCATATAGACAAAAGCAGATAGCAAAGATGATTGATTGATCATGGAAGTCCACAGTACTGAGATATAAAATACAGTTCTTAACACATTCAATTCTACACAGGGTATTCTTTGGAAATGCATCTTGTTATGATAGTTTCAAATTAATTATAAAATCTACAAAGCAACTCAGTATGTTATACAAGCATTACAAAGATAGTGGACCGGAAATCAAATTACACAAAAGCCATGGACAAAAGTGGTAGCGAAGTAACAATCACTACAATGATGATTACAAATCAGTTGTAACAGTATAAAACGAATTAGAACATACCATTGGGGAATGTCCAGTGTTTGATTTAAAATTCCCACCAGTCTTAAAGATGGCCATATGTTCGATGCTGTGGGAAACCTATCTCTATTTGGCAACATTGAATTCAACTGGCAGCAGCAGTGCACCGATGCGACAAACATGAGTTGCAGGAATTCACAAGCTTGCTAAAATTCTCTCTCTCCTGCCCCCCCCTCCCCTTCCCACCTCGTTATAAACCCAGAACACTGTTTAGCCTATGATACTTTATTGCAATCTATCAGTGAACTTGAACTGAAAATATTTGTATTATCAGTAACAGTACAATATTTTTGTTAGTAGCTATTTTCGTTATGGAAAAAAATAAAAGGTATTTATATGATGTGGGCTATAAATTGAAAGTAATAGAATATACTGAAGAGCATGTGAACAGAGCAGCTGAGTGTATTTCGGCCCTCCACCAACAGAAAAAAACCATTCTTGGGCTTCTGGACACACCAGCTATGTATATAGTGTCACATGGGACCTACTTATATAGCATAGGCCCCTTGATTGAATTACAGGGTTGCAATTCTTCTAGAAAACCTGGAATTCTCAGGGACTTGTGCATTTGTAATCTACCGTATTTACTCGAATCTAAGCCGCACTCGAATCCAAGCCGCACTTGAAAAATGAGACTCGAAATCAAGGAAAAAAATTTTCCCAAATCTAAGCCGCACCTGAAATTTGAGACTGGAAATTCAAGGGGAGAGAAAAGTTTTAGGCCGCATCTCCAGATCTAAACAAAGTTGGTCCATTGTAATATGAGACACAATTTAGGTCGAATGAATGACGATACATCTACAGTAGTTTGGTTCGAGTTGTAAGCTTAGCAGTTAAGCTTTACCAGGTAGCCATTGCTATGCGTCAGGCGCTCCGTCTGTATTTATACGGGTACCCCTCCTTTTTCACTTGCTTCGTTTGGTTTGAATTGATTGCTTATTTTTCTTTCATCTGATAAGTGTCGTTTTCTTTGTTATAGGTGTTTACGTCACTCTAAGCTGAAAATTCATTACTGTACTGTGTCATGCATTGTTTGTCGCATTCTGATAGTGCGTGTTTACGACCTGTCGCCGCTCGCGGCATGGCTTGCTTTTGTGCGCGCTACCGCCGCTTACAACTAAAAAGAAAAAGGAAAGAGAGAGAGAGAGAGAGAGAGAGAGAGAGAGAGAGAGAGAGAGGAATCATCTCATTAGCGAAACAATGGCAAGAGACTGCTATTTGTTGTTACTTACACTGCTGCTTTCTTTGATAATGATCAACAAGAACCAAATAATAGACTGCGTATGATAGATGATGTTCTGAACAAGAGTTTAGTGAAAATTTTTCTCCGTTTGAAAATCTTTGCTGATGCCTCTTTAGTACATTACATTCGGCACAGAAATTAGAGTCATCTTAGATTTAAAAATCTAGTCAATTGCTGTGCTTCATTTCTGACTGTATCACTATTAGGCATAAGAATAATACGAATATAAACATGACGTGATATGTATATTCTTCTGCGTTTGCTGTTGTCTCACTCTAGTTTCGTAGTTTATTAGGCAGACAGGATTTAAATGAGATAGCAGCAAACACGAAACAATACATGGCAAAATGTTTATATTCGTATTATTCTTATGGTGAAGAGAATACTGCATGTGATTCGCAATTCATAAAAGTTCCTATTAGCAACCATCTCTTCTCACGGTAGGAAAAAATTCAGAACGTAGAGTTGGCCATATTGACGAGTAAAGCTGGCCATATTGACAAACTTCCCAAAGAGTCTTGCCAGTCGGATTTTCGTAGTACATTGAAATGCTGCTACATTCGAAGATGAACAATATGGAATTTGTATTTACTTCGTTGGATAATGTATGAAAATGCAGTGGTTGAAACTCGGGATGGAGGAAAAAAAGCTCGTCTTCCACCCTTTTTTTTTTTTTTTTTTTTTACTGATGCAGAGGATTTGGTTCCAGTATTTATCTTTGTGCCTACAAAGCATGCCTCTGTAGCGCTACATATATTCGATGGCAGAAGTTAGTTGTGGTGGCACACACCAACATTTTTCACAACTTCCGCTTGCTTTGCACTTGATTCTAAGCCGCAGGTGGTTTTTTGGATTACAAAAACCGAAAAAAAAGTGCGGCTTAGATTCAAGTAAATACGGTAGTATTGAATCTCAGTTTTATGGAGTTACATGAATATTATTCCATCCTCCACTAACCATTAATTTATCAAGAGCTTCTTGATACCTGGAATTCTCAGGGACTTTTTTTCCTAGTTTGAGTACCCATCGTGAATTAGCACTGCCATTTTCCTAACAGCATCGAGTAAGGTTGTGCAGTGGTTAGCACACTGGACTCACATTCGGGAGGACGACAGTTCAAACCTGCGTACAGCCATCTTAGGTTTTCTGTGATTTCCCTAAATTGCTTCAGGCAAATGCCAGGATGGTCCCTTTCAAAGGGTACGACCAACTTCCTTCCCTATCCTTCCCTAATCTGATCGTACCGATGACCTCGCTGTTTGGTCCACTCCCCCAAATGAACCAACCAGCCAACCTAACAGAGTGGTAGATGGTTAGTTGTAACCCATTTTCCAACATTGTGGCTAATAGGACATTTCACAGACAGTCATCCTGTAAATAATGAAATAACGTATGCTATGTATAAAACATTATCCTGACACATTTTATTTTATCCTCTGAGATCTTTTGACCTAATGTCCTCTCTCGTTTCCTTTGTAAATAATTGTTCTTATGAAATACTACTTATCATTAAACAATAATTCATAATAATTCTATTACTCTTAATTTTTCTTATTTTACTATGTGGTGTGTTGCCCCCTAAAAATCTCCTAACACACTCATATTACAGTTTGAGAGGTGTCCATAACTTACATTGTAAGACTTAACATGAAACATATTTATAACAATTCTCCTATATCTTATTTTTCTGGGGAGTACATTGTGCCCTACACATCTCCTAACCTGCTCATATCATCATTCCAGAGGTGAGCATAATTTGTGGTTATAAGAAAGGTCCACACTGTGAGAATGTAAGTATGAGAAAGAGGGACTAAGGTTGTTTTTGCACCGGGTGGCAGAGAAAGAAAGGAAGAAAGGACAAATGTAGGATAATTGGAACTGAAGTTGGGAAGATAAATCCTAAAGACATGTAAACCCATCCAACCTGAAACTGATATCCAGTAAATGACCTACCAAAAATGCAGATGATTCCTTTACATTTTGTTGTTACACATGCTGTTAATGTATGTTGAGGATCATTGTGTATGTAGTTCTTTTACTGTACCTCACAATACTACATCTGTGTGCATGTTGCACAAGCCACTGTACATTGCATGATGGATGATACCATGTACCAGTAGTAGTCATTTCCATTCCTGTTCCATTCAAAAACAGAGCGAGGAAAAATGACTGTCTAAAAGCCTCCATACAAGCCGTAAGTTCTCTCATCTCACCTTCATGGTTCTTATGCGAAATGTATGCTTGCAGCAGGAGTATTGTTCTGCGGTCAGCCTCAAAGTCTGGTTCTTTTAATTTCCACAATAATGCCTCACAAAAAAGACATTGTCTTCCCACCAGATATGCCCATTTCAGTTTACAAAGTACCTCTGTAATACTTGCATTCTGATAGAACGTACGGTTAACAAATATAGCAGCTCGCTTCTGAATTGATTCAATGTCTTCATTTAATCTGACTTGATGAGGATCCCAAACACTTCAGCAGAATCAAGAACGGATCACACTAGCACTTTATATGCTGTCTCCTGTACAGATGAGCTACACTTTACCAAAATTCTCCTTATAAAATGAAGTAGACTTCCTTCCAACCTCATGTGCTCAATCCCTTTCATACTACTTTGCAATGTTACGCCTGGTTATTTAAGCGATGTGATTGTGTCAAGCAGCACGTTACTAATGCTGTATTCTAACCTTGCAGGATTGTTTCTCCACTCACCTGCAGTATACTAATTTTTTTACATTTAGAGCAAGCTACTGTTCATCACACCAACTAGAAATTCCGTTTATGCCATTGTGTGTTCAATTACAGTAACTTAACGACGACATCTTCCCATACACCACAGTTTCATCAGCAAACGGCCATGAATTGCTGCTCACCCTGTCTGTCAGATCTTTTATGTGTACCAGGCATAAGAGCAGTCCCTTCACAGTTTTCTAGGGCACTCCTGATGGTACCCTTGTCTCTGATGAACACTTAATGTTAGGACAGTGTGTACTGGGTTCTATTACTTAAAGTCTTAGCCACTCGCATATCTGGGAACTTAATCTGTAGGCTCAGACCTTCATCAGCAGTCTGCAGTGGTGCACCATGTCAAACGCTTCCCAGAAATCTAGGAATATGGAATCTGCTTCTTGCCCGTAACCCATAGTTTGCAGTATATCATGTGAGAAAAGGTCAAGCTGAGTTTCACACAAACAATGCTTTCCAAAACTGTGCTGATTCATAGACAGATGCTTTTCTGCCTCAAGGAAATTTATTATATTCAAATACATAGTGTCTTCAAGAATCCTGCAGTAGACGTGTTAAAGATATTGGCTCATGATTATGTGGTTCCATGCTTTTACCCTTCTTATATACTGGAGTCACCTCCATGTTTTCCTTCTCTTGAGACTTTGCACTGGGTGAGATATTTGGAATAAATTCAAGTGAAGTAGGGGGCTGGTGTTGCCAAATACTCTCTGTAAAACCAAGTTGGATTCCATGTGGACCTGGCAGTTTGTTTTTAACGCTCTCGGTTGTTTCTCTGTGCCAGGGTTGCCCGTTTCTATGTACTGTATGTGGGAATCTGTGCAGCAGTCAAAAAATGGTATGTTTGTACTGTCCTCTTGCTTCAATGATTTCTTGAATGTCAAATTTAAAACTTAAGCTTTTCTTTTGCTGTCATCTGTTTTCACACCAGGCTGGTCAACAAATGACTGGATAGAAGCCTATCTCACATTCTTGCTACAATTTATCAATTGCATCTCTGCTTGCTCATCATCCATTGTCTCATGAATAACACTGACCATTCCTATTCTGTATCATTACTGATGATGAGAAATGGTGTCTTTGTGCTAACATAACAAAAAGAAAGTTATGGTTGAGGCCAAACAAAGCAACAACTCCTCATACAATGACTGGCATGCATCCACAAAAGAATAGTGTTATGCATGTGGTTGAACAGCAAAGGTGTGGTATACTACAAATTGCTCCCCTGACGTGTAACCATCACAGAAGTCTTACAGATGCAATCCAAGAATAACGACCACGAAGATTATGTGAAGTGGTGCTACTCCATGATAACGCCTTCCCACATTCTACTAGACTGGAGGAAAAAAAAAAAAACTATACAGGAGTTGAATTGGAAAGTCAGTCCACACCAACCTTATTCACCTGATCTTCAGGGTGTATATGACCCGGGACAATCGGGAGATCCGGGAAAGACCCGGGAATGTTTTCATCCGGGAGAAAACCGGGAAAAACCCGGGAGTTCTTTAGAATTCCGGGAATTTTTCATTGTTTTAGTTTTCAGTTAATTTTTTGTAATTTTAACTGGTAAGAACCGATACTCTAACAATGTCTATTTCTGCATCCCACTACTGCAGAATAATACTGCACCAACAAAACATGAACGAGAGAATAAAACTTATCTTGCAAAGGAAATGCACCATATAAATAAACACAGAGCTCATACAAGCGTCTGCCAACAGCAAAATGTGTGAAAGGCATTAGGAAGACCATGCAGTGCTTCTTAACAACGAATTACCTCCGATGATCATGACATCACAACTGTTTACATTAGATTCATTTAAGCAGTTACAAGCGGGTTCATGTGCATGCACAGTTGAGTCGCATATGAGTAATACCTTCTCCTGCTTCTGGCTTCAGAATGTCACTGTTGGCTGTGTAAGCAGGAAACCGGGGTATCTGAACTGGGCGGCAATTTCGGAGGGAGGGAGTGGTGGGGGCGGGGCAGATTAATATTCTTGAGGGAAAAAACCTCGTTTCACAAAGTGCCTAGCATCTAGCGCACGTTGGTCTGTTGATTTCTGAATGTTACTTTTATACTTTTAATCTGCCAGGAAGTTTCATATCAGCACACACACCGCTGCAGAGTGAAAATCTCATTCTGGAATCATCCCTCAGACTGTGGCTAAGCCATGTCTCCGCAATATCCTTTCTTTAGGAGTGCTAGTTCTGCAAGGTTCGCAGGAGAGCTTCTGCAAAGTTTGGAAGGTAGGAGACGAGGTACTGGCAGAAGTAAAGCTGTGAGGACGGGGCGTGAGTCGTGCTTGGGTAGATCCGTTGGTAGAGCACTTGCCCGTGAAAGGGAAAGGTCCCAAGTTTGAGTCTCAGTCCGGCACACAGTTTTAATCTGCCAGGAAGTTTCAGAGCAAGGGTGGTTGTTATAGTTATAAGAGGGGCTAACTCAGCCACAAATTCAGTGTAGAATCTGAAGGGATTCCATTGGACCCTACAAATTTGTTCAATTTCAACGATTCCAGCTGTTTCTCAACACCACTGACACTAATGCTTATTTCACTCATCTTTTCAGTGGTATGTGGATTAAATCGGGGCAGTTCTGGGTTTTTCCTTGAAAGGAACATTTGAAATTGGAGTTAAGTGTCTCAGCTTCGCATACAATGTCCATCAACAAACCATCACATATAAACAAATTACAGTAGTTGTTACAAACGTTTATTTAAAATGAACATTTACATAAATAGAGGACATAGTTCTTGCTTTTAAGAACAGTTTCATATCTTCATCACAAATATTTGAACGCAGTACACCCATCAAATTTATAATTAGCTGTAACTGGCAATCATAAGTAATATGTACAGAACCTCTACAGTCTAAGATCAGTGTTTCTTATTAACAGCACTGGGACAGCTGATAAATGAAGCAACAGCAGCTCAAAGGTAAACATGTCAGAGCTCACTGAAAGCAAATGTGTTTCCTTAGGTTCGCTTTGCCAGCTACTCTTATAATAGCATTATTTCATAGCATTAATTGCATAATAGATTTTTGTTCTTACAACCTACCACGAATTATAATCTACTAAAACATAATTATTCATCACACATAGTGTGTCATAAAAACAATAGTTCATTCTGAGTATACACCACCATACTACAGCACATCTGTAAACACGTAACAGATGCTTCAAACAGGTTAAACAAGTATCATATAGTAAATAAATTTTTATTTACAATATGCTATCAGCGATGAGAAACAAATATGGAAACCCACATTAAGGCGTAATCTGTATCCTAAATATCATTAATACAAAGCGATAGCCCATTTAAGTGTACAATGCTGAAGTAAAATAATAGAGAGCTTTTGTGGTAGAACTGGTCCAAACAACTTCGTTAATGACCCATTAACCTGATGCTGTTCGTAATAAATGTTACCTTCTTTAAACTTGAAGGTCGCCTTTTCGTAGTTTCTTGATGCAGTGGAACTGCTAAACAGTGCCACCGTTCTGGGGCGTGTGACTTCATTTCCATTTGCAGAGGGTCAAGAGCTGTAAGAGGATGCACAGCTACTCCAGCTCTCTCACTGAAATAATTTATCCACTTTTAAGATACTCTTCTATATTCTGTTTCTTTCACATACACACAATTTTGGGTATACAGACTGCTGTGCTAAGGCTTATAACACAAGCTGTCATTGAAACATGTGATGACAGAATTGTTCATAGATCGAAGATGGTCTCTTCTTCTGTTTCTGGATGTGGCAATTCATGCCAGGGCTCCTTTTCTCATTGAGTTCCAAGGTACTACCAGGCTGGGACTTCAAAGCATGAGCAGGCCTCCACAGGAGGTGCAGACAGCCATTGCTACTGTGTCTTGCTGATGTTTGAAGTTCGCTCTTCTTTCCACGGACTTGCATATACACCTTATAGGGAGTGCAGTCAGCTGCCTCACACTTACTAACTACTTAAAATATTTTTTTAACACTCAAGGATATCTTTTATTAGCTGAAGAGATAATAGGGGAACATGTTATCCGAAGAATCTCATGTTACACTAGAGCACCAAACTACAGCATAACTGCCAAGGCATACCATAAAATTTAAAAATTAGTAGATAAGTGTTAACTAATGAAACTAATAAATATTTTTATTTACAAAAATGTCAGTGTAAATGAGCAACAGTGATGAAGCGTCACATTATGTTATGGTCTATAGCCCATAAATTCATTATTCAGATTAAAAATAATGGTCAGTCATAATTGTGCAGAAGCACTCACTATAGTCAGTTGAGTTTACTTATGTTCTCTTTAATGTCCTAATGATATAGCTTTAGCTAGAATAAAATTACAAAATAAAACTTCCAACCACTGTTATGCAGCCTCACTACAAAACCTGAATTTCAGCGTAATCAAATAGCAGTGCTCACATGATAAGAACCTAATGACAACAGAATATGCGCTCTGCTTTCATTTTTTACTTTTATTTTTTACTTTCCACTTCTGGGTGACCATCTGCACCTGATGCACATTTTCTCACAAACAGTGAGTCATCAAATGTCTCATTTTATATAGCCGCTCTCATACACAGGATGTAAACTCTAAAGTGGACTTCCGGTTTAATGACCATCCTGACAAGAAACAGGGATCATAGATTGTAGATGTACTTATGATTACAGTTTATGACTAATACAAACATACTGGAGGTTCATAAACTCTTTTCTGCCCACACCTATATTATCGTACACTTGTTGTAAAATTTTTACTACCATCTTCATTCCCTGTGAATAAATTTACCTGTAAATTAGATAAATCTTCAGTTAGCTTTTGTGTTCATCATGTATTTGGTCATGCATCTCGAGTTGAACACTAAGTCCTGCTGTCTGTTCTGTTACCTCGTGTCCTGCAGCCTGAATATCATTTTCAGTATCATTTATTAATTCAGTTATGTTTTGTGTTAAAACTTCATTTTGTAGATCTTATTATCCTTTCTCATTTCCCTTTTGTCGCTTTCTATTTGTTCTTGTAATTCTTTCAACATTTGAAATATGTCTGCCTCCATTTTTATCTACTAGTTTTACAACTAAACCCCTGAAAATCGTATCTCTATATGTGAAAACTGAAGTGGCTTGCTCACATGTCCGGTTGTATATGCAGGTTAAACTCAGGAACTGCTGTAGGGATTTTGATCCAGTTTTTACTCATAGATACTCATCAACAGAAATGTCGTAGTGTGTAATTTATAAATATTTCATACAAAATGTGCAAATTATGATAAATTTTAATTTTGAGTACAGTGCCATTTCAACCTAGAGAACAGCCACCATAAATCGAGAAAGCAGCAGTGCCTCATGAACGCAACAAGTGGGATCTAATTCACATCTGATGTGGTAGTCTAGTGGTAGAGTGTGTGGCTGGAAACTAAAAGGTTGTGGGATTGATAACCTACTGGCTTACTGCAAATTCTTTGATCAAAGGTCAATGGGTTACTCAGCTTTGAAGTACCATAATAAATACTACCAGTAATGAACAGCTATTCACCTCATCAACAGGCAGTGATTAGAGACTTATGATTTGAAATAATCAAATATTTTTAACCAATTTGGGCTCTGCAATCATATGAGAAGAAGTGCATAGTAAAAAAAAAAAAAAATACAAATCAAAAATATGTGGTGTTTTAAGTTTTAAGCTAGCAAGTAAAACGTTTTCTGAAAAATTTCTTCAGCAACTTTGCAGTCAGTCTTGGGACAACAGTCTTTCCTTCTCCTTCCCTGACCCACGGTTCTGGGTGATTTCTCCAAAACATACCCCTTTTCCTTCACTCCTCTTCTTTCCCCTTCAACCCTTTTACCGGAAGAAGGAGCCATTAGCTCTGAAAGCTTGCATCAGTATATTCTTATTTTATGTTTGTGTTTTCTTATCACCACTTGGCGAGTACATTTTTTAATCCATCCAATTACTGTGCATACTAAGCTGCACAAGAATAGTGCTGTAACATGAGCTAAACATGTACAGCATGTGTGTTTTTCTTCTTTTCTTTTATTTGTGCCACCTCAGCCAGCCTCCAATACATATTGAATTACTCGCACAAACGTACACCCACAGTTTGCATGCAAAATTACGTGGGTTGTAAACTTATTACGTACATCACTATGTGCTCCCATCTTTGCCGTGAGATGTCACACCAAAAGCCAGTACAGTAAGGAACACATGGCATTCATGCCTTCAGACAACTTTCCTGCCAGGCACTGCTTGCGTTGCATAAGTTACATGAAAAGTGGAGGTATTCAGTTACTTAATGTTGTTTTCTGGAATTTTTTTATAGCTCTACTCAATGGCCCAGAGGTAAAATATGCTACGCCAAGCAAGTTTTCTGGTTGTAGATACTTAGTGCTGCCCATGCAAAATCGCCCAGGGTAGCTATTTACTATATAACACAGTCTCCTCCATGCACCAAAAGTCCCCTCGGTCAAATCATTGTTCTAAATAATCACCCAAAATTGTTTAACAATAATATTCCCTACTGCAGTGTCATTATCATTCTGAAAATGACAAATTATTTATATTTTAAATTGATGAGCACATGAGTCCCAATGTTGACGACAACACCAGCTTCAGTCTCCCCTTTACCGTGGCTGCACTTAGCTGCAAGGCCTGCTGATGACTGTTCAGTGACAGCTGTCAGCGGTAGATGGAGACTGCTTGAACTCAATTGCCACTTTTTCCAACGTACCCGCAGATGCTAGATGGCCAACTTTGTATGCGAATGGTGATTCTTCACCTGTGCAGAACTAAAGCTGGTGCAGATGCAAGAAGCTTCTTGTGATCCACAAGTAAACATGGAAACACTATGAAACGTTCTGTTGTGATTTATGAGTTACAACTTACTTGTCATTACAAAGTAACAGTCACTGCTGTGACGAATATTTGTGCTCAAGATTTTCGTTTTATTCAATTGCTGCTTCTTTCCTTTGTATTTTTTTCTGCGGGCTGACTGTAGATTTTGTAATTAACTTGGAGCTATCATAACGGAGAGTAGTTTTATAATACTCGTACACACACACACACACACACACACACACACACACACACACACACACACACTGATAAGATGATGTATTACCAAAAATTGTAGTAATTATAAAGAAAGAGTAATACAGCTCTGTGCCGTGCATTTTATTAAGTATGATTGTTGTTCAAAGTCACATAAAAATGTACAGTGTAACAAAAAACAATGTTCATGAATAAAAAAAAGAAGGCTTTTCAAGCAAGATAAAAATTGAAGTGAGGGAAAATATGACATTTGGAGGATAGCTTAGCATGGCTGTGTAGCATGGACAGCAGAAAATACGAAAATGAAATCTCTGGAAGCATTTGAGGTGTAGTGCTGAAGTCCCCGCATAAAGATAAAGTGAACAGGCTTCAACACTTTTTAACTAAAAGACTACATAGCCGACGTTGTCTAGGGTACTGGACGGGTCACAGGTGGCGGATAGTGAACGTTCCATCAGATATACGGTGAACAGGTGTGAATACAGAATAAGCAGTCTCGGACCAAGGCAAAACAAAACCAAATCCACTTTGTGTCTGTCTTGCAGCATGCTGCAAAGTGGTCAACGTCTGTTTACCAATGGTGAGGCTGAAATTTATATTCTGGAACTAACCCTTTCCGTCTTAACATTTTGAGTCTACTCAGTGAGTCTACTCAATCCCACCTGATTCCAGGTACAATCGTCATGGAGCATTTTAATAATCACAATATTACCCCATGTGGTCAATCCACCACCAGTACAGGGTGTTTAAAAAAGGACTTTACAACTTAAAAAATACATGTAAATTCATTGAAAGAAGATATAGTACTGGGTTTAGTGTTACTTCATAGGGAAACACATCAAGTTTTTTTACCTTAAACTAAAGATGTTGTGTGTGGCTTCCGTTGGTTAACCTGCACACATCCCATTGGAAGTCAGTTTCTTCCCAAACTCACTGTAGCATTGCAAGTGTAACTTGCTCAGTGGCGGCGCAAATTCTTGCTGTAAGTCCAGGTAGAGAAGCCGGCACAGCAGGTACAAACGCGATATTCTTGATGAATCCCCCAAAAAAACATTGAGTCGTGTCAGGTCTGGGGAACGTGGGGGCCATGCAATTGGTGCATCATAGCCAATCCGTTGACCTGGAAAACGGTCACTGAGAAAATCCCGGACGTCAGCCAGGTAGTGGAGTGATGCACCATCTTGCATGAGGTAAACATGTTGTTCTTGTTTATCCTCATTTTGTGACATATCCCATTGATGGTTCTCTCATGGAAAAAAATGGGGGCCGAACACTGTGTTCTTGCTCAATGCACAAAAAAACGTTTAGTTTAGGGCTATCACATACATGTTTCAATGTTTGATATTGATTTTTGCTGGCCCAAATCCTACAGTTGTGTGTGTTAACCTTGCCACTTCAGTGAAAAGTCTACTCGTTAGAAAAGATGATTTTTGTCCAAGTTATGTTCAGCCTCACGTACTTGATTTAACATATCCGCACAGAAGTTCTTGCAAGCAATTTTATCAGTGTCTTTTATTGCTTGTATGATCGTCAGTCTATATGGTTTCAAGTGCAAACGGATTCTCAACACATGCCAAACAGTCATATGTGGGATTTGCAGTTCGTGAGATGCACGCCATGTCAGTTTCATAGGGCTGTTGACAGAACATTGTCTCTCTCGCTCAACGACGTCATCAGATGTGCTTGGACGAACTGATGATTTCCTATGTCTTACTGAGCACCCTGTTTCTAGAAAACATTTATGCCATTCATGAGTTGTAGGCCTACTAGGAGGATCTTTAGCGTACTTGGTACAGAAATCATGCTGAACTGTTTTCGCTGACTACAATTCTTCAAACCAAAACACACAGCTAGCACACTTGGGTCCAGTGAAGGTAGCCATCGCTAACGCAACTGTCACTAGTGCTTCTTACTGTGCAATTTGGCACTAGCGAACTACGCGAGATGAAACTTGATAATTTCCCTACAAATTGACACTGCAATCACCTCTGTAGGTACCGGTACTATGAATTAATTTATATGAATTTTAAAAGTTGTAAATTCCATTTTGAAACACCCTGTATTATTGGCACAGCTGGTCAGGTTAATATGCAGTGTGATTCAACAGAGGAAGTCAGAGTCTTTTGGCCAACTTAAAACCCAAACAAATACATTTTTTGCAACACTTAACGTACAAACACTTTTGCAACCAAGTAAAATTCGTAAATTGGGGGATATATTAAAAGAACAGAAGATTTAAATTTTGGCACTTCAAGAAACAAATGATGGGCAATAACACCATGGATTTCTGCAATTATTGTCTCTTTAAAAGTAAAACTAATTAAAAAGAATGCTTAATAATACACCACATCTGAGAGTTGCTTTTGCAGTCTCCAAAAAATTTTAAATTCAATAACGGAGGCACAACCCATTAATAATAGACTAATGTCAGTGTCTCTTGAATGTGCATACAATTTAATGAATGGCCATTTGCCAGTCAATGATGATCATCGTAAAAATGTGAAGAAGTTAATGAAGCTTGGGAAACATTAGAAAGCATCATCTCGAAAATTCCCTCAAACCATGTTAAATTTGTAATGGGTAGTTTTAATTCTCATTTAGGAAAAGACAAGAAATATAAGAAAATAGCAGGTGGATTTCCTGTGCATAAATAGTCAAATCAAAATGGCCAAAGACTTGTTCAAAGGTGCAAAAAGCTTAACCTTAAAATCATGTGAGCACATTTTAAAAAGAACATTTCTAAACAAAAAACTTGTCAGGCACCCAGTACATTTATTGGGGACTTTCAAATTGATCATGTAGCAATTTCATACCCTAACTACAAAGAAATTTTAAATGTCCAAGTTAGGAGAGGGGCTAATATTGATTCTGACCGTTATGTAGTGTGAATAAAAGTAAAACTTCCAACGTCAAAAGCTCTTCAAAACAAAAAATGTTACCTGAAAATTTGACACTGCTAAAATAACCTCAACTGTAACAAATGAACTCGACAAAAAACAATCCAACAATTGGCAAAACCTAAAAGAAAAGTTCATCAAAACAGCACAAAATTTAATTCCGCTTTGAAAGAAACAAAAACATCCTTCGTGGAATGTGAAGTGTGAAACAGCAGTCAAGTCTAGGCTTGAGGCGTTTAAAAATTTGAATAATAACAAAACTGAAAATATTTACAACACCTTTCCAACTGTAGTAAAAGGAACATCTAAATTAATCTGACAGACTAAAATAAGCTATGAAAATGCCCAACTTCTAGAAATCAAAAAAGACTTCCAAAAGAACAATACAAGAAACTTTTATAAAACATCCAAAACAAAACTATCCAATTACCAACCTCAAGGTCTTTGTTTCTAAAATGAAAATGGCAGTTTGGCTCTTTACAACTAGAAAAATTGTAAGGTACTTTCTAATTATTTTGAAAAACTATTAATCTGTCCAGAAACAGCATATAAATTCCGACAACAGCAAACTAATAACACCAACACTAACTCTAAAGAATGTGACTAAATTGAAATAACTAAACAAATTAAGAGACTTAAAAACAATAAAGTATCCAGAGAAGATAATATAATTGCAGAACTACTCAAATTAGCTGGCTGTAACACTAAAAGAGATCCCTCAACTAATAGGGTGTAACCAGCAAATTGGGAAAATACCTGAGGACTGGAAAATTTCCCTAATTGATCTTTTGCATAAAAAAGGGGATAGAACCATTGTTACATTTAGAACCTAAAATTGGTGAATACCAAGAAGCCTTTAGACCAAACATATCCTGTCTGGAACAAATTCTTATTTTGAAACTAGTCCTTAGGCCCAAAGGATTTCTAGTAACAATACTGAATGTACATTTGTGGATTTTAAAAAGGCCTATGGCTCAGTTGATCGTGAATCTCTTTTCCAAATTTTAAATGAACAAGGGGTAGATAGTAAAACTCCAACACTGATTAAGGAAGTGTTTACCAACACTAGCTCTTAAGTAAAATTCATGGGAGAAATTCCTGAATCATTTGATATAAAGACAGGAGATGGACTCTCCCCATTACTGTTAAACTGTGTTTTGGAAAAGGTAATTACAGAATGGCGAGAGCAAAAGTCGAGTCAGAATATAGATTAATTAATCAAGTTAGGTAGAAGTAATATTAGAGTAGATTTCCTCGTCTTTGCAGATCTGGCAATTTTAACTAGGAATATTATTATATCTTCTGGTAAACCTTGCGGGATGTAAGGTCGTGGTCCATGAAACTCTTCAGCTCCTAACGTTTCGTCCAGTGCTTCGCTGGACATCTTCAGAGGGGTGTTTCTCCTCCGGTGAGTCTTGCCGACTCACCGGAGGAGAAACACCCCTCTGAAGATGTCCAGCGAAGCACTGGACCAAACGTTAGGAGCTGAAGAGTTTCATGGACCACGACCTTACATCCCGCAAGGTTTACCAGAAGATATGTCATCCGGTCGTGAAAGCCTTCATACTAATATTATTATAGCTCAAAAACAAACTGAAATTCTTAAAGAAGTTGCAGAAAAAGTAGGACTACAAATATTTAAAAAAACAAATATATGCATGCAACAAACAAGCACCAAAGTTTTTGAACATAAAATATATAAAAATAATAAGAGTTTCTCAATTTAAACACTTGGGGAAATCATACAAGAAAATGGTCTGGGAAAAGATGCAAACAAAGTTCACTGTCAGAAAGTTGCACCTGCATTCAGATTAACACAAAATATTTATAATAAAAAATCATTTTCTGAATAATATAAACTTAGGCATTGCAGCAGTGTTATCAAACCATAAATGTCTTTATGGAGCAGAAACTTTTAAATAGAAAGAGGGATATTGAAGAAATGCAAAAGAAACAAAGAAAGATTATTAGCAAAATATTAGCCCTAAAAATTACTGATCGAGAAACTTATAGGCTGAGAAGTAGTAAGGAAATGGAACAACATACAGATGTACATGGTGACATGAGAAAACAAAGACTTGAATTCTATAGGCACATTAAGAGTGGCACCCACTAGCTCGACAAAACAAATAGCAGAATTCTATGAAAACAGAAGTAAGGCCAAAACTGACCCAGTTAAATGGGTTCTGTTGTTAAGGAGGGTCTTAAAGCAGCGGGTATAACTCAGGCAGACATTACTGGTAGAAAATCTTTCAGACAAAAGATATGTGATTGGAAAGTTGGTCAGAGGGAAATTAGAAAAAGGACTGGAACACCATGGTCTGATGAAAGAAAAAGACTTCATTCTGAAAGGATGAAACAAATTTGGACCCAAAGAAAGGCCAACCATCAAAAGCGACATTAATTGATTGTACCTCAGGTGGTCCTATTGGGCCCGCATGTGAATAATAAAGTGAACAGATAAGTGCCCAAGAAATAATATTACAAGCTGTTGTATCCAGCATTTCAGATATTGATACATGTGACTGGATTTGTGGGGTCCTATCATCAGCTGGGTGTAGATCGCCACATTCACACAGCAAATGGTGCTGCAAGCTAGGATTATGCCTCCCAGCTCCACATAGGATCGCGAGGCATCGGTCAGATTATACTGACTCAGAGTGCCAATATGCCTAGCAGAGAACCATTTGCACCTTGTTCTTGACCAATGCTCAGATCCCGTGCTTCAGCTGTTATTTGTATGATAACCACTGTTATGGAGTTGGACTTTGCCACGGTTACTGTACTGGCTGGATTCTCACCTGCAGCTCATAGTCTACTACACTTGGACTTAGTTTGAATATTGTAGTTGTGTTCTTTGTAACCATTGTATTGTGGCTAATAAATGAGCTGTGTACCATGAATCAACACAAAGGAAGGTAGCCTAAGGAAGACTGCAACTGTCATTTTTAGTACAAGCTACACACAATGTAGGAGTTTCTGATTATGCTGAAAAGAAATAGTTAGCCTCTAATGGAGAGTTGCCAATCAATCCAAAGATTGATAAAGAGACGAGAGTAGGTCCATAACTGAAGGATACTTGCATAGTGAAGACTGGTATTCTTCTACATGCATTATCAAGGAGGAATATCACTTGTAAGTAGAAAGAGTAGTAGTAGATTTTGAGCTGTTTATTATGGTCATTCTTCTCTAACAAACGTCTTTCAAATGAATCCTATTGAAGTAAGTCATCGTTACACAGCACCACGTAGACATGTGGGAAGTGGAGGTAATGCTTCCCATGTCCATAGCATTGATCATGTTACTAATGAACCTAGGCATATGGCAAATAGCAAATACTTCATGGAGCTCAGCCTCTACATATCGATTCAGTTTAGCGAATCTCAACAATTTCTTTTGGATGTATGTCACCTGTGTTTGATCTTAAGTTCTTTGCTCACTTCAGTGTGTTGGCTAATAGTGAAATATTACATGTTACAGAGAATAAGTGTCCTACTGTAAGGGGGAGGGGGGGGGGGGGTGCCGGCTTTGCATGGAAGTGAATTGATAATGTTGTGAAGCAGTGGCTGTCGTATGACTCTCAGAGTACCTGCCACACCCTAGTTGCATATGGCCTCCTTAGCTGTAGAAGTGCACCTGGACTAACCATTTTATTTGCTAACTACTATCATAATTTTAACTGACGTGATAAGTTTGAGTAAACACTCTGGTAACACAGCTGACTTTCAAATTCATTTAATAAGCATTGACTTACGTGAATGCTACTGAGTGTCTACAGTCACATCCACAAATAGTGATTGAGAAACCTGTTAGTGATGAACAGAGTGATAAGTTTTGTGTGAAGAAGATAGCAAGCAGATTGAAAACTGCCATCCATTTTATGTGAAAAAGGCTGTAAAACAAAATAAAAAATTTATTGTGGTAATAAATACAATTAAATGAATAAAAAGCACAAGGTTCATGGAAGTAAGTGGTTTAGAAATAACATAGTTGCCTTCAAATATGCATCACACTGGACTTCTAATTACACTTTGCTGTAAGATCTTAATTCCCAAGTAATTTTAGGAGCAACAACAAAGTGCATGTATAAGGAAAGAAAAGAAAGTAAACAGAATACAGAGAGAATAGCTGCATGGATACATTAAATTAATGTGTTTGCTTCCACAAATTGATGCTGGTTTTTTACATGTACAAATGCGAAACTGAATCAGTTACTTTCAGTGTAAAGGTGTTAGTAAGTAGTCTTGTCTGGGAAGAAAGGTTCGCTAATGAACTGGGCCAATAATGCTGGTGTACCTTACCATGACCATATCTACTGTGTTGCATTAGCCATTTTAATTAATCATCCATCTTTAGTAAGAACTGCACAGTATGTGGTAAGATATGACAATTTCACAACAATGAACCATGAGAATTTTTATTTAGGTGGATGCAAAACAGACTTTCAAATCTGTGCAACCACGTGTTGTCACTTTCACTGTAAAGACACTTATTTCCTTTTCAGTTAAATATAAACACCATGATTTGATGGTGCAACATTTGAGGGCTCAGCTGAGGAAACCAGGACAGTAAAAACATTATTTTCACATGGTTGACTGAAAGTCTGGGACAAAAATTACTGATCACAAGACTCCAATGATGTCTTATATAGATGCTTTTGAACCTGACCTCAAGATACAATGTGTGAGCAAAGATCACTGGATGTGCATGTTTGTTAATTCGAAATACATTATTCATCAGACTCATAACTGAATCTATTTCTACTCAAAGATGTTTTATGTTCCGATCATAGCTTTTTGTAAGCCATCCCTCCAGTTGTCGCTCCTGCGGGTCCAGGAGTTAGAATAGGCCCGAGGTATTCCTGCCTGTTGTAAGAGGTGATTAAAAGGAGTCACGCACATTTTGGCCTTTATATGATGGTCCCCTGTCGAGTTTGACCTCAATGTTTCAAAATTTTTCCAAAGAGCAAGCCAATTGGGGAAGGGCGCCCTACATGGTGCATTGTGTCCATTTCTTTCTGCGTTGACGACGATAATGGACTTCTTAGCTGGTTTGCACCTGATATCCAGCACAATAACCAGTCCGTTGTGGTGGGGCCACCATGTACCCTGTTGGTTGTAGCTCCCTGACCACACAGGGATCACTCTGCTGATGCCTGCACCACTAACTACCCACATATGCTAAGGAGTAGATGCCCATCCCCCTGGGGCATCGGGACTCGCGGCAATGGCCATCATGTCAGGTGGCCCTTGCTGCTGCTAGGTGGCGCCCGTGGGGAGGCCACCTGGTTGGAGTGTGTGGCATCAGGGCGGATGACATGCCATGAAGTGTAGTACGTCATATCTTGCTGGTGGTCCACCACCAGCAGTCTCTAAGCAGTCAAAGTCTAACTTCAATACTAAGAAATACAATGCCAAATCATTCCCTTCCCTGGCGACACCATGGGAGGAATGCCAGGCTAAGGATGGCAGTGAAGCTTATTTGTCCCGGTACTTCGTATGTACAAGAGTTGATGGGGAATCTTTCATGTCAATGAAGCCTCAGTTTTTTGTTGAGCATTTAGAGAACAAGTTTGGAGAGGTGGAGGGCTTGTCCAAAATGCTGTCAGGGTCAGACTTGTTAAAAGTGGCATCCTCTGCCCAGTCGTGGGCATTACTCGCTTGTGATAAGTTGGAGGATGTATCTGTTACCATCATGCCCCATAGAGCGTAAATATGGTCCAGGCTATTATATTCCACAGGGACCTTCTTTTGCAGTCTGATGAAGATCTGCATACCAATGTAGAGTAGCGAGTTGTTCACTTCGTCCGACGTGTTGGGGTCCAAGGGATAATCAGATTGCCACCAGTGCTTTCATCTTGGCCTTCATGAGTGACACATTACCTGAGAAGGTCAAGGTAATGGTCTACCGCTGTGATGTCAAGCTATACATCCCTCCCTCGATGTGGTCCTTTAAGTGCTGGAAGTTCAGCCACATGCCTTCCCACTGTACTTCCAGCATCACGTGTCGAGATTGCGGACGCTCATCATATCCCAACACTCCCTGTGCCTCGCCTCCCATCTGTGTCAGCTGTGGAGAGCACCATTTGCCTTGCTCACCAGACTGCAGGATTCTCTAGAAAGAAAGGAAAATCATGGAGTATAAGACTGACCTACACTGAGGCTAATAGAAAATTTGAACTCCTGCATCCTGTACGTATAACATTGCCTTTATGCACTGCTCTGCCACCATCACTCTGCCAGCCCCAGCCACCTCTCAGAGCTGGAAGACTGCACCTGCCCCCTTGATGGTGGGGGGCATTTCACTACATGTTGCTACCGCACCACCTACTTCGGGAACACCAACAACAACAACAACACCCCCTCCCCCCCCCCCCCCCCCCCCAACCATCGGTGACGTCCGCCCCCTATTTGGCCATTGATTTATCAGTTCGCAGCCCAGGACTTCTCCCATCTATCCATTGGAGAGCACAAGACGACCTGTATGGTGGTGAGCACTGCCCAATCTTCCTGTCACTGCCTCAGTGTCAGGCCCATGGACGCCTGCCCAGATGGGCTTTAAACAAGGCGGACTGGGAAACTTTCACCTCTGCTGTCACCATTGAATCTCCCCCACACGCTAACATTGATGTCATGGTTGAGCAGGTGACTACAAAAATTGTTTCTGCAGCAGTAAATGCGATCCCTCGCTCTTTAGGGTGCCCAGGGGTAAGGCAGTCCCTTGGTGGTTGCCGGAAATCATTGAAGAAATTAAGGAACGTCAGCGAGCTCTACAGCGGCACAAGCGGCACCCTTCAATGGAGCACCGCATAGCCTTTAAACGGCTCCGTGCCCGCATTCGCCAACTTATCAAATGACGGAAGCAGGAGTGTTGGGAGAGATACGTCTCAACCATTGGGTGCCATATGCCACCTTCCCAAGTCTGGGCAAAGATCAAACATCATTTCGGGTACCAGACCCCAACAGGTGTTCTCAGTGTTACCATAAATGGCGTGTTACCAACCGTTGCACATGTGATTGCCGAGCACTTAGCTGAGCACTATGCTTGAGCCTCTGCATCGGAGAAATACCCCCCAGCCTTTCGCACTCTGAAACGGCGGCTGGAAGGTGAAACGGCAGCTGGAAGGGAACGTCCTCTGATTCACTACACACCACAGTGATTCCTGTAACACCCCATTTACAGAGTGGGAGCTCCTCAGTGCCCTTGCACATTGCCCCGACACAGCTCCTGGGCCTGATTGGATCCACAGCCAGATGATTGAACATGTCTCATCTGACTGCAAGTGACATGTCCTCGTCATCTTCAACCGGATCTGGTGCGATGGCATCTATCCATCGCAATGGTGGGAGAGCACCATCATTTCAGTGCTCAAACCTGGTAAAAACCCGCTTGATTTGGATAGCTATTGGCCATCAGCCACACAGACATTCTTTGTAAGCTGCTGGAACATGCGGTATGTCGGCTGTTGGGTTGGGTCCTGGATTCATGTGGCCTACTGGCTCCATGTTAGGGCAGCTTGCACCAGGGTCGCTCTACCACTGATAATCTTGTGTCCCTTTAGTCTGCCATCTGAACAGCCTTTTCCAGATGGCACCACCTTGTTGCCGTCTTTTTGACTTATGTAAAGCATATGACATGACATGACATGACACGACACGGCGACATCATATCCTTGCCACATTGTATGGGTGGGGTCTCCGGGCCCGCTCCTAATTTTTATCCAAAACTTCCTGTCGCTCCGTACTTTCCATGTCCAAGTTGGTGCCTCCCATACTTCTATCCATATCCAGGAAGATGGAGTTCCACAGGGCTCTGTATTGAGTGTCTCTCTATTTTTAGTGACCATTAACGGTCTAGCAGCAGCTGTTGGGCCTTCTGTCTCACCTTCGCTGTATGCAGATGACTTCTGCATTTCGTAGTGCTGCTCCAGTACTGGTGTTGCTGAGTGTCGCCTACAGGGAACCACCTACAAGGCGCAGTCAAGGGCTCTAGCCCACGGCTTCCAGTTTTCAGCCGCAAGATCGTGTGTCATGCTCTTCTGATGGTGTCGTACCATTCATGCGGACCCAGGACTTTACGTTTGTGACGATCCACTCACTGTAGTGGAGACACATCAATTCTTAGGACTGGTTTTCAACACTCGTTTGACTTGGCTTCCTCATCTTCGTCAGCTTAAACATAAGTGCTGGCAGCACCACATTGTCCTCCGTTGCCTGAGCAACACCAATTGGGGTGCAGATCGCTCTGTGCTGCTGCAGCTCTACAGAGCCCTTGTCCAATCCCGAATTGACTATGGGAGTGTGGTTTATGGTTCGGCAGCACCATCAGTGTTCCATTTACTCGACCCTGTGCACCACTGCAGGGTTCGACTAGCGGCAGGAGCTTTTAGGACGAGTCTGGTGACCAGTGTCCTGGTGGAGGCTGGAGTCCCTCCATTGCGGATCAGACATGCACAACTGCTCGCCAGTTACGTTGCACACATTCGTAGTTCTTCTGAACATCCAAATTACCATTTCCTTTTCCCGCCCACGGCAGTCCATCTCCTGCATCGGCGGCCCAGGTCAGGGCTAATGATTGCGGTTCATGTGTGGTCCGTTCCCACCGAACTGGAGTTCTTCCCTTTACAATCTCTTACTTGCAGTCCATTCACATATGCCTCCATGGTGTACGCCTCAGCCGCAGCTTCGAGTGGACCTTTCACGTGGCCCTAAGGATTTCGTTAACCCAGTGGCTCTCCGCTGTCACTTCCTCGTTATTCGTGGCATGTTCCGGGGCTCTGAAGTGGTTTACACCAATGGCTCCGTGGTTGATGGTCGCGTTGGCTTTGCCTGCATTCGCGGTGGTCATATTGAACAGCATTCCTTACGTGATGGCTGCAGTGTATTCACTGCAGAGCTGGTGGCCATTTCTCGTGCACTTCAGTATCTCCGTTCATGCCTTGGGGAGTCTTTTCTTTTATGTACTGATTCTTTGAGCAGCCTGAAAACTATTGACCAGTGCAACCCTCGTCATCCTTAGGTAGCATCCTTCCAGGAGTCTCTCTATGTCCTGGAACAGTCCATTTGTTCAGTGATGTTCGTCTGGACCCCTAGTCACATTGGAATCCCAGAAAATAAACTTTGTGACAGGCTTGCCAAACAGGCTACACGGAAACCACTTCTGGAGATCGGCATCCCCGCAACTGGCCTGCGTTCGTTATTATGCTGCAAGGTTTTTCAGCTTTGGGAGATGGAATGGAAAAATCTCATTACGCACCTCAAACTGCGAGCCATTAAGGAGACCACAAATGTGTGGAAGTCCTCGATGAGGGCCTCTTACAGGAACTCCGTGGTTCTCTGCCAGCTCCCCACTGGCCACGACTGGGCGACCCATGGCTACCTCCTGCACTGTGAAGACCCTCCTCCGTGTCGGTGAGGCACCGGGTTGACAGTGGCCCATATTCTTCTGCTCTGTCCTTCTTTGGCTGCCCTGTGACTACTTCTTCAGTTACCGGACTCGTTATCATTGATTTTAGCAGACAATGGTTCATCAGCTGATTTGGTTTTACATTTCATCCGTGAGGGTGGGTTTTATTATTCTATCTGAGTTTTAGCGCATGTCCTTTGTTCCTCTATGTCCTCTACCCTAGTGCTTTTAGGGTAGAGGTTGTAATGTGTCGCAGGGTGGCGGGCTCTTCCTTTTTATTTTCATGGCTTGCCAGCCACTGTAATCTGCTTCCTTGTTTTACTCTCTTCTAACTGTTTCTTGCCTCTTTCTG